>NC_083633.1:14617298-14938548 GCF_963584025.1 Labrus mixtus | reverse complement strand
CGCTGACGTTTGAGTGTTGTAATCATGCGTGCACGCATAATTTACAAGAAGAGCGCAATTCTCAAAGGCCAATGAAAAACATCTTGCCATGTTTCAACAAACAACACTCGGAACCATCGGAACATTTTACATAAAGAATTCAAAAGTCAGCCAAACGACACGAACAAAGTGAGAGCGGTAACTCAGACAAACATTGTAGCTGCTGCAGAGATACTGTTTAATGCTAGTTTAATGCTAACAGGACAACATATATACACGATCTTTCTACAATAGAGAAAACACTTTACATACTAAACGGCCCTGTTTTACACCTGGTATCAACATGCATCCTCAGTGGTCTGATCACAAGTGGACAGCTCTGAGTACAGGTGTAAACACACCTGAATCACTCTGACATTGAGTCACTCAGACCACATCGGGACTTGGTCTGGGCTGCATATGTCCACATTCTTCCAGGAGTGTGTATGCTAATATGTTCTTGGCCCCATTGAAGGGCTGTCTAGTATCTGTATTCAGGGCCAAGACCGTGCTGAGTGACAGAGCGCTTGCCTAATTTAATACTTTGAGTTTTAAGGTTTTTCATTTCATTCCAATTATTCAACCACATTGTGCATGCTTTTCAAACACGTTTCATCTTACATGCTTTTGTAACGGGGTTTAACTCTCAAAATGCTTTATACATAAAATGTATTATCATCATTATTTATTTTTAGCTCATACAAGTCACTGATAAACAGCACAACTGTAGAGTAACATCTGTCTTCTGGGAAAAAAAGTTTTTATATCACGTTAACACATCAGTCAATATTCACCAGCTTCCTCTGCCTCGCTCATCCACATGAGCTTTTCCTCTCTCTCACTCTCTCTCTCTCTGTCTCTCGCTCTCTCTCCCTGCTGGAAGTCTGCATCACAGTTGTAAAAATATATATAATTTAAAAGGTTGTCGTAATGAAATTCCAGGAAAGAGAGATCCGATCACACATGGGAATAGTGTCGTTTTTGAATGGCTGTACTTTGAGCTGTCCACTTGTGATGGGATCATCGAGTACACATGTAAATAACTACCGAGTGTAAACAGGCTCGGTGTCTCGAACACTTGTTATATTCCCAATCAGGAATGTTATGATTCTCTTGCCAGTTCGGCCATTGTTAATGACAAACTAATGGGCTTTGGCACAGTACCCATATCTTTAGAACAACACGTCAGGTGAAAATGATTAGTCCAGTGATTTCTCCTACCAGCGGCTGAAGATTAGGATGGAGCAGCACATATCCATTTGGATCAATGGCGAAGTAGTAGCCATTGGGTCCAAACTAGGAGAAGAATGAAATCAAGGTGAAGATATCTGTGTAAGAGAAGGCACTGGAACATGCTAAAAATGAGATACAGCTGAAAATAAGGCTGTTTAAAAAGAGATGCTTTCTTACAGTAAACCGAGGCGTCAGTCTCTTGATATCATCAAGGGAGACATCAATAGCCATAACACCCAAGATGAGCTGGTTTTGAGTTTTCTGAGAGAGAAAAACAAACCAGGGGAAAAAAAACAGAGTAAATTAGGGGTGAAAAGAGTCAGTGGGAGACACAAGTTTGATTCCTGTTGTGCTTCCTGGATGAGTCAAGTCCCTCTGCTCAGTCTGAAGGATATCAAGCAAATGGGGTGCAACAGAAATCTGGACAGTCTCATTCCCAACAGCTTTACATGCCGCCATGAGTCACTGACAAGGCATTTCCAGCCTTTAGTCTGTAGTCACAGAGGAGGTAACCTCGAGTCCTTCGAGGTAGACATGTAAACTCATCTTGAAGCACTTAGCTACCGGATCATTTGTCTCTCTGATCCACAGGTTTGATCTGCTTTTTGATATCTGCTCTATGACATCTTCCTGTGGAGGCATGTGGGAGAGCTTTAAGGGACCGGAACGTCAACAAAAGGACACAAGGGAGAGCCACAAGAAAGAGGAGCATAAAAGGAAAGAAGAAGAGGATCACTGAGAGTAATCATGTTGTATGTCTATTATTTTAGTCTGGTAAACATTAGGTTGTGTCACGTAACCGCAGACTTCAAATCCTCCATGGGGTCAAAGTGTCACACTTACCATAAATCTAGTCATTGTTAACCAAAGGATGCAAAGACGACAAAATGAGAAACCAAAGTGTTTTTTCTCCTACCTTTATCTTGGTCTTGTTAAACACAGGTAGGGTTCCAGTGATCACCAGGCCCAGCTCCTAAACATAAAACATGCCATATATTGTATTAAAACTTTGTATGTAGGCTAACATTGACTTTTTTTTTTTTTACAGAGGTGGGAATCTATGAGGCACATATACTTTGTATTCAAAGCTACTTCCGGGAGGTTTTCACTGTTAATGAAACAGACTGAAATGATTATTGATGCGTCTATATGACCTTCAAAAGCAAACAAGACAGTCAGTGAAAAGATTGATTATTTCAATGTCGTAATATTTAATGCTTGTAAACGCTGCTGTCAGACAAAGAGAGTCACAAGGCTGCCGCAGAAACAACCTTTTACACTTTATTTGTATTTAAGGAACATGTTTGACTGTTAGAGGACAGCTGGATGAGATTTTCAGAAAACTCTTATCAGCGTGATCTGCAAAAAAGATAAGATGTACTGACCAAAGGGGGGCGCCAAAATCAACACAAACAGACAGTTCCTCACAGGAGCTCTCTGGTATCTGTATCTAAGTGGAGGACTTGAGTACTGCTTCTGAAAACATTTCACTTTAACCTCCCAAAGTTAACACAAATAACAGATCGCTTAATGTTTTGAAAACAAGCTAGTAACTTTAGCTTCAAAACATCTGAAGAAATCATCGATTGATTTTGTTTGGCATCATTACGGCATTCCCATTCTGACTGATTTCAACCTAAATGAATTCAACAACACAAAGTCAGGGTAAATCAGGGACAACAGACATGATATGATACCCCTGATTACACTGCAAGTCCACAACAGCGCCTTAATGAAGGCCCAACGCCATAACTGTTAAATATCACTTCAAAGAGTTGTCCTGCACCAACACCAGACGTGCCCCTGGAAAACTGAAACCGAAATCTTCAAAAAAAATTAAAGAGTGTTTTCCTGTAACAAAAGGCAGAGACATTTCTGGTGATGACAGGGTCGACAAAAGTCCCAGAAGTTGACGGCTTGTTATCAGTGAACAGATGACAACATCCAAAACCATTTGGCGGAGTTTACCAGACTGCTCTCTTATCTACGCTGTCGCCTAAAACAGAAGCTTAAACGCCACAAATAAGTGATAAAAAGTAGCATTTTTCTCATCAAAATGTATCTGTCTTTACACAAACACGACTGGAGCAGGGGTTGAGGTTGAGTTTACCAAGACCACAAACGGCAAATGTTTAGCATCATTTTTAGAAGACTTATCTGAAATTCTTTATCTGACAGAAAACAGATTTGGTCTCATTCTCACAGAGCTCTACAAAAGCGGCGGTCACAACTTTGTTTTCCCACACATCTTAAAGTATCCCCTCTTCCTGCATTCATTTGTCAATGCGATCATGCACTGTGCGTTTGTTGTATCGTACAACCTACCAGCGCGTCCAGGTACACGTTGGTCCACTGAACCTGTTTGGCCTTCTTGTCAGCCTTCACCATGGGTCTGCCCAAAACATCCAGGTACTCCTGCAAAGAGGGGAGAGGAAGTGGACGCTTGGATTTGCAACATGAACATCCAACATTTGACCACAAGAGGGCGCCACTCACAAAGAAGTAAGAGAAGTGAACTGAGGCATTTACCTGAGTGTTGATCCTGATGGCTCCTTTGGATGGGATCTCGTAATAGTAGCCTGAGACAAATATAAGATTTTATTCTACATCCATAGAAAAACAAACATAATTTAACTTTTTTTTAATTTTACAGCTTCAATTTTAGATTTCACACTGAGTCATAAATAAAATATAGTTTCAATATCGGGATATGTGGAGGGCATATTGTTTCTTTTGCTAATTTCCACACCAATCTTAAAGTCTTTTGATATTTTCAAGCTGAAAAAAAAAATACTATTTTAAGATCTATAACCTATAAAACCAAAAGCAGAGTTCAATTAAAAATCATCCATTTATCACTTCAGGTTGACTACAACAAATTTTAAAAATGTCTTTTAAGGGCCAAACTGTGGAAACATTTGCTCACAAATATTGTCAAAATGTAGAAAAGGGACTTTTTTCAGCATTCATGCAATTTAAATATATTATTAAATATTATTTCAACCAAATGAGGGATCTTTAAGGTACTTTCGTCATTGTATTTTTGTGACCTCATACCTTTATTCTTACAGGCCATCCACTGGATTGGTCCTTTGTCGTAGTTGTGTTGACCCACTGAAAATGTGAAGATGCGCACCTGTGAGGACGGAAAGTAAAGAAAGTGAACATGGTGGATAAAAAAAAAAATGCCTTCTGTGTTCTACTGCTATCTGAACATTTAGAGTTTGAAGTCCTACCGCTTGTGTGGGGTTGTATTTTTCAAAGATCTCCTCTGCCCTCTCCTCTCCTCCGTCAGTGAAGAGCATGATGATCTTGTTACAGTTTGCTCTGGACACATTCATCTGTCAGGTACAAAGGTCATTCAACCACTACCTTATCAAAACAATTATTTACATCACATTTGTATTGTTACAGGAGGTGAATTAAGATCTAACACCTCTTTGTCCATCTGAAGGGAGCACTTATAACAAGCTGTAATGTATGAATCCACCAGAAGAGGGCGACACATACTCACTCTTCAGTCTAACACCACTGACAGGGAGTTGGCAGTTTGTCTTTCAGTAGGTTTAATCGTTTTTTTTTTACATTTGAATTAAAATGTGAAATTGAATAAATTGTATTAGATTGATTAGAACACTTCATCGAGCCTCTGTGATCGTCTGCATATCTCAAGGAACATTGTCGATATAATAACTATGGAACACATAAATCATATTCTGTTACACTTACAGGACAGAGAGCACACTAAAATGTCCCCACAGACAGATCACCTGTGCGAGCTGCTCGAAGGCCAGCTCGAAGCCGCCTCTGTAGTTGGTGGTGCCCTTGGCGGCGATGGTCTGCACGGCGTCTTGGAGCTTCCTCTTGTTCCGCGTGTTGGCCTGTACCAGGTTCTCGAAGCAAGACGCGTACATGGCCTTGTCATTGAACTGGAGGGGGGAGAGGGAAGGAGGGATGACGGGAAGTGGAGGGAAGGCACTTGCACATATTTTCTGTTAAATATGTGGTTTTCCCATTTGATACGGAGGCATGCGGTGTCCCTAAACATTCAGGTTTGGACTTCAAACATTACAAAAGAGATCACGTGTAAAAAAAAACACTTCTTCAATTATCCTTAAATTTGTTCAAATAGAAATCAGGCTTTATCAAATCTGCACAGACCGAAGGGAGCTAAAAGGAGCAGAAGGAAAGGATTGAGCAGGAGAGCAGGAAGGGATGCGAAAACAGTGGCATAAGGAGGTAAACAAAAACAAACAAAAACAAAGAGCTTGATTATGGAATGGTCATGCTGTAGAGAAAAAAACACTACAGTAACAAGTTAAATCACATTTACACAGCCCTGCATGTAAAGACAAATTAGATTAGTATTGGTGAATAGTTAATGTGGAGGAACAGATGGATGTCTTTCAATTCATGCAAACACACACACACACACACACACACACACACACACACACAGACAGACAGACACACACACAGACACACACACACACACACACACACAGACAGACACACACACACACTCACACAAACACACAAATATTAGGCTTTACCAACACACACAGCATCCATGGAGGGCTGAGACATGGCTCATTAATACCCAACATCTGTTCTGGCTTTGACTGCAAACATGGTCAAAACACACACACACACACACACACACACACACACACACACACACACACACCTTTCTACATATGCATTATCAAACATGTGCACACACGCACATCACGTGCACAAATATTGGTTTTGTGCTCGATTACAAATCTCTGCAGCTACGCAACCGAACAACGATCAACATGACGTGTCTGTCATGGCGGCTGCCACCAAAGACACGGTGCGTTAAAACTATAAAATTAAGGATTTCTCTGGCTTTGATAACTGTTGGAAATATTTGAGGTAACATAAGTACTCAACAAAAAAATAACTAAAACATAGGTTTAGTCATTTTTTTATTCATTAAGATATTTGAGTGTAAAATTCGACATACACCTTTAAGTGACTTCTACATCCTACAATGACGAACATCAAAACTATTCACTTGAGTAATAAAGGAAGTAAAGATATCAGAGCAGTTAATCTCCACTGTTAAATAATGACATCATGAGTGCCGCCAGAGTACACACAGTAAGTGTAAGCTGTGTACTCTATCACATGGATTGATGCTTTTCAACGCAGGAGGATGCTGTGGCTCCTGGTTTCCAAAAGTTCAACATGCTGTTGGAAGTTTCAGGGTAAATACTGCCAAGACATTCGTCCTCTAAACAGATGCACGCCTACACACACAAACACATGCACACACGCGCACAGAGAAACAAAGTTAAGTATACAAGAACATCTTTCTTGTAACAAACATCTTTCTGTATAACACACAGCTTTCTGTTTGTAGGCATCTTCTTCATACATGGTTCAAGTTGATGTTTTCAAAAAGTACATCAGTCACTTCTGAGGTCCTATCCTGTTAGCGCTAGCCTTTTAGCATACACACACAAACATATTCAGACTCAAAGATTGTAGAGACATAGTTTGAATAATTCTCTGACATTATCTTAAAGAAATCATATGTGTTAAAAAGATAAAAAAAAAGATTTCCAAAAGGAAACTGTGACGAGAAAACCCTGGTGATGCTCGGAAGCACAAAAGATCCTTTATATAAACATATATGTGTGTACTAAAAACACACAAACACACACACATGGACAGGGTTAAAAGACGACCTTGTCGCTTTTGACACACTGTTTGAATTTGAAAGGTTGTACTAGATCATTCCTTCAAAGGGCTTTAAAATTTATTTTCAAACGTCTACAAGCGGAGTGGGACGCCATCAATATTCCTATTACGCTGCCGCCTGATTTGATTAACTTCAAAAGGCCGTTCACTTTGCTGATTTGAAAGCGCCAAACAAAAACATAAACCACTGCTCTATTAAGGGAATTGAAAGAAAATGTTATTAATGGTTCATTTGGAAAACGGAATTGAAAAAAAGCAATTCATGTCCCCGACCATCAAGAAGAAGCAGAAAGAGGAGACAAATAAGCATTAGAGGGAAATTCAAATAAAGCGTCTGCAAAATCTGAGTGAATAATAGATTCTGTGCGAAAGATGGAAGTCACTGGAGCGAAAGATTCAAGGAAAATTAAGCTCTTGCATAAGTTCAGTCAGGAAGACTTTATTCTGTGTGCTGGTTCAGTAGTTTATTCTCTCACTACGCATGCTCACTCATATTCTCACATACTCATCAGCTGTTTGCATGACCTGGTCACGTCCATCCAATAGCACTGCCCCTCTCCCTCACTGTTAGCCTGTCATGTTGCTGCTGTCGTTTTAAATATGGCTTTCTCCTCCTTCAGTTTGTTCATGTCATCGTTCGTGCAACCCTCCACCACCACCCCATCAACACTCCGGTCATCCCAGTTTCATCATCATCATCATCATCATCTCCTCCGCCTCAAATGACATCATCAGCCACAACCTCCACCACCACCAGCGTCCGGACTCCACAGGGTGGATCGATGATGTTGCTGCTGCTCAGGGCAGACATCCTTCGATCACACTCTCTCCCTGTAGAGTTCAAGCCCCAAAGACTTTCTGACCATTATTCATTATGACAACATCTCTGTAAAATAAATATTTACCATTCAGGAACTGCCAACTGGTTTCCTTATCAGCTAATAAACTTTTTTTTATTAGGTGCAATAATCAGCTAATAAACTTTTTTTTATTTTTTTTATATTAGGTGCAATAATCAGCTAATAAACTTAATGTAACATTTTCTGGTAACAGCTCCTTAACTGTAAGATTTTCCTTATGTCGCTTTATTTCTATCAAAAGTAAACAGTGCAGGGGCGCTGGTGGGGCAGTGGTTAGTGCGCACGCCCCATGTATGGAGGCTATGGTTCGAATCCCACCAGTGGCTCCTTTTCCGCATGTCATTTCCTACTCTCTCTCTCCCTGATTTCCATATCTATCCACTGTCATATCTCTCCCTTAAAGGCACAAAAAGCCCAAAAATAAATCTGAAAAAAGCAAAAAAAAAGCAAACTATCATCGCTAGCACACAGACACTTATATTAACTACAAATTGCAGAGTATAAGTTGTCGAGGGCACAGTAACCCAACCGAGAGGTTTTTCAGGCAACTGGGAGTGCACAAAAAGGTCTTGAAGTTACTTTTTTTTTAGTTCCTTATTTTAACTCGAGACATTCAAAATGACACACTTGGCAGTGACAGCAGCAGTTTGTTGGTTGTGGATCAACAGTATAAAGAGGTTGATTAAAGCAGTGCGTCTAAAGGCTCAAAATAAAGTCAGGATGGTACTTTTTGAATTTCAGTCCTGCCAATCATGTCATATGGGATTTTCTCAACTCGGGTTTATCCCTACTCAATATTCCCACCAAGAGCAGGAAGAAGGACCCTGAAATGAAATTATATCTTTATATCAAAGCATATGTTGCCATCGTTCTTACATTTGCCTTAAATGAAGAAGACCACTTATTCTTAATGATGGATGAATATTCTGCAATCTCCAGAATGCTTGATGCTTGAGATTCCTGAAGAATTTCAATTAAGCTTCATTTCTAAGAACCTCATAAAAAGGCTCATAAATACAGAAAAACATCCTTTGTCTAACTGATCTTGTCACATCCCCAAGGTTTGCTCGAGCTGTGACATTTGTTCGCTGTATAGAAAGGCACAAATTCTTGGATTTAGCTCTGATGCTCTTCAGACATTTCTCTTATACACAGCCTTACATCAACACACATGCACACTCAAACATATATACTGTATAAGGGATAAGTGAAAAGAATGAGCACATGAGCATGCATGCATCCATGCACGTATGAAGCCACAGTAACGATCCATCCATGTGCGGTACATTAAGTCACTGAAAAAGGTCACTGCCATGTTTCAACCAATGACTCAAACAGGACAGAGTAAAGCTACTCAAACAGCCACGCCACAAACACATCCACATTAACATTCAGCAAAATGTGCATCTGAAACGTATAACATAATATATAACAAATTCTGAATGAAAAACCAACTTTCAGAGCAGAGTTTTATAAAAACTTTATGTAACATAAAGTGACAGAGAGTCTGTTTAAGTTTACATTGTATTTATTTCTACTGGTATTACAATTCAAGTATTTGCTGTGTTTTAATACTCACATAAACCACGTTCACATAGTCGTCGTCAGAGAGGGTCTCCAGCATCTTTCTGACCGACGTTCGTATGAGATTGAGGGTAAAACCGGAAACGCTGCCACTCCTGCAGGATGGGAGGAAGAATTGGTTCAATATTTCTACAACTACACTTATTACATAGCAGAAAAAAAGGAGGAGGAGGAGGAGGAGGACTGACTTTAAATAAATGACGGTGAATTATATAGATAATCAGGCTTTAGATACACAAGCATCATTTAGAATCACATGCAAAGAAAGACAAGGAATCAGGGAGTGAGGGAGAGAGGAACGACACTCGGGACAGGAGCCACAAGCCGGACTCCTGAACTTATGACATCCGCTCCAGAGGACCCAAGCCTTTGCACATAGGGTGTGTGCAACAACCACTAGGCCACCCTGAATATTTAATTTTCTTGTAAATGAGCAGAAGTTATGGAATCTGATTAAAGACTCATGCTGTCACGACAGATACAACTCCATAAAAGTCCTCCCTCTCAGAACATATTTTAAACCACAACTTTAAGGGCACAAGAAACTGGAATAAACAACTGGACTGTAAATGAGAAAGTCGTCCGATACTCCGACTGCCTCCTCTTTTTTTTTGTTTACCAGTGTCACACTAGCGCTGAGGCAGCTGTGAGCACAGCGCGGTCACTCCCAGCGGGGGTGAAGCTAGTCAGAGAGTTAGCATCACAGCCTTCAGGCGCGCAAAAAGAAAAGAAAATCCGACTGTAGGCTAATGGATGAATCATAAGGTCATCACTCACGCATCCACCAGGATCAGCATGTCCTTGGGTGACGCCGCCCCCTGAATGTACCTGGTGAGTAATAACAACGCACGCACACACACACACACACACACACACACACACACACACACACACACACACACACACACACACACACACACACACACACACACACACACACACACACACACACACACACACACACACACACACACACACACACACACACACACACACACACACACACACACACACACACACACACACACACACACACACACACACACACACACACACACACACACACACACACACACACACACACACACACACACACACACACACACACACACACACACACACACACACACACACACACACAAAAAAACATTGTGGTTATTGAGCATTAAACAGAAGTATATGTGCACAGAACTGAAAAAACACAAACACAAAAAGGCAACTATCCTGTAGGAAAGCATTTCATGAAACCAATTTCTAAAGAACATCTAAAACCCTTACAATAGTGAGACTGTATATTTTGTGGATTCATGTTTTTTCTTTTTTTTTTTTAATTACCATCTTAAGTTAACTAAACCTTAACTTCTCATCAACTCTCTTCTCTCATTTTTAGCCAAAACAGTCGAGTGTCTTCATACAGAGTTTGGGGCATTCAACAGTAACTGGGACATTGTGGATAATGAAATGTCATAATGTGGTTTAAAAGGTTGTCATGGTGACAAAGCAGATTTCAATCAGGTTTAGGAGAGTGATAAAGCTTTTGTATTGGTAGCCTTTGATATGCAGGAGCTTGATGCTCTGATGTATTTGTTTGAGTGGGTTTGGCTTTGATCATACACTCTGATTGGATTGTTTTAAACTTTGTGTATGTGTGTGTGTGTGTGTGTGTGTGTGTGTGTGTGTGTGGATAGATTTTCTTATGAGTAATCACTCGGTGTATGCAATATGCAAATTTAGTATTTTTAACAAGTTATTTATTCGTAATGAATAAAAGTAGGCTAAAAGAGCCATGAGACTTGATAGACTGTGAACTGAAAACAGGACAAATTCAAACTCACCATGGTCTCCTGCGCACATCGTAGAGATCGATTTTATCGTCTGAACTGTTTGCATTGACCCAAGGAGATGCTGGGATTCAAAAGAAGCAGAAAAACTGGGTAAGGAAAGTTGTTTTTATATCACAGAAAGCTTTGGTTTATAACACTCAAACATGTACGTCAAGGCCAAATGATTTTACTGTCTGTATGTGCAGTTCATTTTTATGACTGTATATGCAGTATACCCTATACTATACCTCAAAAAGGTGTACCATTTTCTTCCTGTCTAAAAATGTTTGTATTTGGTCTACATTTCCAACTGATAAATTTAGCCTAGCCTAGCATAAAGACTAAAAGCAGTAGGAGACCGCTAGCCTGCTGCAAAAATACAAAAATTAAAATGCATCTCTTCCAAACTTTTTTACAATAGTAATACTGGGAACTCAAGATGTTAAGCCGGTGAGATTTTTACTTTAGCCATAGTCTTTCTACAAAGCTAAGTCATTAGCTCGTTGTGCTAACATGGAACACTAAACCGTAAGAGCGTTATCTATCTTTTATTTTATTTTAGTCTAGAAAGCTATTGAGCCAAAATGTTGAACTACACTATATGATTTAAAAAAGAAAGGTATAATTGTGTTAGCATGCATCTACTTGCAAGAACATGAATTGCCCCTATGGTGGTCATTTCTATCCTAACCACAGTAACCTCATCGGCTGCTGGACTGCTCACCTGGGAAGTATCGAGCCAATCCAGTCGCAGAGCCGAACACCTGCCAGAGAAGCGACGGATCTTCCTCTTTGTTTTTCCGGAAAACGTCCTCCAAGGCCTCTGTCCAATTTAGCTCATTCAAAATAATATTAGCTGGAACACACAGACAGAAAAAAATGGAATGAGTCATTTTTTTTTTGCACAAGTACAAAATCATAAAAAGCACACAAGCACAAAATGACAAAATGTCAAGGCTTTCAGAGGAAGGATAGGCAGGAGAGACTACACTTGAAAGTCTTACAAAACACACAAACAGGCAACCACACACATTTGCTTGTATTAGACCCCTGACATTGATGGCTGAGGAGAAGCCTCCTCACAGATATTGAATCTGACGTCAATCTGCTATCATGCGATATTTCCATTTTTTTCCCTACTTTTTTGCTCTCAAAACACACACTGAAATCTGCAGCAGTAGCAAGTGAGCAAAAGAGGGGAGATGGGGATGAGAGCGGGAGGCAAAAACAAAATGATTCAATTTGATATTTCGGGATCAAGACAAAATCCTCTTCCTGGTACTCGGGTGGGGGAGGGGGGGGGGGACACAGACATACAGTAAACGTTTTGTTTACCTGTTTGTCTGCAGGAGCTCTTACTGGCTTAATGCTCCAACAATCTAGTTTGACCGGGGAAAAAAAGCAAAGCTCTGCTGGGGAAAGTGGGCAGCATGTCAAAGTGATGCTGTGCATGACTCATACTTGCATGTGTGTGTGTGGGTCTTTTGTTAGCGCAAATAGATAAAGGAAACCACAAAAGAACAGGAACAAATAAATACATTTAAGGGTGATTTAAGGATAAGACTGGGGACTTGACAGACAACTAGAAGCTGGGTGTCAAAACAGAATTAGGACCAGTTAGTATATGAAGCATCTGTACTCTTAACTCGGTTAGAGGATTATAGCAGGAAAAGATGGAAGAAAGAAGAGTATGGCAAAGTGAGAGGAGAGAAATTAAATTCAACCCAACTTCATTGTTCTGTAGGCAGGCACTGGCTACTGCTAGAGTCAGCGCAACTCAGATCTCGACTCATGATCCATAAGTATGATCCATACATCCAGCTAACATTCATCGGTGCAGATGTTCTAGTTTGTAGAATGCAATAAGAAACAAAGGCTGCAGCCCCGTTGTGCTAATCTACAGCAGAGACTTGGAGCAGGTGCTTTTGTTAGCATGCTTAAAAGACAACATGCTTATTTGTTAAGCAAGTATAATGTTCAGGAAAAAAAGGACTCAACAAGGATGTATTTATCTTACAGCTATATAAGGTTGAAGCTAGGTTTATTTTAAATGAGAGCTAAATTTACATTTATATATAATAGGAAAAAAAAAAAAAGTTTTATGTTATGAAAGCATTTGAAGGAGAACATAGGTGCCTAATTATCAAATATATAAGAACAAACAAAATAGTAGAGTTAGAAAACAGCCCATAAATCTTTTTTCATTTCTTGAATGCCTTGAAAGAGGCCAGGAATTTATTGTGTTTTTACCCCTCTACCTCCCACTTCTTCCTCAGTTTTTCTGCACTCACTGTCTTGTGGCCTTCACATTTCCCCTCCACCTTCTTTGTTAAGGCTCTGTTTCCATGCATTGTTGGATAAAAAGAGAGTTTAGGCCAGCTCTCAAATGTCTCCCTCTGGTATTGGAGACGAAAGCGTGTCCCAATGATAAGTGGTGACAATTTGTTCAGGCCTGATCTCTCTTCTCCCCGAGGATGGCCCTTAATGGATTTGTCCTGCTGGTTTCCTTGACATCAGTAACAAGAAGTCTCAGGGTAACAAGCCGTCAAACAGGAAGCATTGGTATCCATTTTTCCTTCCAACCCCGTGTTGCTATAACTGCACTGTAAACTAACAAGAAAGGCCATTTATTATGTCTTCTGCCCACCAGCTGCCACAACAGGAAGTCAATGTTTGGGTGATTTGTGGGTTTGAAACATGATGAGGAGGGAGGACAAAATAATGACTTAGATGGAAAGATGTGTGTCCTTCTTCCTTGTGCTTGTGTTTGTGTTTCCATTGAAATTTAATAAAGCCATTACAGTCTCCCACATGAATTTTGGACGTAAACATACATCAAACACCCCCAGATGGGCAGTTCAGGCACCACTGATGAGCCCTTAACAACTAAATCCAATGCAGTGTCCTCTAATCTCCACCAAATACTGGAACAAATGGCAGCTTCAGAGTAAACAGATCCATCTCTGGGTCTGTAACTTGCTCGAGGTCACAATGATGAGAGAAATAAATGAGAGGTATTAGCGGAGCAACACAAGATCTGGTCAGCTCCTGTCAGCGTTTTGGCCTGGGGGGGATTTTGGAGTGCAGGATGCAGGTTTTCAGTATGGCTGTATACCTACAAATTGTTGATTATTACCAGAGCTTAAATTAAAATCTGCATTTCCATGGAAGGTCTTTCTTCAGCAGTTGAACAAAAAAAAGTAATATTAAATTAAAAAGCAACGTCCCTGAAATTCCTGAAGAGAAATTTGGTTTTCATGTTAATGAGTAAACAGAAAAAAGGAAGGGGTTGAAAAGAGTGGAGCAAAGGAAGCTACTGCCAGCACTTCTCTTTGACAGGTAGAATAAAAATCATGTTATTAATTTTGTTGAGATTGGAAAAATGTAATTAACTGCCATGAATTAAATTTTGAAGGAGAGCTATAAAGCCCAACAAGTAAAATTGTTTTTTCTATGATCATGTCTTAATAAAAGGGTACTAAGTGCAAGGCTTGTGAGGGGAAATGTGTAACTTTAAAGCTAGCCGCAAAAAGCTAGCATTTCTGGAATATGCTAATGGGATAAATCACTGTACTATGATGTTTACTCTCTCGTGACATCCTGTTTTCAGGATTGTAAATAGTTTAATTCTCTATTATCTACTTACTTGTTACACAAAATGGTAAACTCTTACATTTTTAAAGTCTAACAGAATTTCAAGGAATAACTCTCTACATTAACAAACTTGCTAATGTCAGTTTAGCTAGCAAAGTTGTAAGCTAGCAGGACCATAAGATACAAAGGAGCATCGTGTAGGGTTATCTGTTGAACACTGTTGTTGTCAAGCACATGTTAGCAAGGTGCGAACAAGCTAGCTCAGCGAATCAATGTACATTGCTGTTACTCCACCTCTTAACCCTCCCTCATCTCTTTTTTTTACGCTTTTTTTTTACGCTTTTAAGCTTGACAGTAAATGAGACAAAAAGTAAACCCTCAAAGATCAAAGTCCGTCCCTAAATCAAGACACTGTTCAGCTTATCCCATTGATATTGGTGTAAAAACGGATGGTCACCATTTAGAATAACTCAGAATGAGGACTGAAATATAAGAGTTTCAGTTGATTATAAATCAGGAGAGATGCCCAGCCGTGCCAGCCTCATAAATCACACTTTCCAAATATCACATGGTTAACAAGTGTAGACATGTGAGATAAGAAACAAAAATGAATGATTCATGTGGCGAGAAAGCATGGGAACTGAATATGTAAAAGAAGACAGCCTACTAAATATTCCCTGTGAGGCATGTAGATGCTTTCAAAAACAAATCAAACTGGGTTTTGGCAGTGACTGATGAGGATGATGGCGGTGGGAGGAAGCGAGGGAGAGGAGGAGGGGGGGGATGCTGCACGGTGCCATGCCGAGTGATGCCCTGTGGTGTTCCCTGTCAACAGCTAGCTGGTGGCTGAAATGAACTTGTGCATTGGAAAGTAATTACATGGGGGAAGCTTGAGTGGTGAGAACCTGCAATCATGGTATCAGACGGAGCCCTCTACTCGATGACGCTTTACCTCTTACTACTGATTGTGACGTGAGCATTCACACAGCAGCACGACATTAGTTTTTAGCACAGCTTTAGATTCCAAATCCTGCAGAAACTACACAACATTGACAGTCAGAGAGGAGCACATTTAACCTTATGTCATTCACACTTAGGATTCACGCAAGCAAGCAACCTGTGTCTGATTACTTTATCTACAACTCCTCCAGCTGGCACTGGCATACTGACATACTTTATAGTTGCATTGCTAGGCAGCTTTCAATCCTCCTAACAATCCAAATTCTTCTCATTTGTAAACAGCTACATTTGCCATGCTAAATAATGCTGAAAAAAACTAAAAGGAAAACCCCACATTGTACACAACTAACCTACTTACATCATGTGACTAGTATTTGTTGCAGAACTTAAATTCAACCGATTGAAATAAGTAAATGTTGACTTTTTTTTTAGAAATTCAAGCTGCATTTTCTCTTCCAGTTGTTGTGTCCCCGAGCTGTGGGTGGTGACTTAATAAGCGTTAGGGTTAATAAGTGTAGTTAAAACGTTAAAAAGTGTGAAATCTACCGATGGCTAAATGAAGATGTGAGGACACAAAACACACTCATAGTAGCTCTTACCACGGGGACGCAATAAAGAGACATGGACACCAGCTTACACACATACAGTACATGACAACCGTATGTCTGCCGCATGAGTAAGGTGTCGAGGTCAAGAAGGTGAGAAAAGCCCTGAAGGTAATACTGCATGCCTCAAGATCAAGAACAGTTACTCACAACATCAAAGATGACTGTCCTCTTTAAAGGACTGCTGGGTCTTTTTTGCGCCTTACTTGAGATAAAGATATCATAACATTGAATTAATAAGAAGTAGGTGTCGTCAGTAAAAATATAACTAAATAAGGAAAGCAAGTGTTTGGTTCAGTTTCAATTAAGTTATGAAACAATTGACTGTATATAAAGATGGACGACCAGTATGTATCTCCTCCTCTTGTACAAACGTTAAGCCAGAATGACCTTGGTATTGAGATCTTGCTCTATACATCACATGACATTACTGCCGTGTGATATTACTTTATTATCTTGATAATAAAAAAGAATGCAGTCTGAAATATTTTAAGTTCTATTCTTGGAAGTTTAATAAATGGGTATTTTGTACGAGGGGGAATCTGAGAGTGAATTCAAATCAGCTGATTAGAACATCCTGGGAAAGCTTCCAACTTGTGGCAAGGACAGAGGGCTCGGAGAAGGAGAAGAGCAGAAAGATGGACGTGAAGATGTGTCAGAGTTTGGCAGCCAGCTTCCTAAACGAAACAGGACGCGTATAAAGAGGCACAAGAGTGCAAAGAAGGAAAAAAATAAAAAAAATCAATTTATATGCTGTGAGCTTTGCCACAGGGACCGTGACTTCGACACAAACACGGTCGCATACACGTTGTCAAAGTATCTCAGCACGTCACAGTGTGTGTGTGTGTCTCAGGCTGACAGGTGCCACACAGGGTTGATGCAAACGGGCATCAGATGAGCCTCGGCCACGGCGCTCTCCTCTCATCGCATCCACGCCAATCTGCCTAATGAGCGAGAAGACACGCACACGCAGCCATGAGAAGCATATACAGGACAGTAGGTGCATGAGATGTGACACACATGCTGGCTCTCACACCAAAAGTGTTTCTCCCCCATCTCCTCCTCCTCTCTCTTTTTTTCAAACACAATCACACACACTCTGATTCATCTCCAGTGAGCGTGCACACATAAACACAATAATGAATCCCAGTCTGACCACCCACACTGGATCAGCAGGGAGAATAGATTCTGATCAGCAGGACTAATGCGGGGGAGAGAGACAGTGGCACATTTGTCTCCACACACCCCACTATTAACATGCTTGATAAAGTGGAGCGAGGGACGATGGGGAGACGGAGCAAAGGGGTAAAGATGAGGAAAAGATGGAAAAGAAGAAGAGAGGAGGGTTAAACGTAAGAAAAAGACAGCAGTTCTGTCAAAATAGGCAGAGAAGAAAGAAGGGAATTAAAAAGTAACGGAAATGTAGGGAAAGGACGCAGGGAAAAAAAGAGGGATGGGAGTGGCAGAGACAAGTCCAGCACAATCAAAGAAGAAGAGACGGATGGCACAAATCTCCTTCAGCATCAATAAGAGCCGCAAGGACGCCAGCATTGTCTAGACAAAGTCACCTAATCAAGTTACAAGTCTCCCTGAACACAACAAGATAAAACACCAGGGCGTGTCTAAGTTTGTGTGGCCTCTTCGATACGCACACACACACACACACACACACACACACACACACACACACACACACACACACACACACACACAACACTTGAGTAACATCGCCATGGCAACGCTGACACTGCTTGCCAGCCGGAGTGGCATCGATGTGGGAGCCCGTCCTTGGAGACGGAGAGAGGGAAAGAGAGAGGGAGGCACTAACACTAATAGTTCGGTTAGCCACATGGCTAACAAGTGCTCCACCAAGATTGCAACCTTCACCGCCACCTGTGTGGTCGGTCCTGTCCAACAGACATACGCTAGCTCTTTCCAGCCTTTGTACCAGCGAGCTAATATTTATTACACAGAAGAGGTGTGCTAATGTTGTCACCTTCATCTTAGCTAGTATGCTTCACACAAGTGAAAATGGGCCGTTCCTTGGTATGAATGATGACCGTATGGCAGAAAAAGAAAGGACTAAAAGAGAATTTGATGACAACGTACATGTAGATAAATTGAGAAAATTCTGACCGACCTCCAGTTCAGAATTTAACCGGAGAAATCATTGTAACAAAAGGACTAAAAATAAGGAAACATAAACAAATGAAAGGAAAAAAAAGACAGAGGTCATATATAGCTGCAGAAGGAGGCCAAAGACATACAGATGAATCATGCAAGTCACAACCCCCCCCCCCCCCCCCCTCCAACCCACCCGCGTCCTTTCATCCTTAGAACTACTGCATGCAAAAATAACCGAGTACATTTGTCCATTTGGCAATGACAAAAGCGTCTGCACAGTCAGAGGCCTCAGAGGCGTGTCACTCTGCACATTTATAGTATGTGGAGTGACTCGCCGTGTAAGGGCATTACAGTCATACGACTGAGTCCACAGCATTTAGCAAGCGCGGAGTGACGATCATGATAAGAAATAGAACGCTCAAACAATGCCAGGAAGGCAATTAGCTCATGCGTGGCTATAAGGAAATCATTTAACTGTTTTGTGTGTTGTTAAATGTAGTGTGTTAAATGCCATATTGTCACGTTTTAGTCATAAGTTGTCACGATAAGCAGCGCGAGAGGCTGATAGTCTAGTGTGGCCGTATTCCTTTCACCTTCTGCGGACATTTTGATGCTTAACATCCGCCTAGATGAGGTCACTCTTATAAGATTACATGTCGATTCTAATTTCTTTAAGTTATTGCTGAACCTTCTTTCTCATTTCTAATTGTGTTAATAGCATGGGTGTTTCTTCACTGAAGAACACGACCTCTATTGAGTGTTTCTGTGTGTATCAAGACATGTCTGCATCCTCATGTTTGTGTGTGTGTGTGTGTGTGTGTGTGTGTGTGTGTGTGTGTGTGTGTGTGTCCAACTGCCCTTGCATTAAACTCATTAGCGTCCTAGAATAAGAGGCTAATAACCCCTGAAGGGTTTGGATGTATTAGTGTGTGTTGGCTCAGTATTTCTTCACACACATTGATTTGTCCTTCTGCCAGTGAATAGACAACCATTTATTAAACAAGCACATGCTTCCTGGGAAAGATAAATGACTAATGTATGGGTGGGTCTCTGTACTCGCCCTGGAGAAGAACACGTTCAACACTCAAACACACACTGCTGAGAAGTAACATAATTGTAAGATTGTATTATAGTAAAAGAAGTGTCTACCAGATTGTGTCACTGTTAGCCAAATCTAGCTAGATGGTTGGCCTGTTCAGCGTGTCCTCCTGCCTCATGTCCAGTGCATGCTGGGAGAGGATCCAAAGGAAAGATTTGGACAGTGTCCCCAACCATGTCATCGTCCTGTGTGAGATTAATTTGAGGCTAGCCTGATGTGAGAGGAGTGTTACCATACCACAGACTGCAAACATTAAGAGAGCCAAGGGGTGAATAGTTTAGCAAAAAACAAGTAATTAGCTAGAAATGATCATGATAACAGGCAGATCATATCTCCCTCAACAATTTATGAAATTCTGCCCTAGTGCACTTGAACCCCATTTCTCCCTCAGGGGAGTACAACCCGTCTTTGACAAAAAAAACTAGTCCAGGCTTCAAGCTGTAAAATTCTGATTCAAGTAATCATTTTTCAACAAAGAAGAGAAAAGAAAGGAGCTGCAAGTATGTCAAGGTTGCAAGAAAATTCATCATAAAGGGTCAAGGGTTTTGATCTATGCAAAGACTTTGCTCACATGCTGGTGTTCAGTCGGTGTTTACATTGTTCCTCGATAAAGTGAAGAATGTTAGAATGCTAAAGCACTTTCTAATCAGGGCTAAACCAAGCGGCCAAACTCCGGTCTGGAAAAATGAAACCAATGAAGAAGTGCAAAACCCTGCAGTTCCTCGAGTGTCCGCTGGAGGCTGGCTCCAGGAACACCGGAAGTCACATACACATTGCCGGACAAAAAAGCTGTTTTTAAGTATAAACAAATATTCTTTGGGGATCATTAGGGGACCATGTGTTTTTGAAATCTATTGGTCTGGACCAAATGGGATCTGAAAACAGACAAAGGCTAGAATCCTGATAGTAATGCCACTAAGATGGCTTAAAATCAAAAATTAAAATACACACACAAACACTGTATGTATGATCAAAAACAAAGACCCAAAATATAATGTAAATATACTATGAGCATTGAACTGCTCACAGCTCTCAGAAGGTACAAAAAGAGCTCTCCTTGACAGAGGCATCGACTTCAGCGAGGTTAACAATGAACGAGAAGGAAAGGAGCAGCTGCTGACCAGGGCAAAGAGAGGGCTATAGTGTGCTGCCCATTGGGCTGTTGGCATCTGTGTTATATTTAGACTGGAATGGCCTGGCCTTGGGGTGGAACAGAGTACACTGCAGAGAGCGCTGGGAGGCTGAGCTCCTCATCATGGGAACTTACTGTAGATAGTGGACATAGTGATGACAGGAATAAAGCGAGACAGACAGCAGGGCAGGAGGTGCTGGTTGCCTTCTTTTGCTATTTATAAAGAGGGATGTGTGGATGTTTTTTTTTTCAGTCAGTGCGTGTGTGTTTCAACTTACAGCCTTCGTATATATCCGTAGGGATGTGAACGGCCGATGTGTTGTAAGAGACGAGTCGTCTGAAGTCAGGATCGATCTCTAGATCATCTGGGATGTATGCATTCTTTCTTCTTTTTATGTCATCTGTTTCATAAAGCTGAAAGAAAAAAAACGTGAGGAAAAAAAACAGATCCAGGATTTGAAAAACATCCTACAAACCTTTTTTTTTTTTTTGCATGTATGTATACCCGCTATATGCAGTTTCTCTTATATTTGAATGACAAGGTGTCAATGTTGGCAATCACGTAAATGTCACCGCTGTCAGAATAAAGCTAGGGGAATTTAATCAAAATGTGATGCATGAAACATAAACCCAGGCATCGAGAGAGAAGAAGAGAAAGAGGGGAGAGGGTCTGTCAGTCAAATACGGAGTGACATTAGTGTGCTTTGGGTGCGTCGTTTTCTCCCACTGGGACATTGGAGGGGAATTAGAAGCTGATCCCTGTTTATAAGAGCAGACAGATGACATCTAACACTGGGGGGGGGGTGTCTAATGTCTCACGCAGAACTCGTGTTTCTGAATGTTTGCCTCAAAACATACACTGGTGCTTATGTACAGAAAAAGTGCATACCTAAGCAAAGTATGGGTGTGTCCTATTTGTTTTACTGCGACACACACATCAGGATACAGACACTGACTTTTCTGAGTCCTTAAAAAGCCCAGTATGTAAAATCCGCTGCCAGGGGGCTCTCAATCAAAACAACAACAAAAGATGACACAGAGGCTGGCGGGGAATCATGGGAGTGATTCTCTCTGCTACTCTCCCTGGGCTCCACCTCCTGGTCTTATCGCAACTAGAATCCCACGCCCACTGCAGGACTTTAGCAAGTACGTTTACTGCCTGTAGCTACACTGAAAGCTACCTGGGCTGAGCATGGCATGTCAGAGTTTCAAGAACATCTACAATAAAGTATGTTGCCTTTGTGATGACCGAGGGAACAGATGTTTTAAGTTTAAGAATCTCCATTTCTAATTACCCAGAAAAACATCAGAACCCTGGATCAAGTTGTACTCACCTTCTCTTTGGCATAGTAGTAAACAAATTTGTCAGCCTGCAAAGAGATGGAAGAGAAAGAGGAAAAAGAAAGGCTTGAAATTAATCTTCTGCCACAGAGTGTTGTTAGTCCCTCCCTGGCTCTAAGCTGTGATGTCACAGTGAACTGACACATACATAATAAGATTTCTAACCGCTGTTCCATTGATCTTTAAACCCAGAACTTATTATTTGTGTTCAAGTCTTCAAGTGAATTGTGCTCTGTGTCATGGACCAAATCCAACAAATCTATTGTTTTCTCTATACCTTGTTACATCTTTTTAATCTCCCACCTTAAGAATTAACAAGACAAAAAGTCTCAGGTCCCCTTAAAAGCCACATTTGCCCAAAGATAACCTTTGTGAAAAGCCCATTAAATCAAGTGGATGTGTTGGATGAATGCACTTCAAGTCAACACTTAGACAGAGAGTGTAGTTTGCACAAAAAGAAAAAGTTTTATTGAAGGTTGAAGATAAAGATTTTAATCATCAGAGAAGGATGAACATATTGAGGAGCTTCAGTATGTTTTGTAGTCTAAATGTGACACTGTAGTTAAGGTCATGGGCGTCTAAGAAGTACTCCGACATCGGTCATTGAAATCTGGTGCAGGTTTTCATAAGACATAAAGGCACTTGTAAAGTTACATTTTCAACTGCAGATGGAATTAAAATCTTGCTTTATTTTCCTGCAGGGCAGCGGCTTGTTTTTTGACACTGAGGATCACTGAAGTAAGTGGTGTTGCTGTGCTCTCACACTCCTGGGTTCGCTGTCAATACACAGGCTAACAGGGCTCTAACGAGCTAGCCATGCTGCTGACATAAGAGCGCCCCAGGGCTACAGCGTTGGTTCGCTGACTCCCACCACCTGCCCACCACTTCTGCAGGTGCAAACTAACAGGATGGCAAACTCAAAAAGAATCTGTGACTCCTCCTGCCACTGCTTCTGCTACCTTCCCTGTAATCAGCGAGAAGGAGGGGTACAGCACGTATGCTAATAAGCACATGCAAACACAAACAATGAGATGATGCGAGGAGACTCTCCCATGATGCTGTCTGTCAGGGCGTGTTACTGCAGACAGATGTGCACCTGCAGAGGTGAAGATAACACCAAGATCACACCGTCACACCTCTCAGGGAAGGCTACTCTGCAAGAACACTTTGTGTGTGAGGGTGCAGAAAGGCATGTTGGGGAGTGAATGCTAACGAAATGAGAAACACACTACTGCTTCTATAGCATGTTGTACTGGGTGTTATGTGTGCTGCTTAATCAAAGAGTCTGTGTGTGTATTTTGTTTGAAAAAGGAGATGTTGAGCAATGTATTTAAATCAAGTTTTTGCTAGGTGTACCTTCAGTTTCTCTTCATTTGTCAACGACTATCAATATGAACTAAGGGCAATAAAAACTCCAACAAGATCTGCTCCCAGCAGATTCACTTTGGACTCACGGCACAATCAAACAAAAGAAAGTCAATAGAGTCTTTTTCCTTTAATAAAAGTTAATACAGGCTGAAAAATATCAAATATAATGACCTGAAATGTCTTCTTTAAATGTTGTTAGCTACAAACCCACTCAAACTTTGTAAATCTGTCTAGAGAAACTAGACACGGCTTGTATTGTAACAGGTGTCAATAGGGCCGAAGTCATTCTATTACAGTGTGCAAAAACATGTATGTGTACAGAAAACATCACACCCCCACATAGGATCCTTACATCCTGGGTTAACATGTTTGATTGGAGTTAATCTACTATTATTACAATTAAGGCAGTGAGCATTGTTTTTAATAAATAAATTAATAAATAAATAATCATTTAAAATGATAAATACGCCGCACAAACATGCTGATCATGCACTTGTCTTTTTATTCACCATGCTCAAAAGTGATTTACAGCACCCAGAAGGACACATTCAGGTTTGTGTGGACTAAGCTGAGGGCAAGAGTCTTCTCTGATCTGATGTGATTTGATCTTGACACTACAGCTGTGGTTACACAAACAAGGACACTCGCTTTCTGACATAACCATGCTAGAGCTGTGCAGAAACGAGATTAGTAGAGGCTACAAACCCTGCAAATCCTTGATCAATATCATAATAATACCCCACTCTGTAGCACTTCAGTAGATATCTGCAATCTTAGCCTCTTTTAAAATAAAATACATAAGCAAGGAATTATGCAAATTGAGTTAGGGCGTTTTCATATTAGGAACCATTGTTTCAAAGAAGCAACCATGGCAACCACCCGCAGGATGAGTCCACCCTGCTAACTGTGGATGTTTCTGTTGTTATTTCTGAAATGCCAACAACGATCCTCTTTCTGTACACACACAGCTACCGTGCAGCTCAGAGGATGAAACTGGCCCGTGATGCACAGATACAACGGTTTTTGAAGCGACGCGAGCTGTTAACAATTACGTCATACAGCGTACTCGAGAACATGTGAATCACGCCTGAGACCACCTCTTCAAGTGGAATCGGGCACAGTACCCAAGTACGGTACGAGTACAGTACGTTTGTGTTCACACTGATCAAATGAACCAGACTTTGGGGTCAAGCACACTCGGGATCCGGGCCCGGGTCCCGAGTGTGAAACCACCCTTAGTTATTGTTTTCAGGCAGTACTTTTTGCCTCTGAGTTCTGGGTCAGATAAGATACTTGACTTGTTTGTTTGTGTGTTGGGTTGAGATTTGATTGACAGGAGAGTTGAGTCAATTGACTGAATAACAACAGAACCCATGTAAGTTAACTAAATACTACTATTATTCAGTCTCAGATTCACACAAATCAGCCAACGATCCCCATTAACAATGGGGTGGGGTATTAAATTGGTGTAAAAGTGGGGTAAAAGTCCTGTAGAAATCCCCATTTCATTAACCAAACAAAATAAATCATGTTTGCTAGCCAAGCATCACAGGCCAAAGGAATAAATGAATACAGCTGATGAATGAAAATACTCTCATTTCTTTCTCCTTTTTCCTCTGCACAAGAAGTTAAATAAAGGGTAATGTTAATGGAAAAGGATCATTAAGGTTTGGCAAACAACACTACAGAGTTTTTTAAGTTAATAGTCTTAATGGCAAAGTTGAAGTTCCTTCACTACAGTAAGTACACAATATCATTTGTCATTTGTAAAACACCTCATAAGAACTTGAGGCTTTTTTCGCTTTCAAAGAAGGGGGCAGAAATGTGCAATTTTTCATATATTATGGAAAGGGTGTGAGGTACAACATGGCACTGGAGAAAGCTGCTTTAACTCTCCGAGGGGCTGCTGTTGTTGTACAGGGCACTTCATCTTTTTATAAGGCAAAGTAATTAAAAGACTTGTTTACCATTTTTGCTATACAAACCTTCTTAAGTTAATGAATGCAACCTTTATGGCCCCTAGGGGAATTCATGTGTGTCACAGTATTACATGCGTTCTTAATACTGTGATTATGAGCAACGGAGTGTGAATGTATTTGTGGTGTGTGTCTGTTCCTCAAAATCACACCTGGTTATTTCTGCCTATTATGAAAAATAATGGAATCTGTTATAAAGTCATTACAGCACTGTTGTCAATGGAATAAGATTTGCCATCCAATTATTGGAATCATATTAGATCATGAATAACAAGCTCCCTCCGGCGCTTCCCTTGTAGAGATCGTGACACTACTTGTTCCGTTTGTAACGCAGCCCCGTGTTAATGAGCATATCAGATCACGCTCCAGCCCCTCACTCACCTCGCTGTCGTCCCTCCACACGTGTTCCGTCTGAAGCTTCTCTGCCACTGACGCCAGACGCTGAGAGGAGGAAGAGGAATACAGGGTGTTAGGCCATGTTTACTTTTTGAACAGGGGTGTGTAAAGACATCTGGGTGGCTGGGGGCTCAAGTGAAGAAAAGGGCACCCTACCCACCCTACAAATATAATATACCACACACTTTCTAAAATAAATCTAAATGGCTCACTTAACTAAAAAAAGAATTCCGGACAGCCCACAGGTTAAAAGTAAAATCCATCTTGTCATGTCAAACATTTAACTTTTTCCTGTTCCCGTTTTCATTTAATCTTCGATCCCTTATGAGTCTCTTTATCCGCAGTTATTTTAATGTTGTAACTGACAATCTACAAGAAGTTCCTTATTTTATATAAAAATAAAAGCGGGTTTGCATCCAAACAGGAAATAAAGTACCTTTAGCTTCAGACAGTACAAAAATTCTAAATAAAAGCATAATAAAAAATGTTATGAAATGCAAAATAATGGATTTCCTAACATGCAATTAAAAATGTGATTCATCATTATTAACTATTGAAATTGAGCAATGAATTGCAATTTAAACCAAAATCACTTAGTAGCCCTACTTCAACACATTCTCTGTCCAGTAGATTCTTTGTAAAGGACAACAAATATGCCCACATCTTTATCCCCTTCGCTTTTTTCTCTGCCTTTTTCACTAGGCACATTGCACTGCAAAATGCATAACTGAAATGTTAATCATGATGTTACTCAAATACAAATGAAATGAAAAGACTAGAAAAACCAGGGACACGATTTCAAAACTGTAAGGCACACACTCAAGTCCCCTTAGGGATCTATCCATGCACATGTCACATTCTTGTGAAAGCTCAGATTTTAATATCTTCCCTGCTTAGTCAACATTACTGTAACCATCATGATATAAGCTTTGGTCCTGATTCTCATTTTGTCCAAGGATCGCTGTTTTTGCTTCGATGATTTCAATGTTTGATAATCCATACGCAGGACAACAAAAGAAAGCTCTTTACCGGGCGGTATTTTAGATAAATGTCAAAGTTAAAAGTCAAGTCTTAACACTTAACTTAATGGCAGCTTAAGAAGGTGCTGCTGACGAAGAAACACTGCGTTCTAGGGAAAACACCTCATTTCCTCTCGGCGCCTGCAGATATGAACGAGCACTAGCTATGACACTATGTCATGCTAAAATTAGACACTCTGCTATTCCATCTTTTCTCAGATCGGGTCCTAATGACTAGGTTAATGGGCTTATAATGGGCCCCACTTTTAATCTGTACCTGGTCCAGAAACACACTGTACTATTAATTTCCCCTGGGAAATGTCACATCCAGGTCTTCCTGCTGATGTGTACAGCACGAAGGGTTTTCAAGTCACACAGGAGCAGCGGGGAACTGATGGGGGCAAGGGAGTAAATTAATTTATGACATGAGAGGAGAGGAGACGGGGGCTTGAAACGATGAATTATTGAATTAATCATGCCGTGGAACTCAAGAAGACATTCAAAAGAATCAGAGGAGTAGAACAAAGGCTGATTGTGATTCACATGATAGGAAATTGGCAACAAAAATCAGAGCCTGAACATGACACTAACTTTGCATTTTCTTTGTACTTGAATCACATGGCTTATTTCCTTATATCTGTAAATTAAGATAAAGAGTAAGATGTTTTTTTTTTCCAGAAATCAATCAATAAGGAGACAGACGTCAAGAGATCATATAAAAAGGAAAAGGCCATCAAACATGATAAGGCCTTTGAATCTACAATTCCAAAGCAACTTTGCCAACATTTTTTTGGCCTGGTGCGCCGACGCTGCGCCGACGCTGCGCCTTCTTCTTCTTTTTTTCTTGAAGAAAGTTCCCTTTCCTGCATATTCTATCAGCACTGAGGCCTCACTTTGATAATGAAAACCCCCCTCCCGCAGGTCTGGCTTCAGATCACTCGTTATGTCCCTACACCATGCCAACCCATGATGCATGACGGTGCAGTCCCTAACACAGTTACCTCGCAGCCTCTCAGTTGGGTCTCATTAGGGGGGAGAATTTAGCAGCAGCTGTCAGAGACGGAGGGACCTTGTGGCGGGCAGAGGAGTAAAGGTGAATTGGAGCTTTGTGTGTGTCTGCATGGTTTTAAAGAGGGGAAAGGCTTCACTTGAAGTTGAATAATAAACATGTTTGAATGTGTTTGGATACGGCAGTAAGAATGTTCATTTCACTTAAGAGGAAAACAAATAGTTGGACTACTCTAGATCCTAGTAACACGTTTATGTTGTAGAAAGGTTAGCTTGAATGTTAGCATTTCTATTGTTTTGAAGAATATTGCTGTCAACACATGAGATAGGATGCTCCTTATAATGCAATTGCACAAACCAACAATGCCTTTGCAATTACAGTCTGTTTCCAGTCAGCTCATTATTGGCTCAAAAACAGATTAGGGTGTGTGTTTCAATCAATCAAATAAACTTCAAATCTGATGCTGTGGTCACCAACCTGTCAATGGTGGTTTACTCTGGAAGCTTCGATGATTCAAACTAAGAGCATCGTCAGAGGAAAACAATCAATAAAAGAGCCCCCTCCCCAACCTTACTCTGTAGACCGATGGGCAGCAAGAGCCAGGGCATCGCCACGTTTGTAAAGTGGGACCGTCCCTTTACCAGTGTGACGACGTCAAGTTAGTCCCACAACACCTCGGGAAGGCTGGACAGTAGCATTCAAGAGAACCCCCCCCCCCCCCCCCCCCCCCCCCCCAAATGCCAGCTCTTACCGCCCACCATACTCACACAGGGATCTTGATTGGGCTACTGCATGTTCATTAGGCGAAATAAGTTGTTTTTAATCTGTTAGTTTTGTGTTTTGTTCAGTAACTAGGCTTTAAGGTTTTAAAGGTCCCATATTCTTCTTTTTCTGGTTTTATATGCTCTTTAGTGTGTTTTCCAAGAGTCCTGTGCATGTTTAGGCACATCTGTGTGCAAAAATTCAAAGTCTGCAGAAACGTGTCTTCTCCTACGTCCTCCTGTTAGCTGTAGCATTAGCCGCATGTAACGCTCGGTTCTAGCCCCCCTCGATAAAAATGTGTCAGTCCGACGTCATTGTCAGTGTGAGATCACTGATCTAAGCCCATTGGCTCGTTGTGGCAAGCCCAGCAGCTCATGTTGAAATTTCCGAGAAGCGTGCTGAGCAACTGACCAATAACGACAGAGCGGATCGGCAGACCAATCAGAGCAGACTTGGCCCACGTGGGGTCTAACAGTGTGGGCTCAGCAGAGCGTAGCTGACAGACTCAGAGCGGAGAGGGAGCAAGGAGGAGCAGTACATGAAAACAGACACTTTTTTTTCAGACTTTAGCTATTGTGAACGTACAAAAGTAGATACATAGATTAAATATACGAACCCCAAAAAGGGCAGAATATGGGCTCTTTAATGAAAGAGGTGAATAATTAAAGAGTATAATGATACTTTATTGCTCACATAATCATCGGGAGATTTACATTAAAGGAATGTATGTAAACAGAAGGCTATTTTTTTCCATCCCTTTTCTTTTTTTATCAGCAGGTGTATGTTCTAAGCAGCTGTACACACACACACACACACACACACACACACACACACATTAATGAGAATCTCAGATCAAGAAGTCAGAGTGTCAAAGGTCAGCAGCTGCTGCAGCTCTTTTATGTGAAAACCCCTATCTCCCAGCATGCTCCTGTCACACCTTTAAATGGTGTCGGCTTTCCTTTGTTTCACACGTTTTACAGCGCGTCGTGCTTCAAGAACGCATGTCTGACATTAAGTCAGGGATGCAGCGCGAATTCACAAACTTGTGATGTGTTCCAAACTTCAGAACTGTTAGTGCTGTAATTAAAGAGAATAAATAAGCACAGGAAAAGACAGACTTGCTAATGAGCTGGCATAACAATTCTACCATATCAGCAAGCTGCTTTAGACTAATGAGAGAATATTGCTGAGTTACAGAACAGATAATGAGCGGAGACGCATTTCAATCTGGTGCCATCAACTCGTTTAAAGTTACTTGTAGGCGTTTGATTTCGTTATGGTCGTCAGGTCATTAAGGAAGAACTGAGCTATAACTTCACATTGACTTTAGTAAGGGGCTGTTTGTAGCTCATCCTGCATCAATCCACCGTGTGCACAGTATAAGAATGAGTGTGTTCGTCTTCTGTTTGAAAAAATGAATCATGCCCGCTGTAATCCCTCAAATCTCCGACTGATGTCACTGCATAAGAGTCTAGCAAACAATTTAGCCACAAATGAATTGAATTCTGAGGAGCTTTTCAGTCGAATTCAACGTGAAATGAACAATGAATGATTCATTGTGTTTTTATCTATGATACAAAGTAATCAAGAACAAGTGGAGACTAATACATTTCTTTTGTCAGCGTCAACGGCTGCATGAAAACACCTTTTTTGAATTGTCTAATATCAGGGTGGGAATCGAGTTACTCACAATGTGATACGATACAATACAATAATGATACAGTCTGCTGCGGTACCTTAATGTATCATATCATACCGTACCATATTATGTGGTGTTATACAATATGTATACGACCACCACCTCTCCTTCACACAGCATGTAAATTGCATCTATGAAAAAGCACAACAGCGCATGTTTCTCCTGAGGAGGCTGAAAAGTTAGAATGTCAGACCGGACATCTTAACAACAGTACGCCGGTCACTCATCGAGTCAGTCCTCACATTTAACATCATATCCAGGTACAACTTTCTCATCGAAAAAATCGCAAGAAAAAAACGCAGTGGTGTCCTTAAACATGCAGCTAAAATCACCTGCACCACCCAAATCCAACTGTCAGAACTTCACATGCGAGCAGCAGAAAGGAAAGCCGTCTGCATCTCCGAGGACCCTGCACATCCCCTTCACCATTCACTTCAGCTGCTCCCCTCAGGCAGCCGTGTCAGAGTACCATTAGCTGAAACGAAAACTTACAGAAACTCTTTTATTCCCACTGCAACACGCATTTTAAAACGAGGCTAGACACTTCCACAGCTACGTGTTTATTCTGTCAAAAGTCACTTCTTTCTTCCTCACTCAGTTATAATAAAGAACAGCCCTGTGTTATTTAGACAAGTCTTCATAGATACATCAGACATATTTGAAGAGATGGTGAAAGTGAGGAAATCAATGAGAAATATGATTGATTAATGCAAGATTTTATTAAAAACATGGTGCTCTATAACTCCAAGAATTACTGTGATGCTCTTCTGACACATGTTCCTGGCAGTCTGAGTAGATCATCAAGCCCTGCCAGGACTGACGACACACACACACACACACACACACACACACACACACACACACACACAAACACACACACCCGCAATCTCACTGATGTGCAGGGAGGCACGGGAGAGCGGAGGAAACATGAGCATCTGCTGTTGTGACTGGCAGCACTTTAGTCAGATCTATCCTGCAGGGAGACAGGAGGTAGAAAAAAAAAAAGGGGGGAGAAAGAGGCACACTGACACACACTGGCATAAGAAAGTAAACAACTGTACAGTACAGTAAGTGCACGTAAGCTAACAAGTTAACCCTATTTACAAGACAGGTAGTAGCCCTTGCCAACATGCCAACTTGGTGGGGAGCAACTTGTTAGAGACTGGCATTGGCCAAAGTATCCACTGCTGTGCTGCTCTGACAGCTCATCTCTCCTGCAGCAAACTCCTCCAGCCGAGCGCGCTGTGTGTGCGCCAGCTGGCTGCAGACCTCTCCCAATTACAGCTGCATCCGGATGCAATGTGGAGACACCTACACATACACAAAGTAAATGTGTGCCACCTTATTCAGAAGTTATGTCACGATATCTCCCACCTCTTATTTTGCTCTTTAGCGCCTTTAGCTCCTTTGGTAATTGTGATAAGGCCCAGGCAGTGTTTTGGCAACAGTTTAGTGAGTTGGATTTATTGTCAGCACTGGTTTTACAGCCTTGATTTGTTTCAGTTTCAGTGCTCCTCACACTGAGCTGTTGTTTATTTATCAAGTTGTGAAGAAAAAAAATGAAATTTTGGGACTTTTAGCGACAAAATAACAGCCAACAAAACAATGTCAACTATAATTTTACACCTTGCAAGATGACACATTTATTCTGTAGCACAGCTGCTGCTGTCTACAGAGTGAGGGAGAGAGAGAGAGAGAGAGAGAGAGAGAGAGAGTGAACAATCCCTCGCTATATGCATATACTGTATACTGTAGGTCTGAGAAATTTCAAAACACACACACACACACACACACACACACACACACACACACACACACACAGAGTGCGACAGCTGGGCCAGACACACACACACACACACACACACACACACACACACACACACACACACACACACAAACAGAACACAAACACTTACTTACACACACACACACACCAGGATGTGTTGAATAATGAGTCACTGGTGGCCAAAATCAGACACACCATCTCACTGCTTCAACACTTTCTGCAACAATATAGATCTCAATTAGCAACAGTTGTTGGTTAGACAGACAGATGTGTTTGCATAACGTCGCATCTCACGAAACAAAATATTTCTAAGAGACCTCATTCTTGCAATCCATCTAATCTATGTAAGAGAAGTTTTTGATAGCTATTATTGCTTTATATATGCTTAATAAAATCAACTCTCTCTTTTCAGCTTCCATGCACTGCACCCTCTGTCAAAAACTATGTTACATGCAGAAAAGCAGCCATTTTGGCTCAAAGTATGGCTGTGTGATATAGGCAGCATGCAGATGAGATGTGTGTGACCTATATTTAAGTATGCACGTCTAAATATAAATTCCCTACACTGATATTTTAAGTTTTCTAAAAGCATGTAGAACCCTGCTAGGGAAAAAGTTTGCAGACAGGAGGGAAGAGGGGAGCTGAAGGATGAAGGATGAAGGAGGTGCGTCTGAAGGGAGCAACTGTTTTGATCTGCAAACCTTCCAGAAAACTGCACAGTAGACCTTTAAGGAACAATTGAGTGGTAATTAACAGTGACGTGGAAGCACTGTGGTGTGTTCAGTCATGTAGTCTGATTAATTTTTAAACATGTTCAGAGTATTTTATCATTCTCTGCATATTCAATATATTCACATCCTATGATTGTTTATGAGCTCCCATAGTAACCTAATTTGCAGTGCTTTGCAGTCTCTCCATCACTTCATTTGCCTGTGACTGAAGGAGGTAATATTTCTAAAAGACCCCTCTCTCTCTCTCTCTCTCTCTCTCCCTCTCGTTATGAATCATCCCCACTTTGCAGCAGGCCGGTAACTCGGAGAGGCCTCGTGCAGTCTTGGGAGGCCATCAGCATAAATTACCTGGCAATAATAACTCCCTGGCATGTGACATGCTGAACATTTATGTTGTTTATTCAGCAATTTGGAGATGGTAAATTTCACGAGGATCTCAGCAAGACACATTCTTGGAATCTACATCATTGTGCAAATGACCGGTCACATAATTGGCTTTTGAAACGGAATATTTGGAAGCATCTGCACTCGTTTTCACTTTATTGTACAGCTTAATAAAATACCGTGTGAGTGAGGAGGATAATGAGCACGAGTGTGTGTGTCTGTGTGTGTGTGTGTGCCTACTCTGTGATTAGGGCTTTAACAACACTGCCTAATGACTCACAGCATGTCATCCAGTGTCAGTTTAATAACGCACTTCAAGACACTTGAGATCACAGAGTCCTCTGTAATTACGCTCCACTACATAACAAAACACTTAAAAAGGAGCTATTTTCAAGTGCTGCCGTTCTCGCTCTTAACCGTCTTTGGACAATTTAATGATTTGATCGCTACTAGAGCAGGAGTTTTGAGTTTAATGCATGCATATGTGGGATTATGCTGAATGTGGGTATATTGAGTTAGAGTCCCAGACGAAAAAGAAAAACTAAGGATTCTGCAGCATCCGTGCTCCCCTGTGACCGTAACACAAGGGACCCAAAACATTTTGTTCATTATCTTCTAGTTTGGAGTGCAAGCCGTCTTTTTCCCTGGGCAATTAAGATGCACTTCGATCTTGTCTTTCTATGCAGACGCCAACAGCACACTCACAATTAAGAGGATTCAGGTTGGCGGAGGAGATTTATATGAACGCAAGAAGCCAAGGTTGGAGAGCAACTGTTGATTTTGAGTCCGATATGGCCACCAATTGTTGCTCAGACTCTGGTGGGCAGCCAGAACTTTGTTTTGGATCTTCTGCCAACGCACTTATTCAATATCAGGCCTAAAATAACCCTCAGCGATCAATATTCAAATTGCCTAAGCTGTCTGATCTGTAGTCCTCCTGTATCTCTTACTCTTATGCTCTGCTTTTTCTCATTGGTGGTCTTCACATCGTTTACGTCCCTGGAGAGAATGTCTTTGAAACAACAGTCTCCTCTCTCTTTTATCCCTTTTTCTCCTTGTACTCTCTTCCTGTCTTTGATTCTGATCACGACGCCCTCTCTCTAGATTACTTCTGTTCAGACAGTGCGTCTTAGGGAGCCCTTAGGAGGTAGCCATGTCCCTTAATGTGGCTGCTTTTGTCAACAAGGATCCCTTAAGGTGGGTCCAGAGCATCAGGAAGGGTCCTTGTAGCCATAGAGATATATATAACCTTCCCCCTAATGTTCCAATAAGAGAGTCCTGCCCTTTAGTCTTAGGCCATCATCATCATCAGATGAAATACTCTTTGGCTTGTATTAATGTTCAAAGTAAGACTGAGAGGATTTTGCATTTATAAACGTTTTAGAATTAGAATAAATTCAGTAGTCATTCTATATTCAAACAACTGCAGTAACATTTCTAATAGGGCTGGAAAGCACAAGGTAACTCTAATACTATACGATACTTTAATCATAAGATACATGGCCCACTATTACAATAAATCCAGATGTCAAGTCCCAGATCATTTATATATTGCATCCCATCCATTTAATGAAACATCAGAGTCTCTAAAAGGCCCTTGAATAAGTAAAAGCTGCAGGAGTAATTTATTTACTCACTTTACACCGCTGTCTGACATTATCACAATGTCTTCTTTTCCTTCTTGTATCTGGCCAATTGGCTTCTGTTCAAATTACCCTTATTCATGTCAAGTGCCATCGTGGAACTCATGAAGTATCGAGTCGAATTGCCAGGGAAATCTGTTTAGAGCACCGCATACATCCCCAGAATTCCCTGTTGATTTAGTGATACCCACTGTTGCCTTGGTAACAGCAAGTGATGTTGAGCAGCTAATTGATTAAACATGTGTGTAACAGACAAACGACAGGTGTTTCTGTTTGGCGGGTACCTCCCAAACTCACACTACAACTAACCAAAGAGGTCAGTTATACTTATAATTGCATCCACAATTTTGATTTTCTGCTGCACAGAGTGGGAGTAATTCTCCACTCGAGTACAGCTCCAAGCATCGTTGTAGAAAAAAATAGCTCCTGTTTGAGCTGTTTTGTAGAAACGTTTTCGACAAACTGTCAGCCTCCTCTATGGTTTGAAAGTTGTATAACACTAACGTTGGCTTTTAAAAATAAAAATAATACATATATATATATTTAAATTTAAACACTCAAACGCATGGCAGCAGCCCAAAAACTTTAACTGGCATTCAATGAATGCAGAATTATTTCAAAATGAGTCAGTAATCGTATCAGAAATATTATTTCCTTGGGTGCAGATGGCCTAGCGGATATGCGCCCCATGTTCAGAGGCTCCAAGCAGGCAGCCTGGGTTTGAGAACGACCAGTGATTACTTTCCTGCTTGTGCTTCCTCACTCTCTCACTCCCTGGTTTGTTTCTATTTCCACTGTCCTTTCCAAAGAAAAAGGCATACAAAGAAATGAAAGACACACACGGTAATTGTTCCTATCCTGTTCATTGAGTTGCCTGACACTGACGCCTGTTTGTACAATCACTTGAGTTGATTGGCAACGATCCTTCAACAGGTTACGTGAGGTTTGCTAATTTAATTATAAAACAACTTGGTTGGCTTGGTGAATTCTCACTTGCAGACATTTGTGGCTTACTGCAGTGTAACCTCCACATAATACGTCTCCTTTTATGAGTCATGAACCCCTCTTGAGATCTCTGCTGGCGTCACTGTGGAAGACAAATGACCTACTCCACAGGGGGACGTTAACCACAGACCCCATCAAAGAGTATTGGTTAAGAGGAAAAATTCAATAATTGATGAGAACAGAGTCAGAGGAGTCACAAGAGGCCTGGATATCAGAGAGGCCATCTACTGTACTGTCAAGTCAGGTTAAAAAAAGAAGATCGGGTGAATGGAATGAGCACATAGAGCAAAGGTGTCTGAGTGTGTATGTGTGTGTAAGTGTGAGTTTGACTGTAGGTCAGTTACGCTGTCACACAAACGTACTGTAAACTCAAGATGGATGTAGTAATGGATGCCGGTGAAGCGTAGTACAGTGGAAGAGGATCTGAGTCATCAACACACACAGGCAGAAACTGACAAACAGGAGGGAACCATGCAGGGCAGCTGTTGGCAGCTGGGTCCTTCTGTTGTACAATGAAACCATATTTTAACATGCTCAGTGGGACATGTGGAATTGCTGGAAGCCAACACGTTCTCACTTCCAACATACCAGACACGGCAGCCTTACCTATGGCCCTAAGCTTCAAAATATGAAGATTTACTGGAGTTACAACTGTATCGTCAATGGGATCACTTTGTCCCCGCATTACGGCTCTACAACATTCAGATAGAAGGCGAAAAGTCACAGGAGAGTAAATATCACGGCTTGAAACGGCGGTCTGAATAGACTCTAATGACTTACTCATCAACACCGATAGCCATCTGCTGTATTTGACATCTTGGATATAAAAACAGACTCTGGCAGATCAGCTGTAGAATATAACACAGGGATGTATGTGTGAGCTCTCAATCAAAAAAGCAAGAACATTTCTAGACAACTCATAACGTATTCATCCTTTCTCACAGTAAAATATAATCAGTACATCCTCTTTTACACCTGGTATCACCATGGGATTAATATTTCTAGATGTGCTTTGGATATATAAGCCATAATATCCCTTGTACATGATAAAATCAGATTTCTGGTTTACATGTATGGTGGGTGGTAAGATTTGCAAACAGCTATTATTAGACGCTGGTTTGTGTTTTTAAATTTGCCAAAGCTTTGTGGGTAAAATGGAATAAAGTGAATAGGATGGCCTAAACAAGAAGAAGTTTGAAATGGGGATGACAGAAAAAAAACAGAGGGACCATCACATTTTAAAATGTAATGTTTCCTTACTTTCAGAATGGATTTATCAGCTATATTCAAACCATGCCACACACACACACAAACACACACACACAGACACATCGATTCAAATGGAAAGAAATATGAGGGGACAGAAGGGGAGGAAAGAGGAATAGGGGGCAAGGCAAAAATGGGAAAATGGTAATGAAGAGTGACAGAGAATCAGGGTGAAGTTATGGGAGAGGAAGTTATGAGGGGAGCTGTGAGCAATGAGAATGGAAGGATGGGGTTGGAGGAAAGAGAAGCAAACAGGAGAAATAAAACACAGTATGTGACAAGAATGGGGAAGCAAAGAGAGAAGGGATTTTAGGGATGTGGCTGAAGCTAGAAGAAAAATGTGGGTGTTAGCAACTGTAATCTCCAGTAGTGTATCAACAGGGAACTGAAGTTTCAACAGCAGTTTCTGAGGTATCAAAGACATGTGGGAGACAATCCCCCCCCACACACACACACACACACTGACTGATACATCCCCCTGAAAACACAACAATCAGATACGCAGATAACACTTTCAGGGTTTAAGTTTGAGGTAAAAAGTTTTTCAGTTGTCTGCGCTCTGCTGTTGTTTCTTTCTATTTAAAATATCAGAAGACAAGAATGTCGTTTTTTTTTTTTCCATTGATCAATTTTTTCACCACCTCTAATTTACAGTGCAGTTGTTGTTGTTGGGTTCTTGGACAGTTGCTTCAGGTCCATGAGTACATATGATGATGCTGTATATTCAATATTTATTTTATTAAACGCTGATGTCCCGTTAGTAGCAGTGAAGTCGGAGTGAGTGAGAGTGCATCAAAAATAGTAGATTCCTAAACATAGAAATTCAAATTCATATTGAGTCTCATGAAGACAACAAAAGAAATCAGTAGTGACAAAGCTATTTCTAAGTTTTTTCTATTTCTCTGCCTAATATTAGATGATTTGTGTTTCTTTTTCAGGGCTATGGAATAGATGCAGGTATGTTCTTTCTATAGTTACAGTCACCACAAATGTTGCATTTAATAGATGACAGACAGAGGTAGACCTACTGCAAGTATAATAATAGACACAATATGTCTGTTCTGTGATGAAAAACTTGTCTCCCTCCAAGTAGCCACAGCTGACAACTTTTCCGAGATTACTTGTCAAGGGAACACGGCCGTCAAACGCAGCGGTCGAATCGAAGCGACAGGGTGGGCAGATGTCAGATTGATGGACAGCAAAACCAAGAGGGACCCTGATTAAGTTGATGACATCAGCCATCATTCTAATGGGATTGTGTTCTTTGACAATTAAAGCCAACCACACTCAAACAAATAAACAGTTGCAAAGCATCGCCAAGGGAGACAAGTTGCTCCAGTGTGTAGAGAGATGCCACCAGTCCAAGAGGCAATGTCTATCCGGCTTATTTCATGCACAACAACGACTGAACTGTAAATCTTCTGGGGATGGAAACACAGAGGATTTCAGGGGGTTTAAAGGGCTAGGTCATGATGTCCTTCAATATCCATTTAAATTTAACCAATTACAATTTGACTTTGGGCAGGAAACTTTCTTGTCTCTTTTGATGGACGGTTAATGTGACACCATGACGAGTGCAAGAACAGGGAATGATACTGTTATGTAACACAGCAATATAACAGAACTATGGAAAGTCAGAACAACGGATTTAACGACTGATGTAAATTCAGATTCGTCGACGAGTATAAAGCTTAGAGATGCTCAGAAAACAGTCAAAATTGAACACATTGTATTTAACATGGCTAAACACCGTCCAAAACCATACTGTGAGTAGCTTTTGGATTGCTATAAAAAAAAGCCATTTGAAATTGACAGTATTTAAAATGCTGCTTAAACGTGTGGTGCTTGGCAACATGCATTACACTGTCAGACAATGTCCAAATGGTAAGCAGAGTGTGGCTAACACTCTTAGCACAGCTAGCACCTACAGCCTTCTATCCTCCCTTTTGAAGGTTCACACGCCTGTGCTGGATGTGGGTACACATTGCTCTTGTTGAGTGGTGATATGCCAATTTAACCTGACTAAATACGAGATGTCATCTGTAACAATGTGCTGTTCCACATCCAGGCACTAGAGGGGGGAGAGCAGGCCCATTAAGTGTAGCTACAGCCCCAGCTAGTGACAGGCGGCTGCATTACAGCTTAGACACAACATTCATTAGGCAATGTAGACCTACATTGAGAGAAATATGAATAATTCATTTACCAGACTATTCTGGTGTTGTCTAGCGAGGCTGACAAAGTTGAATTGTTCAGTTGTCTAAACATGCACTTCCCCAAACAGCACCCTTTGAAAAGTTATATTTTGACTTGTCAAAGTATGAAGAGCACAGCAAAATCCTGTTTCTATAGTCTCCATGACAAATCGGCTTCACTGCTATACAAATGCATATTCCTACAGGATTTCATGAAACCCATCACAGAGAAAGTTGTTCATAATTGAACATCATCAAGAGGTGTATTCTTTTCATAACAAAAGCATTCAGAAATGCAGTGTGAACAAGAAGAGCATGTGCTTGTTGAAATGTGTGCCAAAAGGCCAAGGTCCTAATGGATGAGAGACCTGTAATAGGCTTCTTCTCGTTTGTACGCTGTCTCATGGGAGGTGTGGCTTAGTGCACTTATGAACTTCCTTCCTCTTTCCCTCTGCACAGCATCATTACTCTCCAAGATAAACATTATATCATTCAAGCGTTCTTTCTCCATCAGACAGAATGCTATAACCTCTCACTCACTCAATCGCTCTATTACATGATCACTCTGTGTAATCGGCCGTTTCAAATGAACACAAAAAAGCAAGATATGATGATAATAGTAAACCAAGAAAAATGATCTTGAATGGATTAATTACTGCATATATTTACAAAGAGCATGAAAATATTACATGTGTGGGCCGGGTCAAGAATATTACAAATGCCGCATTCATCCTTTCCCCACTTTCATTTCAATTTATGTCTCGGCTAAGTGGACACTGCCACCATTTATGGTCCCTTACATAAATGGATTGTCATAAAGCTGGCTCGACTCCACCTCATTATACAGAAAGCCATTTACAGTCGCTAACACGCAACCACAGGTCACCTTCTTCTCAATGCTAATGCAGTGACGGGAAAGCGTGGTTTTGGAGAAGAATAAAAGCATCAGCTTGGGGTGTACAGAAAACTGTATATACAACACCCTCTGACTACCTTGTTGTTTCCACACTTTTCAGCAACAAGCGAAACAACTGTCACTCACCGGCACAGGTGAAAAAACACAGCAGATGGTGTTGATCAAATGGAAGAACAAAGTCTGTAGTTTCACATCTTTATTCTGCAGTCGTGTTTCTCTCCCAAGGTGTTATATAACGACATCTAAAACGAATCATCCCTCATCCCCTGGCAGTTATTGGGTTGTAAGAAAAACAAAAGGCTTGGATGGAATGACGGGGTAATCAATGAGAACATACTGTAACTAAGGCAACAGGCTGTCAGCCTTTAATTGGATATTTGGAGCTCTCTGGGATTGATTGATGGAGACTGGGAGCGCTTGATCCTAATTCAATTGGCCAGGTCCTGTTGTGTTTCCACTAAGGAGCAGTGAAAGGTTGTAAAGATCAACCAATGTTGTTGTCAATCGTAATAAGAGTCCAAAGCATCATTGGCAGGCATTTGTAGCTTCTACAATGTAGGCCCCTAACATCAGCATGCTTACAATAGCAATGCTGACCCTCCAATGTACGGTAAATCAAGGTAATGTATAAAAAAACAGACACATTTTGACCTAATGATGGCGTGAGGAGAAGCAGACATGATTGTTTTCACCAAATATCCTGGTCAGCCATCTCCACTGTTATTGGGAGCATTTTACTTGAAACTAAAAATGAATATTCTAACGTAGTTCCTTTCCAATCTTCGTCGCATTTGTTGAGATATTTCAGTTTGGACCAAAGTGGTAGGCCAATATAACGGTTATCCCCAGGGCTCTGCAGCTAGCATGGCTACATAAGGTTGTGTGATGTATGGAAATGTTACTCTATGTGTTCTGTGTGGTTTACACAAACAGAGGAACCAACTCTGACACAACCTCACAGCTCTTCCAAGGTCTTTCAATTGTCTAGTCAGCCATTCAACAAGAAGGAGTTCAGCTACATGTGATTAACCCTGTCAGGAGCACTCTGCTACAAACTGAAAGCATTCAGCTTGTGTCGGCTTCAAAACATTATCCTACTGTTTGGTCTGGATAAATAACCCATGACAACAGCCCTTACGGATTAGTTATGAGGGCAGGCTTGGTTCTAGTGGTAACAAGAGGAAGAATTCCTAAAAGTTAAAACTAAACAAATCAAAACAGCAGGGTGATTCAACACATACATACACAATGTAAATTTGTGAATTATTTGGCATGTATCAACCCAGACTAGTAAATTTGAATTAAGTAATCTAGCTGGAGGATGTCTGCTTATGTTGGATCAGTGGATTGCCTGAAGCGGTGGCTGTGCTCCAGTGACGTGAAATGAGGAGAAGCAGACTGTTTCTGTGTGGGCACTTGGCATTGTGATTGGAGAGACTCTGGACCTGATCTCGCAAACACACAAAAATCTGCATTTTATGTTCCTATCTAAAAAAACAAACAGCTTTCACTGGTGAAGATGATAACAAAGAGGAAGCAGAAAATGAGTCATTCTGTAACTCTAGGAAGCAGAGTCTCCACAGGTGTATTTTGTTAGATCAAACTCACCGTTAGGGCTCGGGAGCGGTTAGCCAGCAGTTTCTCTATATTCCCAGCAGCAGTTGCCACCAGTTCCCTCGCATTGTTGGAGCCCACGGTGAATTCAGGTCTGTGGTCCTGATATATCTGGAGCAAAGAGAGGGGATGGTCTTATTCAGAAGCAGGCATTTAGATTCCTAAGGTCTCCAATGATGTGGCAACATGCCTGATGCTTACAGATTTACATTCCCAAAAAGAACGATTTTAGCTTTTCTTGCATACAAAAAAATGCATCTTAAAATACTTAACCACATAAAACTAAAGAAATAATAACTATTGTATAAAAAAGTTTCATAATAATGAGTTCAAATTGATAATCAGAAAAAAGTAAAACCAAGTTGGCAAGAACAAATTAAGTTTCAAATGTAGACAACGTTAAGATTTAATTGAATTATGTGTCATAAGATACAAACATATATAGATGTGATCAGTTTTCAACTGGATCCACCTTGTAGCTTTCCCATTCTCTGATATCTTCTTCACAAAGACTTACTGTATCTGACATCTGTGTAAGTGACCGTCTTGCATTATTCATCGAAACCTCGCTGACCAAAGCCCGGTGATTTATCAAAGGAAACTACATGTCCACTGATTAAATTGCAGTGTCAGCTTATGTAACAGGGCCATTTACTGTGCTGAAGAATATGCTCAAGCAAAAGAAATAAGAAACACAAATGCCAAACAGCCAATTATTTAGCAGCCTGGAGGGATTTCACTGTCCGACATTCAAAGCAAAGAACGGAGGTGCGTGCATGTGTTTGTCTTCGACCTGAGGGCATCCAGGATCCAGTGGATTATGCTTTGCTGCAAAAGTAAGGAGTTTAAGATTTGGAATATGTTGTTGAAAATGATCTAGGATGATTTTCTTGGAAATTCCATATTAAATGTGTTTGTTGGACCTGAAAATACACAAAATGCTTCGAATGTTAGGTTCCTTTATTGTAAACTAATTATCAATCAATGTTGAAAAAGACTTAATCATGTGCATGAATGTCTTCAAATTGTATCTGCCATCATTGATGTTAAACAGTTCTTTTTGCATCAGTATTGATAACATTCTGTAAAACAAGGGCAACCCCAAAAACCGACTGATTCTTCTACAGTAAGTTTTATTCAGGAGGATTTATTCAGTAATTAGTAATGCATTTACATTCTTGTGAAAAGTCGAGTCTTCACATCAAACAACATGTCTTGTAATTATACCGACAACGCTTCAAAGCCGACTGATTTTATTCTCCAAGGGAAGAAAGATCATGAGTGCAGGATGCATTACGTCAATCAATGTGGATCTAAAAAGCTTCTCGTGCTTTGTCAGATGTATCTTTGTGTGTGGGTGTGCTATCACAGTATAACCGTGACGCTGATCTTATCTGAGCATATACACTGGAAAGGCAGAAAGGAATAAGGCGGCGTTATGTCTAATGAGAAGATGCTACAGAGCGGTGATTTATTTTGACAGCAAAGGTCGTTCAAAGAGGGTTGATGATGATGATGACGATGAAGATGATGGAGGAAGTAGGTGACAAATGGCACAATGAACATAGTAGAAGTTAGTTTGGGTTTAATTGTAGTTACAGTAACAAACCGAAGACATTTCAGTTTAATTATTTTTCATGCAGTGGTTCTGTCCCATAAATTAGTCTTGACAATACTGATATTAATTTGCATGGTACAAAATAAAAAAATAAGAATTTGGACATATAAGGGGAATAAATGAAGCCACACTTAGTTCCAACTATGTTTATATGAGCATTTCTTTCTTTATATCACTCTCTGATTCTACTTAGGCTACTTACTTTCCACTGTTATTTTAACTATATGTTTAACAATTTGGTCATGAATAAGATGGCTAACATTAGCTTTATTCACTTCCTGTTAGAATGGCTACAAAGCCCAGCTTGCTAGCCTGATCTTTCTGTGAGAACAACAGGCTTTTTTTTTGTTAAATCTCTAGAGTGACATCTTATATAAAAGAAATGTGCATTATATAGGCCTGCGCTGAGTTAGTATCTTTTGGAGCCAGAAATTACTATCTGTGAACGCTAAGCTAGCAAGGAGTTAGTTACTAGTTTATTTTAGATAAAGCCGACAGTTGTCTATTCAAAAGGGTTATCTATAGGCGATCTATGTAGCTATTTAACGAGTTAACAAGCTAGGCAGTAGCACAGAATTTATCAAGGCTCTGTTAGAACAATTAGCAGCTCAGTAGGCTCTATCATCGTTCTGTTACTTGAATGTAAAAGACACAAATGCCACTTCCACGGTCGAGAGGTTAAGTTCAGTGACTTGAATTATCAGAGGTGACAGCTAGGGCATACTCCCGTCACTCAAATTTGCAGTGCCCTTAATCATGCTAAACTTTCAACCAAAATATAATTATATCTGGTGAGTTATATAAACATTCAAATGTCAATCAACCGTTGTGATGGAAAACAGAGATGACAAGGCCTGAAGCTTGGACATATTTTTAAACATATTTTTTTGGATTTTCGTTCAAAAAATCTTCTGTAGCATTATAGTCTGTGTGGTTACTAACTTTAGCCAACTTGGTCAAAAATGTATTTTTAAACTAGAGCAACAATTGCGTTGTACATGCTGTACAGAAAGTAATGCTTACCTGTACTAAGTCCTCCATTCCACTGGCTGTGTCTGTTAATGTGATCATCTCTTTTTGCATCTGGTCCACCCATTCCTTTATCCTAGGAAAACACAAAATAATCAATCAGTTACCTCACCCATCTTCATTTTCTATTGATCAGACTAATTCAATTTGTTGAGCCGACCTGATCTTTTGGTACGATTTTAGCCCTGGAGATCACATGACCTAAACTGAGCTTTACTGATCACAGTATTTGAAAACAGAGATTGCTGAACAGATAACAGAGAGAAGGCATGAAATAAGAAATATTTAACCAAGTGAATACATTTCTCTGCTCCATATGAGCTGTGCATTGAAGCGAGAGCTATTCATAGATCGTCAGCATGAGAGTGTCACTTGCTCAGGGGTCAGATGTTGGTTAATGTATTCTACTGATGAGAAAGAGAAGGCAACAGAATATAAAGAAAAAAGAAAAATGATTTGATTTCAGAGCTTGAACTTTGTTTTACTTCACTTGCATGTGCTTAATTATGATTCTAATGTCGATCAAATGCCTTTTCCTAAGTAGATATATATTGCATTGTTGTTGCATTTCAAAAGTTTTTCACGAACCAAGTATGACCCCTATGTGTCTGTAATGTATCCATAAACATAGCCAAACAGTAATTACCAGCACGTCAAAACTGTTATAAATAAACTTTAAGCCCTGTAACTTAGCCATAAGGAATTTAAGGACACCAGTTCCTTATATGGAACCGTCTGACAGTTCAGGTTATGTGTGTATGAGTGTGTGGGTATATGGGAGACCCCAGCCACCATACCCCCCTCTCTCTCAAAACACCAATGAATCTCTTCACTTGGCATGTATGACCTGACATGGCTTCAAACCCCAACATGCGCAAAATGAGTTTCTGTCCAGAATGTACCAAGATCTACTGTGATTAGCTTTTTTATTGACCAGACATACATATCCTTTTTTCTCTCTCACATTGTTGAAACAACATTATATGTGTTTTTTTCTTTAGCCTAAACTTGAATTAAAAGGATTATATTTGTACAGCAAATATCAAACTACAGCCTGGAGCCTCTTTACTTAATATAGCACAAACAAAATGGCACTGTACCAGCAGTTGAAAAAACTCACTGATTAGCACGTTGTCTTTTAAATGCAGAGCACAAACCAAAGGGTAAAGATATCTGAATGTGGTGTTATTCAACGCTTTTGTGCATTATTTGTCCCACCTTAGTTTAGGATAGCTTTTTATGCTAGTTATAGGCCAAGCTATTATTAGTAAACTAGCTTCAACGTAGCCCACTGACAGAAGAGTGGTATAAACTTCTCATCTCACTCTCGGCAAGTTAAGTCAAAAAGGCTTATTTCAAACAATGTCAAACTTTTTTAACTGAGTAAAATCATCAATCAATCATCAGCCAATCACGTCTTTCAGGAAAAAAAGGCCTCCTCCCTCAGTGATGCTTCACCTAGCACGCCTCTGAAAACGCTCTACACTGTAACTACACAACCCCAGCTCCTTTACCAAAGCCAATAAAAAATACATGACAGAATCCATAAAGAAAATTACACCTACTCCCCCACAGTGTGAATTAACCTCTTCACCTCCCACAATGCCTAGGGGCCTTTGACATATGAACCCTGTCTGTGTTATCTTATTTAAAAAATACAGTGTAATGTGAGCTGGGCTGGCTTGCGCTGGAGATGTTAAGCATAGCAGCCACTTGGTATATTTAGCCTTCTTAGAGACAGCTGAGGGCAGATATAGGATGGCCCTGCTGTCAGCACATTGCTCTTTCTACCACTCATACTATCATTTTCACATGAAATAATCGCTAATAAATGGCTTCAAAGTGGATTTATGCCTCTGGGTCAGAGTTGTAATGTATGCTGACTACTGTAGGATACATGGAGCCAACTCCAGCGTCAAGATAAGGTCCACCAACCATAGCAACAGGTGTGTATTAGATCTCTAATGCACGTGACTTTTTCAAATAACCCCAGTTGGCTTTAAGCAGAACGGTGGGCCAGTACAACAGGTGTCCAGCGTGAAAACTGTTAGTGTGTGTGTGTGTGTGTGTGTGTGTGTGTGTTTGTACTGTACAGTTATGATCCTCTTAAGAAGGAAAACCTCAACAATGGAAATATTCCAACAGCAAATCATATTTACAGGAAAAAAGTCACAATATGAGATAGAATGTGAAGATTATGAGATGGAAAGTCATAATAATGACATCATTAACTAATCTGTTTAATTAAAGATTAAAAAAAATATATGAGATATGAGATAAGTCACAATTTAGAAATTGAAGAAACTAATTGTAAGAGTCAAATGTCAACGTTTTGAGAGTCAAACTTACTGGGCAAAGGAGTCAGTATTGTGAGGTAAAAAGTCTTAATAATGAGAAAGTAAAAAATGATGAGATAAAAGTCAACTTGAGATTTTAAAAGTTGACTGACAGAGGACAAATCACATCGACTGTGAGGTATTCAAGGTTGCAAAATACCCATGCGTAGTTGCTGCTGCTAGTATTGCATTTCTAGATAGAGACAGCTCTGGTCATGAACTCACTACTCCTGTGTTTGCAGACTTTCTTCTCTAATGAGGAGAGGACAGCTCCAGTCAAACACGATTCAGGGAAAGTCCCAAACTACACTTGTCGGGGTTAAAAGGACTTTGTTCCCTCACTTGTCTGCAGCTTCACAAAACAGTTTTATTACATTGTTTGACTTACTTTGTGCACAGGTTTTATGATCTCTCTGATCTTGGTTTAATAACATCTCTTGGGGGGGAAAAAAGTTAGGCTGTGTTCTGATTGGCCAATTCCCAAAATAATCCTCACCATCCTAGACATGTATTCCCTACATGACATCAGGAAGTGTTGCTTCCTCACAAGTGGTTAAAGAGTTTGCTGTTTGAGTCTTTACGGCCAGAAGCCAACAAATGAACAGTTCCTTAATTAAAAGACAAAAAAGGAAAAACAACAAATGCGATGTGACGATGGAAACTTGGAGCAGGACATGGAAAAAAAAACATGATAGCATCATTATGTCATTCCACGCTTAGCTCCTACCCCCCCTCTCTCACCCTCTCCTCAGGGAAATCGAGGAGGGGGGTTTTGGAGATGAAGGAATCCTTCAAAATGGCTGGTGAGCCATGCAGAGCCACTCGGCTACACAACAGTTACACTGCGGGGCCGTCTATGAGAGAATGTGAAACTCAGCCAAGTGTGAGACCTGCGGGCACTACAAGCCTTTTTATTTAAACTTGTGTCTGTGAGTCATTAATATCACACACTTATAAAGCAGACTGTTTTTTTTTTCTGACAGGCAAATTGTAAAAGCCCCCCATTTGTATGGCTTAACTGTATCCTTCTATCCAGTTGTTTATTCACTCTCTTATTCTCTTGTCTAAAGGCGTATGTCCTCTGATATGAAAGACAATCTGTAAGAATTAAGTTTAGACCAGCCTGGAGAGTGTTGGAGCTTTGTCATCCTGTTATTTCAAGACTGGCTCAAAGATTAGAGAAGAAAGTGACACACTTTTTTGGCTTTATATTACTGTCCAAGTATTGATCTCTGGTTCTTACATCATCATCATTTTTAACTTCTGCGACAAAAAAGGTTCTATTAACAAAAAATATCTTCCAAGTGGCACACCTGGTCAACCATCAAAGTCACATTATTAATCTGTATTCATTGGAGTGCTTGATGTCCCTTGTCTATCTTTTGACAAATATTCCATTTGGTTATGAATAAATGTTCCCTTAAATATAGTACTTTGTTGGCACAAGATGTATTGATTCATTGTTTTTAGGGCGCAGGATAGCCTTGGTTATATCACGCATGTAAGGGAATTTTGACCCCAGGGGCAGGGGCTGTGTTGACTCCGACCCCTCCGCACTTTGCCACATGTCATCCCCCCCCCACCTCACCCCAGGTTCCTACTCGTTCAACTGTCCTCTATAAGAAAGGCATAAAAAGCCAATAAAAAAAGATTCATTGCTTCCCGACTCTCAATCGCTCTTTCTGCCTTCAGTTGTTAGATGGGGACGGAAGTTCTTGACCATAAATCTTGTTTTAATTAAATGAACATTTCATTATCCACACTCATCACATGGATACAAACAGGGACCTTCAATAAAACTCTGGGTGCATGAAAATGCATTTTCCATGGGTGCCTCCTTAGATCCCCTATTCATTCTTGCATCTCTTGGGGGCTTTCTTATAAGACAACCCTAAGCACACATGGAGTCAGATTTACAGGAACACAACTGGCCTTCAAGACAGGAAGCAATAATCTGATAAAACAAGTCTTTTTCTGTCTTGAGCTAAATATAGACTCAATTCCCTCAACATCTTCTACCTAAGCTGGCCTGGTTTTAAACTAGGGGGTTTCATCCACAGCTTTAATATGTGTATTCGATGTTTGTTCAGATATTGAAATCCGACTGAGCATGCATGCAGTACCAAATATCAAAAGTAAGCTGACTGTAGAGAGTTGAAAGACACTTGCCTGGAGTTTACAGTAGGAGACTGTCTAAGATGAGGGCTTAAATGCTAAAAAGATAACATTGAAATGTCATCAAATTCTCTAAATCTTCTGTTATAAGCACAAATGTGCCAGATAGTTAAATGGCGTGAAGAGGAGGTGCTACCAAACTAAATCTGCTTAAAAAAGCAGGCACACTAGACAGAATGTGCTATGTCAGAGGGCAAGTGAGGCTTTCTCACGGCTAAATTAGTTCCTCAACCAGCAAGCAAGTGTCTTAATTTGTGCATTACCCATGTGTGGCTGACTATGGGTTGGCAAAATACCCCACAGCCATCACTGTAATGACTGGAAAGGAAACTGCTTCTGTTAGAACAGCTGTCATGTGTATGTGTGTTTGGCTACTTTTTCTACGTGTCTATGTCTGTATGTAACCAGAGCAGCAGGTCTTTCAAAGGGCAGTAGGGGGTAGCTGGGGTCAGAGGTCACAAGGACAGGTGCAGCGCATTGCAGAAGCTTTTAATGTAATGAAGTGGGTGTGACCCATTTGTGCAAGTGTGTTATACAACACACCAATTAAGATAGATGGACCAAAGCAAGACAAAGCACTGGGAAACCAAACAGGGACGCACCCATGACTCGACAGTTCTGCCAGGCATCCATTTATTAGGTTTCAAGGCCTACAACTTATTATTTTAATAACTACCCAGCAACCAAAAACAGACATCAGATGTTAACATCTAGCTCTTAAACACATTAAGCAGGAGGCCTGAGCACAGACAATGGTTACTGGCCATCCTAGAATACAGAGATGACTCAGCACATCCTTTTATTTTAACCTCCTTTAACACTATTTTCTCTTTACCACTAACAACGTACCTGCCCAGCAACATATGTCCAACAGACAAAGTTAAAACTATAGCTCATTCACCTATAATAGAATTTAGAAGCAGAGGTGAACACAGAAAAATTGTACCATTCTTGAAAAAAGAATACGACTCCGCTGTTCTGCTTTTCATTTGAGCATTTTTTAGCCCAATGGTTTAACTTACAACTTACGATATACAGCAACATACAGCTGACAGACAAGGTTATGGACTAGCTTGTGAACCTAGCCAAGAATTAATCAGTAGTGTTGTTAATATCTATCCAACTGTTGGCCTGTTCACAACCTGCCTACGCCTCTGGCTGTTAGTTTCTTGCCCAAGTAAAAGTCTGGCATGTTTTTTGTTAAATTAATGCCTTGGATAAGAAAGTACAGCAACACTACTTAACCAAAGTTTTGAAACTGCAATGACTTTTTATTTTAGATTCAGACCTGAATCTGTCCTTGACTAATTCTTTGTTTCTACCTTTACCTCCAGTCAAGGTTTGGATGAAAAGCTCAGAGTGAGGCTGTCATAAGAGGTTCCAACTTTCAAAGGTGGATCCCAGATGGAGTTCATCAGGAGAAGATTGGGAAGATAGTACCTTCTGTGGAGTCCTGTCTTTACTTTCATTGTTTGAAAGCAGCAAGGGAACTTTGATACCCAGTAGACAGAACACTTTGGGCTGTCAAAGAATCTGAAAAGTTTCTCATAAAATACTTATCTTATTTCAACTGAGACTCATATTACGATGACTTTAAAGACATACCCTTGATCATCAGGAGTACAACAAAGAAGAAGCATGTCCATTTTTCTCACACAATGACTTTACTTTTCATTCAGCAGCAAATGTTTTTATATTTGTCTAAAGATTTGGAACATATGTAGATTATACGATAAATCTGACAGCTCGTGACCACCAATTGAAAGTTTAAAAAAATTGATCTGGCACTTTTGGTCGCTACATCATTCTGACTGAATCACAGACAACTTGGCCTCTTGTGGTTCTGCAGCCCCAACAATTTGAGGCTCAATATCCAATCTCAGAGTTTCCACTCGAGTGCCCTCTTGTCTTGTAAACATCTCCATGTTTTTAACTCAGAGACATGTCTGCCCATCCAGATTTGATCTGTCAAAATCATCAAATCAAGGAAGAAGCAGCCGGCAGCTCTTAGCTTTTTTATATCTTAATTTTCCTCCTGACTCCTAGACAGGCTGAAAGCTGAAATCCTCCTCTGATTTTAGTAATTTGGGCTTCCAATGTGTTATTGGAGAGAGATAAGTCTTACATCATTACAGGGAGTAGAGAAAAAAAACAGAAAGGGATGTTTGAGGATGGGAGTGTGGATGTAATTGAACCACTGGGGGATAGCTAATAAGAGCTTTGACTGGGAAGCAAAGCGTCTAACAAGTAATGATCCTGTCAGAGCTTTCTACCAAATTCATGCCTTTTTCTTTATGCCTTTCTTTCTCTTATCACTCCATTCATCCTTCATTTGTCAATATGTTACCTTTTATCTTTCCCTTCATTGCTTTGGTCCTTCTTTCCATTTCTTTAGCCTTCATCTCTTCAGTATTTCTGCTTTCCTTCTTCTGAATCTGGACTATTTTCTCGTTTTCTGAAAGCTTTTGTTCTCATCTTCCAAACGCCTTTGTACTTCCTAATGCTTCCTATTTTCCTTTCAAATGAACTCATGAAGCCTATAAATGTCTCCATGTTGGCCTCCCCTTCTAACCATGCAACACAAAAGGAGACAAGTGATGATATATCCCTTTTTATTGAGGTCAATAACACTGTAATTGCAGGCTTTGTAAATGTCTCATGGCCTCATTATCTCCGATGATAAGATGTTATTGATGTTTCTGCCTCTCTTCTACAATTTTTCCTCTCAGCGAGTCAGTCGGAGCGATTTACAGCGGCCCCCCTGCCTCGATCTGAAGAGCCGTGTTTAAGTGAAGCCTTGACAACGGTATTTTGTGCGCCCTATCAAGCACTTAGGGTGTGTTTCAGCTGTGGAAGAGCTGACAAGACTTCGGGATCATTATCTAATGATAGGGTGGTGCTGATGGGCTATAACGCACTGGTGGAGCAGGTGTGGGTTACACGATGCTGATTCCAATGGGACTGATTTAACAGATGGACTTTTGGCCAAAACAAACGTTTGGATTGACTCCTTGTGCTCAGATTCAGAGCTATACGCCCAGTTTACTGCATACAGCAGTTAGAGAGTCAATCATCAATCCTTGCTTTATAAGTTCACCACCATAGTTGGGGACTATAGTATATATTCACTGATCCAATTTAATCATCTGTTGCCTTGCTTTATTGAAGTAAATTTCACAGGAAAGCTGGTTAGTTCGTCCAACAAATTTGACAGTATGTTAACCTTAAGGAGCTAGAAACTTTAAGTACGCACCAAGAGCCTTATATTAGGAATAAACAGGACATCCAGTTATTTCCATCTTTTTAAGTCAATAAAAAAAGAATAAAAAAGACTCAGGATAAGCAAGACTTTTTTTAGTATTATTATTTTTTTGCTTTGTTGATCCATAAATAAATTACATGAAATCAAAATATCAATTTATTTCCATAATTCACAATAAGATTCCATGTCAAGAAATGTCTGTTTACAAATCAACCAGGCCATTTGGTAATCTGAGTCCAGTTCTCTACAGTCTGCCCACTGGCAAAATGAGCCTGTCACAGAGGGGGGGTTCCGACTGTCTTCCTCCCCTTGACCACGTTTGACCTCACACTCTGGTCCAAAACTAGCCGGGACTGAATCGCCGTCCCCTCTCTTCCCAGTCTGCCTCGTCCACACCCTCCATGTCAGGAGGCATATACGTCGTGACAGAACTAACAGCTCCCATTATATCACCTCTAGCAGCAGGTGTCCAGACACATTAAAATTACAGGGAACAGAACTGTTGTGACAACTGCAAGTGTTTGCAGCACTCACACCTGCTGGAGAGAGTCCAGCACGAAGCTAGGCTTTGACACAACAACATCAACTTCATTAGTGCAATATTTTCATTATGCAAGTATACAACTTTGCAACAGGGTATGGTGCAAGAATTATGGGTCAAATTGCGTAAAACATGCATTATTTGCTCAAAGAAATGTTTTACAATGCAGTGATTGATTTTCTGAATTTCAGAGAACAAATTCAGGTTGTATAAGCAGTTCAAAAAAAATGTCAAATATTAAAATGCCTTTTCCTTACACTCAGGTATATCTATTTTTTTAAAGCCCTTCCTAATAACCTATTCTTACTTAATCAAACTATGACTGGTGGAAATAGAGATATGTACAAATTTTCACAAATCTCTAAAAAAAAAATTGGAAGTCCTGCAATTTTTTCTTGAAGTCTTGGGATATTGCATTTGCTTTGCATTTTCTACCAAACCACTAAAATTTCAACATTTCACACTTCCAATAGGTGTGCAAATTTGACTTTTCAAGCATTTTTACGCCCATAAACACTCAGTTTTCTCACACAGTAATAAATATATCCTATTATATTTGTTCTTCCTGTTGCTCATCTTCATCCCTCCAGCAGTCTTATTCTCTCCTCCATGTCATGTTCAACTCTGCTCCATGACTAAACCTCCATGTCTCTGTCACCTTCACGCTTTCTGAGCAGACTCTCAACCCATCCACATAAACCCTAAACGGCTGACTGTAAATACGCCCCAACACAGTATCAGACAATGTGTATAAGTAGAGAGATTAAAGAGACCCCTTTGGCCAAAAATGCCCAATTAACATCAATTCAGACGCCTACACAGCCAGACGACTGTTAGTGCTGGAATTAGTCTCCCTGGTTTCTACACACACTATCCAGTGAAGTGTAGTGCTGTAGTGTGGTGTAGTCAAGCAATAACAGCTCTTATGTGCCAATACAGCTCCATTAAGAGGCTCGAGAGAAACCATCACAGGCCATAACGGGTCCACTTTTCCCTGTGTCTTTCTAAAAAAATTACACATCAGATGGGCTCATGGAGTCTCACTGGAGATATTTTAAAGGACTCCAAGCCTCCATTGAGCAATTAAGTTGAAGTGGCTTATTAAGTATTTTGCACAAAACATCTATTTAAAAATTAAAGACTTTCTTTTTGTCGATGTTAGCTGGTGTGCCTTGTTTTAAAAGTACCTGCATTCTTTATGATCCCTAACAGCAGTTCAACTAACTCTTACAAACAGGAAAAGATATGTTTTCATAAACCTAAAGGACAAGAGACGGAAGCAAAAATCTAAGTGTGACAACAGGCAAGATTAGCCACAAGGCTAGTTTTTTAAATTTAAGACACACTCAACTTCTTTCCTGCTACTTTCTGGAATCACACACCTCTTGGGTGCTACTTGCTTATTTTGTTGGAGTGTTCTATGCTCTTACTTTACTCACTATTGATTAGTTCGGTAGGCTCTTGAGACACATAAACCTATAAATAAATAAACCATGAAAGGAGTCGGTGACACATGGCTGATTTACAACGCAGCCTTAAAAACCATACTCCTCTTGCTTTACAGTACACACATGTTTCCTTCCTGTACCGGACCGGCCTCCAAACCAAACAGCTGTTAGCGATTCCTGGGATTGCCCGGGGAACAGTGCAATGGAAAATACTTTAGAAATTCCATGTGGCAAAGGATTGTGGGTAAGTTAAGTTATACAGTGCTGGGTTCCTCGTTTTCTTTTCACACACACCGGGCAGGGGGAGACTACTTTTGTCATAAAGAGAAGCAGAGATTTGAAACATAAACGAGACATTAAAGCAAAACAAGTTATCATCTGACCCACACTAAACATTGCAGTGTGGAACCCTGAGGACATGGGAACCCAGGAACCAATGACCCTGGGAACTGAAACTGGCTGCCAAAGCCCCTTCCCTCAGCTTTCCTAAATTTAGCCCGGGGTGAGAGGAGGGCGAAGAGAAATGGGATGTCGAAAAAAGAGTAAGAGAACGTAGAAAAACATGCATGAAAAAGCAGGAAACGTGTACTAAAAGAGCAAAACAAACATTTAGGGGAAGGTTTATGGAATTACAGGGAGACCAAAGAACAAACAGTATCCACGGGCACAGACCTCACACCCTTGTATGTGTGTGTGTAACAGATATAGGCTACCAGCTGCTCAACTCAAAGCAGGAGCAGGTCCTGAAATATACCTGCTAGCAACAACTCCCTCATGGCTATAAAGGTGTAAATCACTGCAGGGAAACCTAAGACGGATCATTTCCATCTGCTCATTACATCTGATTCCTCCTCTTCAAATCTCCACGTATTATCGGTGTCATAACTCCAAGTGAGATTAGACAATATAATAAAAGGTCGAGGAAAAAATCTGATAATTCCAATTATTTTGTTCCTGCTTTTTTCATCCCTCGATTGAATTAGGGGAGACATTTTAATTCTCTCCGTTTCTCCCAAAGCAAGAAAAGCGTTATGATCCAATCAAGCCCAAAGCCCAGAGCAGTTTCCATTGACAAAAATAAACAGAGTTAAAAAAAAAAAAAAAAAAAAACACAATGAAAGACCATTGTGTTGAACACTGTGACTGCAGCCAGCATGATTTTCCGGGGATATAGGCACATTTTCTGGTTCAAATCTTCTTTCACGACAATTATGATGACGCTAGTGTGGACGTTAAAGCACGCACAAGTTTTGTGTGCTGCAAGCTAACTTTGAGATCAGGACTTCAGCATTTGTGCGATCACAGCATTTTGGATTAAAATCATCTTATTGTTTTTTTGTTTTTTTTTTAATTCCCCTGCCATGTATTTTGGGTGGAGGCCCACCACTTTAAGAGAATGGCACAAAATACTTTGTTTTAGGAAATGTATTAAATGTGTGTACTCTCATTAGTTTCTCAAGCAGGGGTGAATACAGACTCTTTTGACTGGGGCTGCCCAACTGAGGCCCCGACTTATGCAGGGTGGGGCGCATTTCTTTTGGTTGGTAATTCACATAGATTGTAGAAGCACTCACATTGTTGGATTGCTGTCAGATATTTGTCACAGGCTATCTTTTCGTCACAAGACCGTGAGATCAGTCGTCTTTGATGCTCTCTCACTGGGTAACGTTTGGACCACCATTTTGAAACCACGACTGGAGATATTGCCATGATTGATGATTAATCTGGGACAGGCGGCCCAAAATCATACGGTCTGCACCCGGCATTAGAAGGAGGGTTAAGTGCTTGACTATTGCTTGGAGCCTCTTGAAGTCTTGTCACATCACTTTTCAGGGAACTAGTTAAGACAAAAATTCACTCTGCTGAAAGAAACAGGCCCAAACATAACTCAACGTAAAACCACAATTTGACATTTTTACACTTCAGCAGTTGTCAATCTTCCTCCTCACTACAGACTCTATTTAAAAGTGACACAAACATTACGTATGTTTTATATCTATCTCCTTTTTTTTGTTCACAACTGCCCATGTTTCTCTCTCTCTATTAAGATGCAATTCCTCCTCACATTATGCCCGCTGATCTGCAGAGACAAGGCAGCGTAACAGAGAAGCATGGTTCTGTAGCTGGTCGAGCATGAAATCTAGTTAGCCTTTTAAAATAAAGCAAGTGAGAGTGGAAGAAATGAGGCAGAGTGTGGCAGAAACAGAGGGAGGGGGGGGGGGGCGGAGACAAAATATGTATTTTTGGTGACTAAGGTGACAAATCAGAAAGAAGAATATGATCAGGACTGGAAGTCTTAATTCAGAGCAAACATCTGGGCATTTCTTGTGTTCTTGGCTATGAGGGTTATTATTCAGAATATATGCATATATGTGAATGCGAATGTCCATCTACAATAGTCATTTGGGATCAAGAGGGACAAACAGTCTAAATATTTCTACTGCTACATCTCTTCTTTCTTATCTCCCATGATCTCTCGATGTGCTAGCTGGCGGGGCGAAGTCTATGACATCAGACTTTTTACATTTCAGATTCAATGATGTTCATCATCGGCCCTCAGGCGACCAAGAAAAGAGGAGAGGAGAGAGAGAGAGAAAGAGAGAGAGAAAGATACATAGGGAGCTGGAACGGAAGAAGAAGAAGATGGACAGGGAGTGAAGGAGGCGGAAAGTGGGAGCCATGAAAAGGAGAGTGAGAAGAGAGGGAAGGAAACGAGAGAGGGGACATGAAGATCTGAAGCAGACAGATGCTGGCATGTGAGGTTAGAGAAGAAGCCCACAGATACAGTCACACTTCAAGGCACAAGACAGCGAGGTGAGAAAGAGAGAGATAGACTGAATGAAAGACAAGAAGAACATGGACATGCCAGTGTGCACATCCTGAGTGGAAATGTTGGGTTTTAGATACAAACACTGAGCTACTGAGGCCCTCACTTAACCTGGAGAAACACACACTCTCCATCACAGTCTCTCTAGAACTTTCACCTTGAGGAGTCAATGCAAAGCTTGTCACTCAAAATCATCATCACCACAAGAGGAAACCAAAAATGCCTGCGGATAAGAAGAGGTTTGCAAGCTTTTTGAGATTTTTGAGATTTTTTTTTGCACCCTCCAAAACAAGAAATATTCATACTAATGGTAAGTAGCACAAGTCGAACTGCAAAAAGTTTTTATTCTGGCTTTCTACTACATTAACTTTCCCTAATTGAAACCAACAGCTCCTGCCAATCTAGTTCTGAATTTTAATGTTGTGTTTCTTCCAGCCCAATTTGCCAGTTCCACTCAGTTAAGTCAACTGTATCAAGCAGAGTGGGTCTGCAGCCAGCCAAGTCTGTGTGAATACGCAGCCCACAGATCAATCCACTTAGTGCCCATGAAATATAGGGAGTGGGCAGGCCACTCTGCTAGTCTGACATCACTGTACGCTGCCATTAGGCTGAGAGCCATCACGCCTCGCCATCTCTCCAGAGGGGGACCGCACTCAGGCTGCATATCAAACCAAAGCAGAAGTCCGGCCTGCGTTAGCACAACCATCTGGAATACCTTCAACCTGTTGGATGAAGTGCGAGGTGCGGCGTCATCCACCTACACGTTTGTTTAACTTAGGAGCTGTATTCCTGGGACTGATGATATGTCATCTGTTGCTTCTATTTATGTGGCGCCGTGTAGAGGTTAGGAGCCACATTTAGACAGCCTGAGCGATAGCCCTGCTTTATATCAAGACCATGATCCCATCCTGCAGGGCATGAAGACAGCTTTCAGCAGACAGACTGAGACTTTGGCAGATGATAACGCGGAAGTACTGCTGGTCTACATGCAAGAAATGTCTACTAATGCATCTATATATTGGGGGTGGGGGGTTGAAGCATTTCTATAAACAGGCTGGGTGCACTTTCATTTGAGTTTAGAACAGCAACAAGTAGCTTTTTCAATCAGTAATCAATTACACCTGTGACACTGATCACTGTCTGGATCAATCAACTCGTCTTTTTGATTGAAAACCCTCTGGAATAAGTGAAAATGTCCCACACAAGCCTCTTTTTATTGCTTGTTTGAATGATAAAGACACTAAAATCTAAAATCTCTCAATGACATTTCAGAATTTGGGACCAGTGTATGTTGGCTTTTTTTGCTTCAGTGAAATTATTGTTTCACTTTGACCAAACTGTTCTGATCGGCAGAGCAGCTGTTCTCATGTTACTCTAATGATCTCTGTATAAACTGTGCTGTACTGTTAAATAAAATGGGATTCCTCAACAAAAGTCTTCCTACATTTTAATCTTCCAGCAGAAATCTAAACAGTGGTCTATATGTGCGTGTTTGGAGATGCTACAGGAAAAGTTTGGGATCCTCTGCTTCCACATGCAGACCTCTGACTACCTCCTGGGAGGATTTATTTGACAGCCAGTCACATGTCACACTGCTTCAAGCCAGCAGCATTAGACAGTAGCTTTAAATATACACGAGGTTAAGTTGTATGAGAAGTAATGTGCACTCCTCATCACTATGAAAGACGGAGGGAGGGCTTTCTGTTTCTGCTGCTTCCAGGACAATGTTCACACATTAAAATCACATCATTCATCTCTACTTCAATCGCACCTCAGACTATCATAAAATACACCCTGACTTTAAAAAGAGTGTGTGCTGTTATTTCAGCTACACAGCACATTATCCAAGACTTTGAGAAGCCAACAGGCTGTTGTGGAGCTGTACTCACATCTGCTCTGATGGGAATTGTCCGGTCGACACAGATGAAATGGTTGCCAAGAGTAAAAGTAAGAAGACTGAGTAATCCATAGCTTTGTTTATGTCCTCTAAAACAGGGTCCGGATCAGAGGAAGAAAACCGTCAAAAAAAAACACAAAAGGTTCACTAATCCACAGAGCCGCGCGTACTTCTCAGCCAAACGCCTCACACCGCCATCGGTGCGCGTTTGGAAACAAATCTCATCTGGTATCTATGTCCCCCCCATCGGTGGAGTTGAGGAGTGTGTGCTTTCTTTGCACTTCAGTCGTGCGTGTGTGTGTTTGTGTGTGTGTTTGTGTGTGTGTGTGTGTGTGTGTGTGTGTGTGTGTGCGCGCGCGCCTCAAACTGCGACGGGATATTAGGGCACATCTACGGCGTGTGTCAAAAATAAAAGGAGAAAAGGGGAGGGCGCATTTAGATCTTCAGGCTGGCCGGCAGAGCGGTGCCACTCCGCGCACTGTAAAAAATATCTAAACGGTCACAAAGCAGCGAGATTGTTATGGTTAAACCTGTGAGGAAGTGGTATTAAGTGTGATTTCTCTTATTTTGTAACTTATTCTAACCATTACTTCCAACTACTTTACTGGAACAGTCTCATTCAATGGATAAAGTTGAATAAAGTTGTCATTGTGTGTTATTTTATCAGAGATTGAAACAAGTATTTTTAGTGAAAATCTTGGGGAAAAAGTTGAACTGCCCAACTCCGCTGATCTGTTTTCAATTGTCACATAATAGAAAATAAATACTATGAAACTATTTGGTATAATTTTGATGCCTTTAGTGCGAGACATTTTTTACAGTGTGTTTTTGTGTTTGTGTTCTGGACGCTTAAATGGGTTTCAGGGCGCCCTCTCTACCCACAACCACTTGCAACAATTGAACATGGCTTTGTCCCTGTTGGAGTCCTATCAAACACTGGACACAAACACCATGCCTCACATCGCGTAACACCACGCAGCCACCTCTCTGTGACTGCTGTCTAATCTTTTCAAACAGGTCTACCTTTCACTGCCTCCAGATTTTTCCCCACAGGACAAACAACAGATAATACAATGCAGAGTATGTTGTGTTTAAGTTTGTTAGGCCTATATCTTTAGCTTACAAAACTCTGCAACCATACATTATTAATTCTGACTGTAAAGTCTAAATATGGCCACTCAAACAGATGAATATGCTTTAAGTGACCATATAAGCCCGGGAGGTTTGAGCATGAAAGGAGCAATGGATACAATCAAAGTGAAATCACCTCCTGCTGGTCTTTAGAAGAAATTGCAATTGCATTGGCCTCAGTTTCCAAACTAGGGGCCGTATTCACAAGGCCTCTAGAGTACAAAGAGTTGCTCCAAGTGAAAAAGTCTGGATTAAAAATGTCCTTATTAAATCACAGTTGGGCTTAACATACAAAAATTATTTAAATACAGACGAGGCTGCTGCATAAGTGGGCATTTTTTCTCAAACTTTCTGTAAGCTATAAACTACTTCTTACAATTTATTCAACCGAGACATTCATAACATAAAATAGTAATACACAATGTCTAACTAGATTCTATGAGAGAGCATTCATCTCTGTTCTTTTTTTATCAACCACTCGCAGCTTTTGAAAAAATGTGTCATACCTAGCAACGTGCTTCCTCATTAATATTAAAGTTTCTGTTGATTGCTCGCTCAGAGTTGCTCTGATTATGTTCCGACGTCACTCCAGGACAATCTTTCAGACTAGATGTGGAGCTCTCTGAGATTATTCTCACACTGTTTGTGAATACAGGCCCTGAAGTCTACTTTCACTTATGAATGAAGTCTGCATTTCAAAGAACGATAGGCTTTTTTTGACCTTACTCGGAAATCTTGATAACAAGGCTACAACTCAAACCACAGGTGTGAGTGAGCCGGGCGCAAATAAGGATAACTGTGTCAGGTCACATGTGCAGCTCTGTAAGTGTTTTCAGGCCCTCATCCTGACTGCTTTCTTAGTCGGATTCAAACAAACATCACTTAGAAAACTCAAGGAACATTGCCATCTAATAAAGCCTCTCTGTTTTTATTATTTATATCATTATAAGCCTTCATTTAATTTGCAACAGTGCAGTCAGTGCATCCGCTTATGCAGAAATGTGATAATAAAATTCCTCTTGCTCCAAGGGACTGAGGCAAACGTAATATAAAGTGACATTTCCCTTTGCTGGGACAATCATCAGAGTAAATACCAGAAGAATATACTGTACTTTCTTATGAGTTTTATCTCCAAAGAGTCTTGTCTGATACTAAACTAATCTCTGACTAATGTCCTCTGAGCTCTTCACTTATTATGGAACCCTAAAGTTCTTATTCCTGACTTGAATTTGTGTCTCCTTGTTTGTGTGCAGTTTGAATAAGGATGTGTGCATGTGTTTAGGGTTCACTTTTACTCCATGGAGGGTCACAGCAGGCCAACAAGGCAAAGTGTTGCTCACCTGCTACTATATGAATCACACAAATAGATCTAATGTGCTTCCCATCACTCGGGTTTCACTATAACTCTTTACAGGAGCGGCTCCTCCGGGACCTCTTGCCGGGCAGGGCTCTGAGGTGAAGAAGAGGGAGTGTGTCTGCAGAGAAGCAGGAAGAGCTGATCAGATGAAACCTGTTCTAAAAAAAAATCGATGACATTCATTTGCTAAATTAAAAAATGCAAAAGGGTCCAAAAATATCGAGCAAAAGAAAAAAGAAAACTCCAACGCAAATCCTTCATGCTGCTACTTTTTTTGTACACGACGAGCAAATAAAACACTCTTAAACAGGATTATGGGATTTTCACAAGGATTAGTTTGTTTCACTAAACATATCCACTTCTCATACATGATTGGATTACTCACCAGTGTGGCTTAAATGTGACTAATAATTTGGCATAAATCTGTCCTTGTCAGTATTTTTGTGTCAGAAGTTACCAGAAGTTAGTGGAGAATAAATCAGAGCTAAAAGGAGATTCAAATTTAGACCTACACTTTTACTAGCTGCAGAATAATTAACATTATGCTGATGCTGATATTGCTCTGTATTTACTGGAGGTGTAAAACAGGAAATATATCACAGTCCACAGATCATTTTCCACAATAGATATCTTGACTTATTACTGCTTAAAAGTGCAAACATATTTGACACTAAACTGGAACATCATTTCAGAATACCGAGCTGTATTGAGGAGGACTTGAATTAGCAATTAAGCTTTTACATTTATTTTGAAAATATTTACTAATCTGTGATGAATCAATTTAGAAGAAGGGTCGTTTTCTCATGCTTTTTAACTTCTTATCTTTTTTGAGTCTCCCCCTAGTGGCCATTATAAATAATTTAGGCTTCAAGCACTTGTTCATTGACTTCACTTTTAAAACTTAGATGATATGTGCACTTTTAATACTTTAACCACTTGGACGCAAGTGCAATGTAGCCAATTTATTTTAAACTATTAATTCCAATATATGTATTTGATGAGCAAAATGTGAAGCGGTAAAAAGCTTATGCAATGCAGGATTAAGAGTGACCACATAAAATTAGCAGGATTTGCAATTTAATGTCACTTCTTGTAAATGTATCAAAATTACCATTGATCGTATGGAGCGCAGCATATTGAGCGAGAGTGAGAATTGACAATTACATTTGGCTACAGTTGGACACAAAATCAGAAGAGTTGTTATTGTTTGGCATATTAGATTCAACTTTTGTAAAGGTCGTCTGGTTGTTGATATTGTGGATGACTGCTCTTTAATTTGAACCTGTTGACCATGAAGGCAGAGTTAGCTTCAGGTCATGTTTCCAGAAAAGAGCAACAAGAGGCAAAATCAGGAGTGCAAGTGTGTGTGTAATATAGAGAGACAGGGGGCTGAAGTAAAGGTTGTGATTCTGAGTGAATTAAGAATGTGTGTGTGTGTGTGCCTGGCAGGCAGCAGGTGTGGCCTCTATCACCAGCTCCAGACCCCACCCACCTGTCGAGGGAATTGCCCGGCTGCCGTCGCCTAGCAACCCCCTCGCTGTCTCCACACAGACTCCTCATGACCGAGCCGCGAGGCTGTTGTTTTCCCAACCAGTGAGTGAACATGTTAGGAGTGTGTGTTCACAATGGGAGCAGCACAGAGAGGGCAGAACAAGAGGGATGAATACTCAGTGCAATGAGTATCTCTGAAAAGCTTCTACGAAAGTTAAGAGGAGCTTATAAGTGAACATTTTCAATTTAAAACATATAATTTTATAACGTATATAATATATTCAGTCTTAGCTTTTTATATGCACCAACAGACAAAAAAAGTCTTTAAAAAAACTTTGAAATCATCCTCTTTACTTGTAAGGTTATCCTTTAAGCCATATACTATATAAAAGATGGACGACATGATAGCCAAACAAATGTGAAGCCAAAACATTTGGAGCTCCCCCTACTGATTGGCTGCAGAATAGGCCATAAGCTCCGCCTCCTCAATGCTTACAGATGGGAGATGAGTCAAGGTAGAAAATCAAAATGCACATTAAACAACTCGTCTCAGTCATGGTTTCTTATAATGACGATTTATGTCCAAGTAGAGAAGGAGCTGCAAGAGTCGTTAAACTTTCTATAACTTTGAGTGTCCGCTTCAAAATGACGGAAAGACCTGTTCTGCTGTGGCCTCTACCGACCTGAGGGATCTTTGACATTTTATCAGTGGAGTTAAATGTGGTTGGTGGAAGACGCCGGAGGACATCACTATTCAGGCTCTATACCAGCAGATTCCTACAAGTCAGACATTGGCTGCTAATGTGCAATATGTCAGTGCCTGTCGTGGGTGGTATTTTGGCTGACCTTTTTATCATGGGAGTAAGAGTATATGCGTAACTATCTTTATATACGGTCAATGATTTCAACTAGCTCTCCAAAAGACAAAAGATTACCAGAAAAGGAGCCTAACAATATGTTTAAATTTCTAAAAAATGTAGCAGCTTGTGGAAATAAATTTTGAGGGCTAAGGCATGTACATTCTACGTTAATGGAATTTAAAAACTACCCATAGGCTTTTACATCAAATTGACTTCAAAGTCAAGAAAGTATAGAGGGTTTACTTATTTTCAGCCAACTCCACATTTCTGATCATCTTTGATTTTTTTTTGCTTGCTCTTCTTGATGCTGACAAAACGGGAAAACGGAGGTTGTAAGCATTTGGCGAGCAGCCAGAGCCACATGACGTGATACAATATGATGAGGCATCTGTCAAATCTGTCTCGTGTCTGCAGAGTTTAAATGTCACTGTCACATCCTCTCATATGTTTTCACTAACTTGCAAGACAAACAAATTAATGTATATTAGAGTGAGCCCTTAAGTAGAAGACTCTAAAAGCTGCCTGAATGCAAAAATCTTGCATTATCCTGAAATCTTCCATTCCTCTCCCCTCCCCCCACAGGCTGCTGGAACACAACTCATTTTAATTCCTCTGGGCAAGTTTGTTACCCCTGGCAACAAATAATTTCCAAGTTTTAAGTTTAATGAGAATCTTAAGTTTAATTAGCAACAATGAGTGACGTCACTGACTCTACGTCCATGTTTTATAGCCTACAGTCCGTACAGGAAATGTATCATGTTAATTGATATATTAAAGTTATTTTTCACATTTTATGTAGTACAGGTATGGTTGGGACATTACTTTAAAAACACTAAAGTCATCAGCCAGTTCTCTTAATCGACCTTAAAAAGAACAATTTAATTGAATAACCTTTAAGAAAAAGCTAAAGACCCAGCTCTTTCATGAATACCTACTAACTTAATGATGATGGTCTCCATATCATTGATGATGATGATGGTTGTCACGATGGTTTTTGTTTGATAACGACGACTTATAAGATGGTTTCTATACTGATTAGAGCTCTCAAGAACTGCCGTCAATGTTGTGCTTTGCCTCTGGTCACTTCCTGTCAGCACCTGTGTGTCCAATCGGACTCAAAGCTGATCGTTTGCTCTTACTGACATTGTTCCCTTTTTTCTAGATCCTCGCTTGTGTTGTTCTTACTCTCTGATGTACGTCGCTTTGGATAAAAGCGTCTGCTAAGTGAATTGTAGAATTGTAGAATAATAGTCTGGTTAAATGGCAGAATACTCAATTTTTACACTTTAGCTTTTGGAATGAAATAAGAAAATGATGATGCACGCTACTTTGACAGAATTGTAAGCTAATGCAATCACTTGCCTGGTCTCTGGTTTATTAAGCTAATTTCACCACCTGTTAGCTAACCTACTGACGTAAAAGTAGTTTCTGCATTCTTCCGTAACTTCATGCGTTAAACAAATCAAGGCATTACAAAATGTCGACCTCTCACACTGTGTGAAGACGTGTTTTTTACTATGTGCCTTTGAAAATTCTCAGTCCCTGTTGGTCACCTTTGTCTTTGACTTATCATCATCAGCAATGACACCTACAAGTTTTGTAGGTCACCACATAAAACCCAATCTGTTCTCTTGCACCGCAGTCTCCTCCTCGGTGACAGTCGGCGTGGTCGTGCCTCGTCGACTTAGTGAGAGAGTGATGTCGAATGTGTGTGATATGATGTCTCACTCTGGACAGGGGCAGCCTGAGTCCTCTCTGTGCACTGACTTATCACATTACTATTAGTGAAAGCTTTTCTGTCAGGAGGAGAAGTTATGGCCCAGCGAAGGGGGCCTCGGGGTGAAACGGGCATCCAATGACAGAACGAAGGCTTCGGGGGGTAACCAAGGTGATTGGAAATGAAGGCTTTAGCTGTGCTGTTCAATTCTTTAGCACAATCTTGTTTCCGTTTAAGAAAATTAGGATGTTTCTATTGTCAGTGTTTTTATTATGTAGATACTTTAGCTAAGCCATATTTACATGGCAGCAATTCTTTCTCTGACATCACACTTGGGGGGGATGGGGGGGGGCAGCTCAAATGCCCTTAAAAGGTAGTAATAGTTAATTGTGGTGTCATGATTAGATCAATGAGCAACTGAAATGACACTTTTTAATGAACATCTGGTTGGACAAACTATTTAGAGAGTAGACTGCATTGTGAATAAATTAATGATATTGTATCAGGATTTAGGAAGGTTACCTGTAATTGTATTTTACAAAATGCAAAATGCAAAAAAAAAAAAAAAAGGTTTTATTAAACTGTGGAATGATGCCGGTATGTTACATTACATAGACAGTGGATGAATTCTAACTTTAGCAGTTTTATGACGTGTTGTTTTGTACAGCATTTGAGCCTCCACCCTGACAATGATGGAGGACAATAGCTGACAATATGGGCAATAGTGACATGATACAAAATATGGCCGCCCTTCGCTGAAGCACCATGTGCAGCAGTTCATTCCAACCAATGGCTCTGACGAATGTTTTATCCTTTAATGTTACCAAATGTATGTACTTTCTGACTCAAAAGTATCAACGCTATCCAGACTTCATGATCTACAGCTTTATCTTCGGACATTTACCATGCTGCCCTGTAGGCCTAAGCTCAATACACATTTATATTTCAAGATTCTGAACTTATCTAATATCAAGACACCAACATAATTCACTGCAATGACAGCACATCCCTGTCTGTGCCTGGACTTTTCCAGATGTCCACATTGGAGCAGAACTCATTTAGCCCAACAGGAAAAAGGCTTGTGGTCATTAAATCACAGTCCAGATGGTTTCTCTCCTACTGTTGAACAGGTCTCTCGGTAACAGTGTTGGGATGTCAAATGGTTTGGTATATGTAGTTTATCAACATACAAAAAAAAAAAAAGGTTTTGAAGGTCAGCATCCCCTCAAAGACCAGAGAAATTTTTCTACCAGTTTTACAAGTTTAATATTACCAACTGTGTAACGGCTGTGTTTGGCAGCAGGCAAAGCACCTGCTTGAATTTAAATGCTGATGTTAGTGTAACCAGTTGTGTTTTTCTTCTGGATTATGGAGGATGTGTGTCTACCTCTACTGTTTATGGTGCAGGAAGGACGCCACAACAGCACAGGAGTTGCTCTCACTCTCTTTTCTTTTATTCTGCTGTATAAATTAAAAAGCACAGTTATCACAATCACGCAACTGAAGGATTTACATCTTCAGCTCAGGAGAGATTTCCTTTTTCTTAAGAGTATCATTTTTAGCAAATTTTCATTTCTTAACTGTATATAAGCATACCAAATCATTTTAACATGTAACCATCAATGAAATGCATTTTATAGATTTTTATACTGCACTTGAGTTTTATAGTTTACAAAAACAACATTAATTTTACAGCTAACCTTTTTATTTAACACTATGATATAAAACTAGTATGGCCATGCCTACCTGGTGGGGAGGGGGGGGGGGGTTAGGGTTAGAAGAACAGCACAACCACGCAACTGAAGGATTCACATCTGTGTAACACAAAAAACAGAAGAGCATTAACGTCAGCATTACGGCTACGAAAAAATATCAACACGTAGGTGTCTTAAACTTTCACAGTGAATTCTGAAACAGGTTCCTATACAAAATATAAAAACAGTTTTAAAACATGCTTGTTGAAGCACTACACACACACACACCCACCTTCAGCTCATGAGAGATTTCCTCTGAGGTGTGATCCAGCTAGGGACCCTACAGTTGCGCTATTAAACCACCAGGCGGCAACACAATAACATAAATTAGACAGAAACATCAATTTTGTAGACATTTTGTAGCACGTTATCATACTCACTGTGGAAAAAAAAATTATTTGGTTATAAATTTTAAAAAAAATCAAGCCAACAGAAATGTGACTTGATCGCAGAGTTAGGGGAAATGATAAAAACTTATACTAAATAAGAGATACATGTCTTTGCTTTTTAGCCTATTGACTTGAAAACAGCTATTGTAAATCTTGTGTTCTAATTAAAAACAAATGTATTAATCCAGTTATTGGGATGATGTGATGGCAGCCATGTATGAAAGCATAGTTTCTGTAATCTCTACCCCCTCTACCATGCATTATCTCAGCTATCTCCCGAACCCGGAACCTCACACTTACGTATTCGTATGTACCGAAACTAAGTCATGGAAGTTCAATATCTCAGCTCACGCTCCAGTGGGAGAGAGCATGCAATTCTGTCCACAACAATATTGTGTAGCCTTGTGCTTCTACCTGTAAGAGTGTATGTACTATCCACTGTCTCAGTAGGTCAAAATCAGGGTTCACTCATGCCTCAGTGGTAGAGAGTCAGAACATTCTAGCTCCACACAGAAAGGCCACAGCTGGGATTCCCACCCAAAAACGTGCTTTCTATTAGGCAGCATTGCTAATAACACAATAATCACAACACTATAACGTGCTGCCGTGTAGTGTCTTACTCTGTGGCTCTAGAGAAAAAGTAAAGGGATCACCAAAGTCAGTAGTCTTCATCTTCCAGGGCCCACAATCATCTGTAGGCTAATTACTCTCATGAAAAAAACATCTTAAAGTTGCTGAGATTTCAAAGTGAACGAGCCATCAGACAGAAAAATGCTGCCATATATTTAGCCAAATGGCTGGCATGACTATAAACTACTGGAAATGAAAGAAATGCTTACATTAATTTTCACTGTATTTAACAAGGCACATTTCTTATGCAGTGTAATCATCTTCCAACAAGAAACAAAGCCTCAGAGACTGAATATAGCCAATAAACAGAATGTTGAAAATGTACCCTTAGAGAAGAGCCATGTTTGATCGGTGTGTGAACTCTGTTTGACCGTGGATAAGCTGACGCGCCCAGCAATGTCGCCTGATGTGGCCTCGCCAGATTTCTGTCGGTTTGATCAGCCTCACTGTTCAGTGATTCAGAGACGCAGGGCATATTTCAGGCCCCTGTCTGACGCAGGCCACATCTTTGAAAGGCAAAAGAGAGGAACAAACACATCTTTAGAAGTGAAGGATCTGAGGGATGCATCGGAAAAGAGAAGGGGAGGGGCGGGTGTATTGAAGAGTGGTGGAGAGGGTGAACATGAAAGACAACAAGGGGACACATAGAAATGAGAAGCGGGAGAACGGGTGTAATGGAGATAACACAGTTGTATCTGGCAGAGAGGCGCCAATGTACCTCTTTTTCAAGTCCCTTAGCCAGGCTAGCTGGTAATTAGCTCACCCCCCTCGATTATTTTAATTAAGCGCCTAGCAGAAACGGTTATCATCATATCTGTCACATCTGTCTGCTGAATATGTAATGGAGCTCAAATCAGCAGATAGTGAGCTGAGCTCGGTACTGTGGGACGAAACAGCGTCAAATAATGAAATCCAGCTGACCTTTATGTCCCTCTAATTTCTCATTTTTTTTCAGAACCTATGTGAAGCTTAAATCAGCAGTTCTGAAGAGACCCAATGTTAGTCATCAAAATAGGATTCCATTCATTTGTTTCACTTTAGATTCATTTTACCCGATAACTAAGTGGGCAGGTGAGCTGGTGTGTCTCTGTGAAATCTTTCTCGCCCATTTCTTTTTACCAAGCAGTGACCAAGCAGGCAGCATCAGGTGGTGAGTCACCGCCCTGCAGGACACTTACATGTCTAACCTGTCTACACACAGCCTGTGTATGGAGGGAGTCTCTTAATCAGCCTCTGATAATAAAACTGCATCAACAAATTAATTACATTTCGCCACCCAATCTACCTTTTCCCTTATGAACTTTGCTCACATGTTTTTGACAGAAGGTGAATTATTTGATTCTAGGTCCAACAAAATCATCAAAAAGAGATTATTGGTTGACTCTGCAAATTGGTTCTCTTCCTCCCCCTGCAGGCAGGATTATTTAATGCGGGTACTTATACTTTGCTGGTGTATGTAACGTCACACATCTCTAGGTGTGCATAGAGATGGAAATGTTGTTTGTTTGTTTGTACCCTGATTATCTTCAATATAAACTAGAAGCTATTCTAAGTAGGTAACATTCAAATGGATGACAATGAGGACTGTGACCATGCTGGGCCCCACCACCACACCCCAGGTTTACCCAGCATAGTTGCAATAACCACACCAAAGTGGGCACTGTAACGTCCAAAAACAGGGAACGCAACCCACAGTTTTAGAAATGTTACCTACAAGCTTTATTCAACAATAAAAAGCAAGTAAACTACTGAAAAAAAGAAGCGAATGAATCTGGTTAAAATAGCCTAAATAGAAGATATGAAGATGCTTGGGTAATCACACAATGGACCTCATACCAGCAGCTTACAGTAAACTACCCGAAAACAAAACACACAGAAACTGAAAACTGGCCAGCCAAAATTAAAACGACAAACTAAAACAAAAGAAACACTGCAATCTTAAAAAATACAAACCTGCTTGGGGAGAAAGAGAGAATTAGGAGGAATAAAAACTCCTAATGCTTTAGTGTGTGTGTGTCATTCTTCCTCTGTACAATCCCTGCCCCTCTAAATCACCTCCTCCTCCATGAGTATTAATTGCACTCATGTGTGCAGCGGGCAGAAGGAGGAGGGAGACCAGGGAAACTCACAGAGAGAACAAGGCCACACGACCTATCTACATTTCTTCAGCCAATCGTACTTTAAATGCCTAAAGGTGTACCAAAGCTGTGGACGCCCTGACAGTGTTGAAATTAAAGCACATGGCGCCATCTTGTGGTTATATACTGTTACTTTACATCTTGGTTAGCACATTATGGAAAGAAGTCGTAATTGCTCTAATTGGTCAAATAATAAAATATTAGTGTCATGTAGTAAAAAGTATATTAACTTTGATTTTGAAAGGTGAAGAAACGAAAAAAGAAAAAGCCCAAATTGAGTCACCTTTCCCCAAATGTACCAGTGATGTAATCAAGTGTTCACTGAGGAGTAAATCAATACACAACAACACTTCATTTGTACTGATATTTAATATTTAGACATGGGGCAACAGCCAATTTTACAGCACAATTTGCATAATTTATCAATACCTCCTGTATACAATCACAAAACCAAGACATTAGATTTTTTTTCTGTTTACTTACAAATGAAAAACCAGACAGGTTTTACAAGCATAATCTTTGTACAGTCAGCATACATCTTGAATAATTGTATTTTCTCCTCTCTCTAAAACACTTTGTTCTATATCTTTCTCTACCTCGATCATATTTTTTTATCTTTAATAATATCTGGACACAAAAATAGTATGAACCACCAACGAAACATGCAACATCCAGTGTGAGCACATTTAAATTCTCCTGCAACTGCTTGAGTTTTTAAGATAGACTTCTGTGTAGGTAGACTCTGGTAAACCTTTAGTGTTTGGTGTAAAGGGTCGGGGTAAATGTGGGTCCCTATAGACAGACGCTCACTGCTTTCCCCCAGTCTGTCCTCTGTACATTGATCGTGAGAGAAAAAAAGTCCCTTTACCTCTATGACACACCTTTTTTTGTCTGCTAAAAGACATATTGCTCCCCAAACCCCAGTATAAAAAGCTATATATGTACAAGGTTGGGAATAGAGGGTAGAGATGTCAGCTGTGTGTGTGTTTGTGTGTGTTTGTGTGTGTGAGTGTGTTACTCTTTGAGAGATTTTAAAACCTGTTATCTTTAGACAGACAACACTTCAAAGAAGAGATATGCTTTAGAGCCAATGACATGCATGGGATTTGTATGAGGATACAACACACACAAGCACATGGGATCAAAAATAAAGCAAAATAATGAAAAAAACCACACACACTGAGCTTAAAACTACGATCAGTTCTGGTAACATCCATTGATTACAATGTCGTCTATTTTGGTCATTTTGTCATACACAGAATCAAAAAGGGGGTGCATAAAAAGATGGAAATTACTTGAATATGAAAGTGATTTTTTTTTTTTTTGTCATTGAAAACGTTGAGATTCAGGATGTGTGCGTGACATTTTCTTTTGTGTGTGTTCGTGCAAGGGCAAAAAAAGTTGGTTCTCTGAGTTTCAGGCCCTCTAAACGTTGTAAACAAGCACTACATCGTGTATAAAAACAAAATTTCTCATCTTTTTATGTACAACTGATATGTACTGTAAACAAATATAATACAACATATGAAGTAGTACCACAGGCAATAATAAATAAAGAGTGATTCAGCGGTACAAAATAACACTTGAAATTAAAGTAAAAACATATCATGAAAACACAGCAGTGCAAAACAAATGTAAGATTGAATGTTTCCTCTTCCACACAGGGTCACACTTCTGGCAGGTCAGGATAGAGTTACCACCTTCAGACAGTAGATGTTGCATAGAAATCCCTCCGATATTTTATGTGTAGTTTCAGTAAATCTGCTCTCCCGCCTCTCAACCACAGAATGACCTCTCTCTCTCTCAATTTTCAAAGACGAACAAATTTTAAATTCAAGGTGGTATATGTTTTTTTAAGACAAGACGGGCATGAAGAAAGGAAAACAGCTGGGATAAAACATCAGCACGCTAACTTAGTAGCACTGTTGTATCTTTGAACTCTGATGGATAGCTTCAGACACATCGTGATTTTTGTTCAATTATAATATTTCCTGATAGCGTCACCTTTTCTTTTTCACTTTCCACCGCTTAGGGGGTGAAAAAAGAAAGAAATTCTGCGGTGATTATTTTTCTCAGACAGATGTTGAGGGCAGTTTTACATTCTTGGCAGAAAAAGTGCAAAATAACACAAAAGGGTTGTCGGGACAAAATAGCACGGACATACAGGATGATGCTTCTCATAACAAACAACAACAAAAAATCATAGGAATACTTCAATCTCATATGGGGAAACATTCCAAAAGGGCATTGTGGGTAAAATAAAACCTCTATGTCACAATCATGGAGACTGGATTGTCAGTGATAAAGATATCTATGTATTTATCTATATATTATATTTAATATCCAGCTATCACACTTCACTATATACAAAGTGAACCTTAGAGGTGATTAATCATTGTACAGATCATGTGGCACCGCATTCCAAATAGGTAGACTCATGCGCACAATATATAGTGTCCAATTTAATATATATATCAATATAGATCTTCATCATCAGTTTACACTTAGGGAGAAAAACAAGGAGTCTAAAGTGAATGAAGTCATGCATGCTGACGTTGTTTTTTTCCTTCTGGAATGCTAAATAGCGTGTTACAAAATATACTATGCTCGCTTAGGATTGAGTTTTTTTTAAGTACTGCAATAATTAAGGAAAGGACAAATGATAGAATTCTATGTTTTTTCTTAATACAAAAATAAATACGAGGTCTCCGTACCGGAGTCTTCATTATTTCTTTCCCAAAATGCTTTGTAAATGAATAAAAACTCTGCGGTCGTAATAAAGCAATGAGTCAAATGTGTTCATGGATAAAACATCTAAATAAAATAAATAAGAATCTTCCAAGTGTGTCCATTCCCTGTAGAGTCTAAATGTCTGCTCTGTGTGGATACATGTGTCTGTGTGTGTGTGTGTGTGTGTGTGTGTGTGTGTGTGTGTGTGTGTGTGTGAATAAAGTGTGTAATACCTGGTTGTTTCCGTGCTCCACCTCCTAACTCAGCACCTGTGTTCCCCCCCAGCCTTGGCCACACTATTGTACACTGTACTTCCAGTAAACTTGTGTTTTTTTTTTTTTTGGTTCTGTAAACACAGAACTACTCCCCCCATAACTCCTGCATGACAGAAATTATCATCAGAAATGCCCCTACAAAATAAAAGCATCCTCCGAACACTCAACCTATCCAAGCCCTGAAATAAAGACTGAAGAATGAGATATTTGTGTCAAATTTCTCCTTTCCCCAACTCAGTACGAGTGGATCTACACATGTTGAACCAAAGTGTCCCAGGTGTCACAGAACTCTTCTTGCCTTAAACATCGAGTCTCTCCTTCTACGAGTGGATCTGGGCGGTGCTGGCGAGCAGCTTGTGCCAACTCACCACCCGCTTGCGTAAGTCGACTTTGTCCAGCCACACGTAGGCCTCCCCGATCAGCGTCTTCTTCATAAATTTGCCACCATTAGACACCAGGAAGAGCTGGTGTAAGAAGGACAGGGAGCAGAAGGTTATTTGATTGAGGTTTTAAAGGAATCCACCAGGTATACAAATGATTGAGCTGTGTGTGATGGAACAGTTTCACATATAAAAACAACAACTACTGTAGCTGTTAGGGTTCAGATATTTTGAGTCTATATTTAAGTGGTTTTCTTTTGGGGCGATTTTTCCCCACATTGGCTAGGACAGCGGAAGAGAGACAGAAAAGAGCTGAGGTTGGATTCAAATCCTTTGCTGCTGTGACGAGGACTACAGTATAGCCTCTGTACATGGGGCGCATGCTTTAAGCACTGAGCTAAACATCTTTTTACAGATTAAAGAGGCAAAAAAAAGGTAGCTGTACCTGTAGAGCGTGTCCGGCGGGGTTCATACAGAAGCGAAAGGTTTCGTTAAAAGATGGCTCCCGGTCATGACGACACACTCTGGTCTTCTTTTTGATGATCCTTTTCTGGGTGGCGATGTTCACCACATAGAGCTTCACATAGAGATCTAAGAAAACAAACACACACACACACACACACACACACACACATTTAGAGGTGTAAGCAAACGTCAAACTACTATGAATGTGTCATTAAACTAATTTTCAATAGTTAAATAAAAACACAAGAATAAAACTGAAGCATCGTTGAGACTGATCAATTAAAAAGCACTTAGAGAAGAAATATAAACAAATATCAAGCATTGAGGATCCATATTGGAGAAGAGTGGAGTATGTCTTTCTGCAGCCGACCACTAGAGGGAGACAGCCGAGCTGCAACTGCAATATTGTGTTTGGAGAAACCAGGGCCTCTTAATATTGAGACACTCTAAAGATACATGCAAACACCAAAAGCAGCTTAAAAAATAGTCCCGGATGCAAAAAGCCAATGATCGTGTGCTAATGCAATGATAACCTGCTAAACAATGCACGCTTGAGAGCAGCTACATACTGTCCTTAGAAATCAAGCTTTGTGTGCAGAGCCCATCTGGAGGCGAATGCAAATCACACAAGTGGCAGGCAGCTTGTGTATGAGGGTGTAGATGTTAGAAAAGGAGGTGAGGTGGGCGACAATCTGCGTTTTATGGAGGGAAGAGAAATCGGGTTTTGCTGTCTACATGGAGACACGACTGCAAGGTGTAAATATAATCTATCTGACAAAGATATCATTGGGACATTTTTGCCTTTAATGGATAGGAAAGCCGAAGAGAGAGTGGGGGATGACACGCAGCAAAGGGCCGAGGTCGGATTTGAACCCACGGTCGTTGCGATGAGGACAATAGCCTCCATACATGGGGCGTGTGACATAACCACCAAGCCAACTGTTGTAGGAGGCTTATATCTTTGTTGGACATATAAAATATTTGAAACCAATTATATTAATTAATTCTGCTGCCATCCAATGGATTGTTGGATGAAACAATGATCATGACATCTTTGGTTCTGCATCTAGAAATTTCTGGAAGGGATTTTGCAGAATGTCAGATGCCAGTGTTTTTTTTAAAGTGTCTGTGTGGGCCTCATCCAAGCTGTCAAACAATAGGAATTAAATGTGTCATTTGAGTTGAATATAATGAAACAGAGTCGTTATCCGTTACCTGGCAGGTGGTCTGGAGTCTTGAATTTGTAGGTGATGTTGCGACATTGAAGTATCTCAAGGACCAGGTGCTCACCCTCTGTCTTCATCTCCTTCTTCAGAGCGATCTTTATCTCCCCCATTACCTGGGACTTGCCTGAACACACAAAAACATGCACATCAAATCAGAAGGATACTGGTTTTTAGTTCATGACACAGCTACTACAAGTGAAGGCTTTCTCTGTCATTGCCTACAAGTATTTTTTCAATGTATGACTGCCCTCTGCTGGACACCCAAAGTACAGCTAAACAGCTACATTTATCGAGCTCTTAGCTGCAAGCGATCATGCAGGGTGGTGGCCTGAGCATAGAGATACATGTGGGGTTCAGTGTCTAGAGATGGGAAGAGGAGGGGTTTTGAACCCTGTATTCAAGGGGACAACCCGCTCACCCCTATGAGCATCATCTCACTCCCACGATGACTCATTTCAAATTGGGCTGGCACGTTATCAAATTCATTTGTTCAATAAGGAGGGAAGAAGGAAGCAAGAAAAAGCTCGGCCTGGTCGATGGTTTCCATAGCAACTGAATAAAGCAGAAAGTTTTGAAAGCTGTGTCAACAACAGTGTGACAATTGGAGTGTGTGTGTGTGTGTGTTTGTGAATAGAGAGAGACTCAGAACGACACAAAAAGACTGAGGCAAAAGTGGGCAGATCATAAAGTGATGAAAGAAAAGACGTGGATAAGAATAAATGTGTTTATTTGTTCGATCATGTGTGTCTAAACTTCAGTCTCACATGTTGTCATGAGCGTGTGAGGTAACACACTGAAGGTCCTTCTAGCCTTTTATGACCATCTTTGCACCCTGGATGAGTCATCATCACTTGACTCATAACTTAGCGCATCATGAAGGCAGGAGAAAAAGTCAGCAAGGCTGATCATAAATAACCATGAGAATGACGAACATAAACACTTGACTTCCTGCAATATGAAAAGTCAATCAAACATGTCAGGGATAAACAGACAACATTTACATTTTAATATCTGATGTGACACAACACATAACTTTAAATGTACTGTTTGTCTAACCTTCCATTTCACCGTGTCCCATCGATGTTTTCATCGCATCTGTACCGTTTGGAATCTTTCCACTAAAAAGAGGGGGAAGAAAATCCTGTTACTGATCAAAGTTCACGTCCATGACACATCCAAACTGTTACACTGAGACCTTTAAAAAGTTCAAAAAGTAAACAAGCTGACTCACAATCGGGGCACCTGGAAGATGGCACTGTCCACCTCGTTTGTCTCTCCTTCCTCGTCCAATAGGCTGTAGGCACTGCCACTCAAGCCGCTGTCCAACGAGGCCGCAGTGACCGGGGCATCGCTGGATCTGTAGCTGGACCGTGCTGCGCAGAGACACAACCACACCCATCACGCCAAAGAGACAGGAAGAAACATTGCACCTCTGCCCGGTCCAAAAAAGATTAAAAAAAACTAGAGCCAAGAAGCATTAGATAATATCTGCAGCTACTCTAATCCATCATAATCAACTTAGTCCGTAAAATAAATAATGTCGCAGTAAGAAGGAGAAGTTACTCAGAGCACAAAAGACAGAACAGAAGCACACTGGACTAGGAAGACGCATGTGGACACATTTGGACACTTTCTCTTAGACAAAGACGGGACAAATATATCTGACAGACGGAGCTTTAACATGACAAAACAAACAAAACCAGAGAAATATAACATTGAAATGTTTATGCAAGCTAAACAAGAGGCACAAAGACATCGTTAGTTATGACCTATTCATTGAAATCACATCTTAATCTAGGCTTTAGTTTGGTTAAAAACATTAATTTAGTTGAATATGGTCTGGACGGTTTTAAAAGATTACTTATGAGTGCGACTTTTTACATGAATGGTTTTAAAAGCGGTTTATATGCGGCACATTTGAGATGTTTTTCTTTTTTTTTTTTTAAATGACACTTTTTAAACATTTTACATTTCAACACTTTATTTCCAAACAGCTGATCAGGACGTGTGATCGAGCATGAATGATGTGAGATGCAATGTTGGTGCAGAGACAGAATCCATGTCCACACTTTTTTTTTTTCTTTTCAGGCCTCCCAACACGCCGCCGGATCGCAAAAAAAAGCTCACTGACACCAGTCCGATGAAGCTATGTGGGAGTCGTGACACAGCGGATGTGGCAGTGACACTCTGATACATTCATTTCCTGGTATTAGTGAGCTGTGTTGGCTGGCCGTCAAAGAGAAGCGAGTGTTGCTGCATGAATCTCTGGTGAAGTGGGTGCAACTTTCTCTTTATTTGTTGATTAATTTAAGCTCGTAAGACTCCCTTCGCTCTCTCTCTTACTCTCTCTTTGTTTCTCTTACTGCAGGTGTGCGTTAGTAGTATTACATCCTCTCTTTCTCTCACTCTCTCTCTTTCTCTCCTCGCTCCATCTGTGCTTCAGTCACACGACAGAGAGGAGATGCTCTCACCTCCGATGCTCTGCGGCCTCTCTTCAGACACGGCTTTCCTGAGGGTCATGTGTCTGCCGTCTGCTCTGCTCCCTTTGGCCGACACGACCAACGATGATGGCAGGGCTGGCAGCCAATCAGACTGCGCTCTCTGAATGGTGAGCACGCCCACTACGCTGTGTCTCTGGTGCCTCAGAGAGAGGCGGCCTCTTTGGCCTGAGGGTGGGTGTGTTTGTTTGTTCAGGCGCAGGCGCAGGTTACATGTCAGAGGGGGTGGGTGGGGGGGGGGGTGGTCAACGCCAGGGAACAAAGGTCATGGGAGTCGAAGTTTTTAAAACAGATGGAAGGAGGAGGGAGGAGGAGCGAGATGGAGATTCAGAGAGCGGTTTATTGTCACCATGGCAACCAGCTTGACTGTCAATCACATGCAGCCACAGAGTGCAGTGCACATTCGTGTGCAGCATCTCCTGAGGTGCATTGTGGGTCCAGTAGTTTTTTTCAGACAACAAGGTGGGGGGTTAGTGGACTGCATGCACAGCCATCTTAGTGGAGGAGCTTCAGAAAAGCTGGGAGTTGTTTGTCAACAAAAAAGGAAATTAAGATAAATACAAATTAAAATACCAAAAAAAAGGTTCATGATATTTTAGGGAGGGGGTTGGGATTGCAACTTTCTTCTGTTTTGTGTGTGGATCAAACAATATAAAATATTGAAGTGCCAGCTGGAGGCAGAAAAGTTTTTTTCCCAGGCGAACTTTTAGATCCAAGTTTGTTTTTTTTCTAGAGAGCTGAAAAAGTTAGTGTTCTTCAACAATGATTGGCTGATTGTGCGTATTTGTTAATTCAGAATAAGAACTGAAGACCTACCTTTCTTGTATACTGTCATATTTCTGCTCATGCTAAGTAAAGTAAATGTGTTTAAATTACAACTGAAAACAGCAAAACCTCACTTCAACTCAACTAAAAGTTAAAATATTGTTTTTCATTTCATATTAAAAGCATGTTTACAGATTTTTTAAAGATGTTTAAGGTTTTTTAAGTAGTTTGAAGTGGCCTTTAAAAAGCAACCACTATGCCTCTTAGGGTTGATTGAAGAAGGGTCAAAGTGAGGAGTGTCACAGACAGTGTGCTACAGTACAGGTGAGATGCTTTTCGCATATATTGACTACATACAGAAGAGAAGCGGTGAGAGGTTGACAAATAGTGAGCACATTGAGGGAGAGGATAAGGGGTTGAAACAGGCGAGGGGAACCGAGAATAGAAAAGGAAACCAAAGGAAGTGAAAGAAAAAAAAGAAAATCACTGAACAGAAGGTAGAACAGATGAGAGTGAGGAGGCCATGCTGCGTGGGCTTTATTTGCGTCTTGGTTTACTTGGCTGGAGGCGTTGCGGCGGCTGTGGCTGCGGCGGCTGCTGCGGCTGCTGCGCCTGCTGCGGGGCATCGCCTGCCGCTAATGCAGTGCCTCGGCCGCTTCCCGTGCTGCCGTCCTGATGGTGATGTTGCCGTGCTGCGCTTTTGCTGGAGCGTGAAGCGCGAGAGTGTTGGCTGTGTCCGTGGCTGTGGCTGTGGCTTTGGCTCTGGCCCTCGGACGGGGAAGGCTTCGATGTGCCGGGACTACTGTGAGATTTCTCGATAGAGGGGACCTGCGTGTCTAAAACAACCAGATTCACCAAATTACTAAAAAAAAAAGCTAATTTAGCTGACTTAAGGTTATGTTATCTTCTGTGGCTTATTCTCTCAGCCACACCGGTAAGTGCCTAATTAGATCTATCATATTAAATTTGATGGTTATTTTTCTAGAGTAGGGGAGAATTCAAAGCCTTCCACGGCCATGTTGCCCTTGTTGTTAGGGGGGGGGGGGGAGAAAGAGGGTAGCTAAGGCTAGGCCTCTGTGCTTGGTGACAACATGGCAACCAAGGAAACAGATCATGGGAAAGCAAAAAAGCATGAAGCTTAAGCTGTGATTGCTGTGCAAAAAAATGGGCATAAGAAGGTGCTGGGGTTAGAGAAAAAGACAGCAGAGAGAGAGAACCGGGTGGACAGACAGAGAAAGAGGGAAGAAACCGGAGAGAGAAGCAGAGACAGGAAGAGAAGAAGAAGAAGAAGAAGAAGAAGAAGAGAAACAGAAAAGCCGAAGCAGCAGACAGTTGTTAGGGGATGAATGTCAAGCATGTGAGGAGTTATTTCATCTTGTCCTACCCTTGGCTGGATCAGGAAAGATCCCGTGGCTCCGGCTCTTGATGACAGATGATTTGGGGGAGTCCTGATTGTCGTTTGAGGAGGAGCCGGTGGTTTTAGGGGAGGAATGCTGCGAGGAGGGTTTAGAGGTGCTGTGTCTGCTCTGGCCTGAGTGCGAGCGTCGGTGGTGGTCGCCCTCGCTCTGCTCCTTCAGCGGGAGCCACCGTGGGATATTGTCCAGCTGGGCTGTGTTGGACAGGTCTATAAGGACCTAAGGAGCAGACGCAGCAGTTTAATGTACATGTGAATGAAAAAACATCTTTACATCTTGTGAATTTAAGTTCAGAAGGAGGTTTACCTCTCCTAAGAAGTCATTGGAGGAGCACTTGTCGTAGTCCCACACGCTTACCTCCAGGGTCTTCTTCCTCAGCTGATACAAACACACAGGTAAAGAGTTAAGGTACAGTGTGTTCCACAGTGACCCTGTTTGGTCTGAATGCTTGAATAAAAAGGGCTAAATAAACCTTGAAGAAAAAAAACATATGATAAGGGTTTAAAATGGGAGCAGACAGCTTTAAAAAAGAAAAAAAAAACAGACAACAGAAGTCCAGAAATTTGCTATGATTCATTCGGGGCCAATGAATCTAAATTGGGATCTAAATTGATATAATTAAATCCCCATGGCATATCCCATCTGCTCTGGTAAGACCAACGGATGGAAGCTGTTCAGCATGCTGGCAGAGAAGAGGCAATATTTTATATTCTGATTTATTGTACCACTCTCTACATGGCACAATGTGAGTGTTTTTTTTTCTTTTTGCCTCAAATAAATGGATTAATTATAGTTATGTTCCTCATTTCAATGAGATTTGATCAAGATTTTAATGCACTATAACATATTTTGCTGATATATGACCTGGGTTATATTGCATTGGGTTAAGTGCTGCTTCTGTTCACGCTTTCGACCACACAAAAAGGTACAAAAACGTGTGTACTGTAACACCACATACCTGCTCCAGGAGGATGTTTTTATAGATGACAGTCTGGTTCCACTCCGGGTTTAGACTCTTGCCCGCGTGTTTGGACCTCCTCTTGTTTTCGGCACTGTGGGGAACACATCACAACATAAACTTGGTTACTGGAACGCAGCAGCCCTCCTGATGAGTGGACCGTCACAATGCAATGAGCACAAGATTGTGGAGCAAAGAGGACACAATGAAGGAAAGAGGATGTGAGTGATGCACATTGTTTGGCATTAACAATGTAGTGGCCTGCGTGCATGGGGAAACAGGAGTGCGATGTCAGGGTGTGCTGCGAAAAAAAGTCAATTTCTGTAGCCGTTGAGTCGTGCAGTTGAAAATTTGGATGTCTGAAAACAAGTGAAAATGTAAGCCAGTAATGACAGACAAGGCGATGCTGTTCTGATCAAAATCTTGTCTTTTAAACTGCCAATAACATAATCATCTTTAAGTTACTACATCACAAAGAGATGAAAAAAAAGCAAATTTGAAGTAGAAACTTTGCATAAGGTGGGTTCTGGCTTATTATTTTGACACTTGTTTTGAGGGAATAAAGTTAAATGTCATGGCAGACTCAACTGAATACATTAAATGCACTTTTTTTGCATTGGTATTAATGCAAGATCGTAGGACAAAAAGTAGTCTGTAAGAGTTAGTCTGGTAAGTAATGGAATGAGTAAGGACATCGGAGCAGAGAATGGGAGTGTGTTTTTGAACGCGGCGGGGGATCAAGGGGTACATTAAGATGTCAGGGCACGATATTGCACAGCACTGAGGGATTCTAATCACAAAACAGGGACAAACTAAAGGATGCCGGATTGAATGTTACGATTTCAAATAAGGATGATTTGGAAGAAAAAACAGACCATCTACCAAGGAAACACAACAGTTAGCTCGGGGAACGTTAACTGTCAGCACAGGGGACTTTATACGTGAAGTTAATGGAGGATGTTAATAGTCAGGGGTTCGACTTTTCTACAATGCAATGCAACAAGAACTACGCCTCAGGGTGAGTGGAACAACATGAGAATATGGGGACCAGAGAGAAGGGAGTTAGTGGAACCACCTTTACAATAAGCCAACAATCAGTTAAAAGAAAAACACAGCCTAGACGTTTTTTGTGACCGTCACCAAACTGACAACCAAATATCAACCAAAACAAAGTGCCAAAGTGGGCAAGTCACATACCTGGCGTTCTGGACAACCATGACCTGACTGAGGGGGTCCAGCATGCATTAAATATAAAGAACAACATACAGAAACAATGAGAGAGTCTGTGGACTGTGAGTGTGTATGTGGGGAGGGGGATTGAGTAAGTGTGTGTTTAGGGAAGGGGCAAGAGAGGTGGACTGTGGTTTGCTGCAGCGGTGGACTGAACGTGTGCTTCAGTGTCACATGAATAGCATGTATGTGTGCTGAGAGGGCTTTCAGGTGATGTAACGCATCCGTGGGCAACCGTAGTGGAGCTGTGAGTGACCAGGTTACATTTATAAATCCATTCAGTGGACACAGATTTATAAATGCTGGGATTCCAAACCTTTTCAGTGTATACACAAAATCTGATTTAAAAAAACTCTTTTTAGCTAGCATAGCATCATAACTTTACTGAGCACCAGTGTTTCTTGTTGGCAGGTTACCCTGGTCAACCTAAACTACAAGTTGTAGTACTCTGACTGACAGAACAAAACCCTGAATTTCAACTAATATTAAAAGCAATTTATGAATATTTGAACAACTTTAGCTGGAATTATGCTACTGAGGAGCCACTTAATTGCCATAAGACTGTATGAAACATAGACACTGAGTCTCAGTGACATCACCCGCTGATTTCTGAAGAGGTGTTACAAAGCCCAAAGTTTTATATTGGAAACGCCGACTCATCCTTACTACGATCAATCTATTAACAGGTAAAGAGTTGGAGATGAGGCGGGAGTGTATCCCCCTGGCAAACAGCGAACAATGAGCTAAAGGCCCCTAAATTTGCCTGATTATGCATTAACCCCTTCATATAATCCAAACGTCTGCTTCACTGCAGGGACTCCATGTGGTTGCCAGGAGATCTGTGATGCATCTGAAAGCCTCTGCATGGAGTGCACTCCTTGCTCTGACAGCTGTTAGCATGTGCCCTTAATACACATGTAGCATGTACACGAGTATTTTCACACATGGGAGTCTCTTTTTGTATTCAGGGGGCTACAGGGCCTGTGGGTGCCTCTCTTTCCAATCGTCCAACCTCACCCTCTGTAAAAACCCGCCCTGCTGTTTGCATTTACATGTGTCAAACTGAAGGCCTGAGAGAGTGGCTGCTGGAAAGCCTTATATTATTGCTTTTATCTTAAACCATCCCTGGAAAAAACTCTCTCTCTCCCTCTCTCTCTCTCTCTCTCTCTCGGGAGGCCATACAGCGGTGAAGGGGGGAGAGTTGATTACATTACAGGGCAATCACAGTGAGAAAGGAACCCTGGACTTACGAGGGAGTGTGGAATCGTATTGCGAGTAAATATGAGAGCTATTGATTCTGACTGCACTCACACGTACCGTAAAACACCCATCTACAGGGACAACAGCAACACACCAAGCACATGAGCAACTTCATATTATTTACATAATGCTGAAGTTATTCAGGAGCAATAATGAGCAGATGAGAGCACCTGGAGACATGTCATAAAACCTGATGTGCTGTGTAGATATAGGTGCTGAATTCCTACCAAAGAAAGGCCATGTGCTGCACATTGAAAGATGTTATGGCAAGCCAAAATCAATTGTAAATCACTTTCAAAATGAATAAAAAATATGGTTTGAGCTTAGAGGAGTGTCTGCCTTTGGAGCCAAGGTTTTATAGAGAACACTTAGCAGGTTTATGCCTAAATCTTTTTCCTAAAATTTGCAGAAAATACAGACTGCTATGAAGCTGTACATATGAAACACTTTAATCTCTCTAAATTAACACATTTGGATTTATTTAAAAAAAACAAAACTGATCCTGTACTGGTTCTGAATCCGAGCACGTTGTGCTCCCAGTTTGCACACCCTTTAAACTCACCCTCTCCCAGGTAGGAGATACACCTTAACAAACGGGTCAGAGTAGCCATTGTTGTCCCGTGGGGCAAGGTTTCTGGCCTGCAGGACGTGAACTATCAAGTTGCCAAGCTGCTTGTCATAGTGGATTTGAAGCTGCAGAAAAAAACACAATTAATTAGAATGGTTTTGCACGCACTTCAGGAGAGAAGCAATGTAGGCAAACAAAAAAAAATTGCAAAATGTAACAGCTTTCTGAGGTAATGTTACAGGATTCACTTTATATTTTCTTTCATTTATTCAATTTCATATTTTTTAAATTCTAAAGGAAAAAGAGGTAGCCCATTTTATACTCCCACATCTAAAATATGAACATTTAAACCTTACAGAGGTCATTCTTTGGAATCACAGACCTGTATCTCTCCAGAGATGGGGTGGGACGGGGTCTTGGTTCCCTCTGCAGTCTGTAGGAGATAAAAGCAACACGCTTACTGCCAGAACAAATCTGTGGGTGGATACCGGTGGGTGTTCATGCTGTACAGTATGAGCTGTACTGAGCCACGCTTTATATAGAGCTCGGGGCTAAAATAAAATATAAACTCTCGGAAATGATGCATCAGTGCTTCTGTTTGGACATGAAGCTTAGAGAATTCAAAGTCGTGAATCGATTTAAAACATTGGGATGAAATGAAGAAAACGCTCCTCAAATTTGAAGTGCAGAAATATAAACAGAAGTATAAACTATAGATTTGTTTGAAGAGACTTCTTTTCAAGGCTCTCTTATTCCACTACTTTTGTCTTATTTTCATCCTCCTTTCAACTTCACTTCCTTCACTTCTGTTCATGTTACCATCATTCATGTCATAAGCTCCACCCTGAAGAGCCAGAAGTAGTGAAGCAGTGATTGACATTGGCAGTGAAATCTGTATCGAGCGCCTTATTTCTTTCTTAATTTTAAAACATATATTTGGAATGGAATGTTCTGGATCTTTTACGATTGGGCTCAGATTGATATTGCAATTTTGCTGCGGGATCAACAGCATCAATTCATGATTCTTGAAAAGTGACTTAAAGCCTAATCTGATTCAAAGCTATACCTTAAAATAAATAAATGAATAGTATAGCTCTCGACTTGCCTTACTGCTGTGCCGTTTCTTGCTGACGGAGGGCGATCCCGGCTGACCAGGGCTGGAGGTGGCTGAGGTGGTGGCGGGCAGGCCAGAGGAGGAGGTGGACGAGGGAGCCTGCTGCTGGGACACTTTCTGCAGCTCAGCTGCCAGCTGCTTGGGGTCGACACCTGGAGACCTGGGAGGTCTGTCACCTTCAGTACAGCAGAAGAGTCACAGCATGGTCACTGTTGGTTTTATATACTCCACTTAAAGCTGTTGTAAGTGTCTAACTGTTGGGTTAGTTTTGAGAATCTTTCTCTATTACTCTCTGTGTTCAGCTTTGTTCCGTTGTTGTTTGTTGTAGGTTTATTTCTATATTTCTGTTAAAAAGAGGAGCATAATGACACAAAAGCATCCACACATAAAGATGCACATACAGAGAAAGAGGAGAGAGAAGACTGCATTTTTGTGGGGCTTCTATCAAGACTCTAAGGGGTGGTACTTCTTTGGAGAACAATCGAATGTTCTCAGTGTAATTCAGACAGAAAGAGAAAATAGGCCAAAAGTAATGCACGGGCAGAACGAGAGAAAAAAGAGAATTATAGATGAAAGGGAAGAAAGACTAAAAAGTTACAAGAGACAGGAATTAATTTGGAAACTGTGAAGGCAGAGACGATGGTGATGGGAGAAAAATGTTCGGGTTTGAAGACATAAAAAAATACTGCAGCTCACTTTTGCCGTGATCCTGGAAATCCAGATGCTCTGTGCCCCCAGACTCAGAAAGCATGTTGAGATCACTGCGAATACAGGAAGACATTGTTTTATGTTTTCTGAAATTCAAACTTAATGAGAAGGAAGACAAAAATAAGTAAGAATGAAAAAAAACAAACAATTTCAAGTAAAGAAATAAAGAAAGAAAGAACCAATACGTTTGTGCTAAATGACTCATGCAGGAGCAGGAAGCTACAAATCAGGAATCATCAGGAAAAGTTCTACTTTAAAGATCACATATTATGCAAAAAACACTTCACAATGGTTATCGAACAATTACATGTGTCCCTAGCCTGTCAACAAACCCCAAATTATGAAAAAATCAATCCTCTCCGTCTTTTGCCGGCTTTACTTTTCAGAAAATGTGTGCTCACACAGGCTGTTGGGAGATTTTCCCTTAGTGACATCACAAAGGGCAGTAATTTCCCCCCCCAGGTGGATGTTTGTTCTGCCCTCTGAGTCTACCTTTCAACTGTAAACAATAGGGCATGGAGAAAGCCCAAGCACCTTCCAGAAAGGGGCGTGGTCAAAGACAACTCATTTGCATTTAAAGCTACAGACACAGAAACAGCCTGTTCTGAGCAGGCCTGAAATACAGGGGCTTATAGGCATGATCAAATACAGGATCAGAGAGGAAGAAACTTCACAGTCATGTTTTGGGTGAGCTCTGAGAACTATTGAAACTTGTTGAAAAGGAGTATTATATGTGACCTTTAAAGGTTTATATGTGATTCAGTGAAATATTTTGTTTTTCAAAGTCATGTAAATTAAAATATGGGGACATACGGAATATGAAGAGACAGAAAATAAAAAAAGTATATAATATATATAGAACTAACAAAGGCTATACTCACAGTCGGACACACACTTCTGCCTCATTACATAGCTGTCCCACGAGTCCTTGTACTTCTTCATAAGTTTTACCCGTCAGAAGAATACCATTCCACTCCAGGACTTGCATTCCTGTACAAAAAATTACAAATGTGAGTTGTAGGCAAGAACAAGAATGTTAAAAAAAACAACAACAAATAGTTTTTCCAAACTAGAGTTCAGACCTCTCACATCAAACCAAAACCAAATCAAAGTTTTGAAGGTATGAGCTCTGATTTAAAGGATTAAGGGGAATTCATTATGACCCGAACAAGGAACAGGTTCAGGATCTAACAGCCATCTTTTGTTCTGAGAGAAAACAAGCTTTGATTCTTGCACTCAAAGTGAATCAGACAGGGAGCCAAAACTGGAGAGATAAATGTTTGTGACAGGCCAAACAACAGCTGTGTGACAAAGCTGCTCGTGCTGATAGCAGGCAGGGAAATAAACTTACACATTCAATTATTTTATTTTAGCTACAAGTTTTTCTAGGATGATTTAAATAGGGTTAATTATTGAAAGGATTTGAAATAATAAAAAACCCAATGAGAAATATCTGAAAAAGGGGCCTTTATCTCCAAGCAATGGTGAAGAAAGTACGAGTCCACACAACACAGCAAAGCCACAGCATCCTCTAAAACACACCCTGCACTTTGGCAGGACTTACAACGTTTGAAACAGCTCATCAGGAGGGTCCTTTGTTTGCGACGATGTTCTCGAGCTGCATGTGTGAGCAACAGGGAAACTAATGAAGTTACCCCCTGATATTAATCATCACATTTCTCACACTGCAAGACTGGAGAGTTAGTTTCATTTCGGACACATTCAAAGACACTTCCATCTCAGTGAGCAACCAACACACAGTTTTCTGTCGATCTGTGACGCTAAGCCTGTTGAATCTGACAACATTTCCACGTATTCGCACCACAGAGGCTGAGACGGCATGTTCCCACCGAGAACACCGCAGCCGTTCTGCTCAGTGTCGATGACAGGGTAATGGGCATTATCATGGGGTCATGCTGTCTGCCTAACCAACAACACCACAGATGCATTTTGACTCTCTGACTGAAGCAATCACCAACAGCTTCGGCGGACACCACAGAATTCTCCTCTGTCCAAAGGGAAAAATGTAAGAAAGTAGCTGCACAGAAATGTCTGAGGCAGAGTAAGATTATTGAAATGGGATCCAGAGAAGTAGTAAAAAAAACTGGACTGACCCCAAATTGTCTTTCTGTATATTCATTTTAAGGGTATCTGAATTATCTTAAAATATTTGTTTTGAATCTCTAAAACAAAGTAGCAATTTGGCTACAGTATATGTATGGCAATGACCAGTGGGCGTGGATTGCTGCAAGACGTGCTACGTGTATGAGACACGAAGTACAAAACTATTGCAATTTCTGTCAGCCAAAATTCCATATTTGATGTATTTGCTGTTAGCTTTTAGCTCAAAGCACCGCTGTGCACAGGGTTGCTAGCATGGTTGTGAACCCATAGTGTTGTTTTTACAAACGCTACATTATTCTTGTTGCAATATTAATTAATTTATTATTCCGTCAAGTCATATTTTTAATCTGTTAAATCTTTTTTTTTGTTAAAGAAAATGTGATTATTCATCTGAAAAACATCTCTGTAAGTCACCAGAAGACTTATTTTGTTCACAATTGTGGACACTTTCTGAATGGCTTCATCAAGCAGTGGGAGGAGAAAATCACAGAATTGGCAGCAATGTCAAAGGATAAAAAAAGGAAAATAGAAAGGAGACACAAACTAGAACAGAAAGTACTCAAAGAAATGCCCACGCTCACCCTACACACATCCACAAGGCGCAGACAGATGGATAGCACACTACACAGGTCCAAACTAGACAGCATTTCTTCCCTTCCCATTTCACTATCCATACATCACCAGAGTGGCAGCTTCAAAGGAGCTCAGGCCACAGCTTTACCAATTGTCCGACACCCTCAAAGTAGCTCAACACAGAGATTAAAGAGGGACTAGGAGCAGACAGATGGACTGGGAGGGTGAGAAGGTTAACAGTTCACAGACTAGCCCATGTGAAATCAATAACCTCATAAAATGTGTTCCTGTTAATATACCACACAGCAATTTATCCTGAGGAGGTGTCAGTGAATGGTGTGTAAGAGCAAAATCACAGGTCATATATCTGTAGCTGTAGCTGGTGAACAATGGTAACTAGGTGTTGTGAAAGAACTGGTAGGTTCAACCTTTTGTATCCATAATAAACATTGTGACACCTCCACCTAAACCTTGTGACACAAACAGTATTCTTCAGGATGTCAATTTGTTTTTTCATACTCACAAACCTTGTCAACAACATTATTCTCACAAAACGAGGGTTAACGACGAGCTTACCTTCAAGAATCTTTCCAGTTTGTTCTGCAGCTCCACCCGGCAGGACTTTGGCAACATATGCTCCGATGTCTCCATTGCTACCAGGGACTTCTTTCCCTCCAACTACACGGATACCCAGACCATTTCCTGTTTAGGACCACAAATACAGACCAGTGAGTGGCTTTATTAGTTAATCTCTAGTCTCATACTGTTAATCTATTCTTACGCAATGTTTACTAACAGAGTTATAATCAAAAACAAAAAGGGAGAATGTATGGAAGGGAAAATTCAGTTATATATTGGAAACAGACTAAAGACATGAAATCTATTATACTTATACTCTATATCAAAATTATTTTGGCATTGAATTCATTTCAGGGCAGCATATAAAGCTGCCAAAATGAGACGGACCAGTACAAAGCTAAAGAACGAGAGATAAATGCTAACATTGGTAGCTAAAATCTAAAATGTTTAACTGAAGATATGACACTAAATTCAACCTATTATTTAGAAAAAATCACTTTTAGAATCACCATGTTGGTTATTTTTTATTTTTTATTCTTTACATCTCAATGGGGTCATAGATAAATCCATTTATAATGGAAAAATACCTCTTGCTTAAGGTAACTAATGTAGCCGAGTAGCCATATTGTCACTGTCAACAAACCCCAAATCACGAAAAAATCAATCCTCTCCGTCTTTTGCCGGCTTTACTTTTCAGCCACTGTTGATACTTGGTGATTTTAAGCTACTTAAATACTAACTTTCAGAGGTAGGCTACGTTTCTCACTGATTTCAGTACAGTATTAAAATACAGAAAGACAATTGTAATTAGCACATATCAAATTCCTCTAGCTCCTATAAGAAGTATGTTCAAAGACATTTAATGAGTGTTATATGGCATCTAGGTAGGAACTTTGCCTGAACTGTCATAAAGAAAAGGGCAACAAAACTCTTACGATTTTGTTGTCAGTTCAATTGGTTCTTTAGCCACAGCTGTCTCTGTTTTAGAGCTTTGACATCATCAATGCTAATCCTATAGCCAGTCCACTTAACACACATTAATCTATTTTTGAACTCCATAGGTCACACATAAAAGAGGCCTTTATCTAAACAAAACCCGAACCCCTAATTCTGAAGTCTAAAACTCGTAACAAGGGCTCAAAATGGAGAATAAAATAACTAAAGCCTAAAGCATTCGGTTCAGCACTGGGTCCTCATAAACATGATGCTTCCTTTGTGGGCTGTTTGTTAATTACGTAAGATAATCCTGAGTGTGAGGGATACGCCATTTCGAGCGTGGTTATGAGTGATGAGCGTGGAGAAGAGCCAAATCAAAAGGGGAGCCAGGAAATGAAATGTCTGCCTGCTTTGAGCCTGGAGGAATGGTGTGATGGAACGTAATGGCACAGGAAGTGACTTCTAAGTTTCTTGAGATCTGGCATGAATATAAAGTATATAACATGCATGAAGCAGACACGCCATGCTTTGTAAACCCAATGACACATTCTGATTCATATATGTGTGTACATTTTTACTTAGTTTGTCTTTTAAAATAATTCTAAATCTATTTTAAGATGCATCACGTTCCATAAAAGGAAAACATGCTGAGTGCATGTCTATGAAAGTCAATGCTGTAAACAGTGCATATTAGATGCAGTCAGTAAGCAATGGGGTCATTAAAATCTAATGCATGCCTCACAGTCAATAAGACATTAGCTTCTAATACGTGCCTTAAAGTATATCATTCCCTCTCCCAAAGCATGCTGCTGCTATGGTTATTGAACGGAAAAACTGTAGTAAACTGTGGTACTTTACCTGAGACACTGCGGTCTTTGAGGTCCCTCTGGAGTTTGACCCTGAGGTGAGGGAAGGGGTAATATGGGCCTTTTCCCTGTGGCCCATGCACAATGGTGAGATGTCATGTATGTTCAAGGTAAATGGGAAAACTGTTCAGTATGGGTTCTTTGCGACAAGGACATCTGTATATTGCTTTAACACATGAGCATACATACCAAATAAATGTCCCAAGTGATTGAGAGTGGGTGCATGCATTGCATTACTTAATGGTGCATGTGCATACATTACAGGTGTCTGCCTTAAAGTACGTATGTGTGTGTTTTTCCTCATGTTTCACCTGTCTCTTCTCGTGTCCGTTCTCTGACCGTCCATCTCTGGGTTTGTCAAACCAATCTGTTTCTTCTCGTCGTAGGTGGTAGGCTTCAAGTATAAAACAGGCACTATTTCAGAACCAATATAAGAACCTGGACTTTTTTTTTATCTTACTATAAAGCAGTGTTGTTAGCTCATATGATGCATGCCAATAAAGAAAGATTATATTCAAGAGAAGTCTATGTACATTTTGATTGGTAGTTAACATGAGAAACGGAAATGTCAGAAAAAGTATTCATTCTTATACTTGGTTGTGAGAATCAGAAAGGATGCAGAGCAACACAAAATATTCTTTACAGATAGTGTAAAATAAGTATTAACACAATATGTATAGTAGCAGGATATAAGCCAATAGTGCCAGAATTTTTATGAATGTAAATGTTGGGTATATGCATTTTGAATTAGTTAATAAGTCAAATTATAGGGAGATTTAAACATTTTCTTATTGAACATGAATTAAATTAAAACATGTCTTTGCATTAGACATGTTCAAAATAAAATTTCAAGGAATTTATAATCTACTATTTATGATCATCTTAAACCTCCCCAACATTTCGCCTTAATTTTATGGTGAGGGTTATTCCACAAGTGGTGCAGGTTAATATGTTAATATGTAAAACTGAACTAATACTCTACCATTGGTTGCATCGTCTCTGTTCAAAGCCATCATGGAATCACTTAGGGCTGGAATCAAGGCAAATGGTTTTACATTGCAAAATGGTTGGTTCCATATTAAGTTATTAACATGTATTTATGTGGGGATCTTCACAAGTTTGAACCAGAAAGATAAACAATAATACCTCTCATTAAAATCTGAACCTGCTAAAACTGTCACTTTAAAATCCCTTTTCATGAAACGCTGTCTTCTGCCAGTGGCTAAAATGAAGTGCTCCATTAAACACATACAGTACTGTGATTATATACTTTGGCCATGACAGAAAAAAAACATGCATTCACCAAATTTGCTTGTAATTTTCAGTAATATTCTTGCATTATCCTTTTAAAGACGGACCTTGCTAATAGAGTGTGTTCATTGTGTTTGAAGTGAGGAAGAAATAACTTTAGGAAATTCAGCAAAAAGACACTGTGTTGAAGGATAAAGAGGCAGACATCTATTCCATGCAACATCAAGTCACAAAGTCACAGATGCATCACAATATATACATGCAAGTATTCATGACAAGACATGCAAGTTGAAGTTTTATATTTATTATACACAAATGACTGTCGTAACCAAATATCATGCATTTTTTTAATACAGTCAATGTTTCCTACATGACAACAGTATCCTGTTTTAAATGTGTTTCTAATACTTTATATCATGATTTAACACTTTCCCATTAGTTGGTGTCATAACAAGTAAAACCACTATCATCATTACACATCAACTATTTGTAGAATCCAAATGTAAAATGATTACTAATATAACAATACTATGCAGCTCAAAAGTATTGTCACACTATCATTTTGAAGAGTCATTTAAAAAGTACTCCTTCACCTGATATGTATTTCTCTACCAATTTTATGAATTTTGCAAGTGGATGAGGCACTTTTGGAATTTAATAATAATAGTTAACATTTTTATTTCTAAATGTGACCTAAGTTGTAACAAACAGAATCTGAAAGACTATAAACTTTAATGACTGCTCTAAATAAAATGCAGACTGCCACAAATAAGAAATTGCTATTTGTGTAGGGAACCCTCCCACACACTATAGCTGTAACAGGACTAAGACAGTATGGTGTCATGCAGGGAACTAATAAAAGAACATGTTACACAATATCTGGAATGCAGACAGACACAGAGTGCATGCATAAAGATACATCGAAGCACACTTTGTAAGCAAGGACCAAAATGTCCAAAGGTATGCCTACACACTAGATCTCAATTGATTGTACTGTCACCAAGAAACAAAATTAGGTACATTCATGAAAGTTTAAGTTAAATTAAAGAAAGACATGCCAACAGATACATGCAGACTTTCAACAAAGACACAATAGCAAAGTATATTAGACAGTAGTACTAAATCCAGGCAAGAAAACCCATAACCAGACACTCTTAAGGATAAAACATTAAGTAGAAAAAGAGAGGCAATGTGCCAAGCCTGTTTTTTACCTTCACTGTCTGACATGGTGCCTTGAAGATCATCCATCAGCACATAACCCCTACCCCTGGTTGGCTCTTCCCTGATATGTTGCTGTTGCTGGGAGTCCTGCAAGGACAAGCAAGAACCAAACTGGTCCCTTGAATCAGCCGAGATTGGCGGCAGAGGACCAGCTGATGCACGGGCCATGCCCATAGGTTGCCCAACAGGGCTCAATGGACTCTCTTCTTCTGAGTTCTGGGCCACTATTGGTATTCTGCCACGACCACTTTGAACAATGGGAAGGCTGGTGGGTTTGGTTCGACCAGAGGGGGTCTGATAGCTTGGACCATCTCCAGATGCTTCACCGTCCCCTTTAAGCCTAAGCGAAGAGCTGGAAGGGTCTCTCTTGATAGACAAGTCCAGGCCGTAGCAAGATGTGGGCCTGGATGAGGGTCTTGAGCGACTACCACTAGGATAAGCAGAGTCTAAACCTAAACTCTGGCCTATATTTAGTGACCCAGCTAAATTGGCACCCAAGGTGGACCCCAGATATTTTTGCTGCTCTGCAATATTCTTACGGAGGCCAAAGGTAATTTCATCCTGCATGAGCCGACTGGATCGTGGGGATGCACTTGTGGAACCAATGTAGCTTGTATAGTCTGTCTCCAGACCTCTGTTGTCTGTAGTAGAATACTTTGAGGAGATCTTAGGATCAACTAATGGAGCCTTGTGTTTTTGGTACAACATTGAGGCTGGGAGGTTTTTAGCTGCCTGCTTCTCTAAAGTAAGTCGACTGATGCTGTACTTGTCTGTCTTTGGATATTGTCTTTGGGAGTAACTAGAAATGCCAGAGCTAGGGGTATAATAATGCTGGGAGAGACCTGCCAGTTGTTCTAAATTTTCCGTCCCACCTGTACTTCTCCTAAACTCTTGCTTTAGCTGTTGCTTCAGTAGTTTCAATTCATAGGGCTCTTCCATTGGATCCTCTTCATCAGGGGTCTTTCCATAAGGATGGAGTCTTGAGGTTGATCCCAGATAGTCAGTAGACCCTAAATCTGCTGCACTCCGGCGCAGCAGCTTCTCTGCCTTTGCCAGCTCCCTCTCAGCCAGACTATAAGATGAAGACATACCTGTAGAGCCCTTAGCCAGCTCTGCAGCATCTTCCAGTAACATGTAGCTCCGAGGTGTATGATGATCTACATCTGGGTAATAGGAATCAGAAACAGCTGACATAGGGCTACGTGCCATACTTCCAACGTCCAAGGCTCTGAGATCAAGGTGGTTACCATATTTGTCATACTTAACTCCCAGAAAAGCTGATGATGTGGGGTCAGGCTGGCGGCTAATGACTTCATATTTGGTTGCATCAAGTTCTGAGAGGAGAGCTGCCTGCCTGGCGGCCTTCTGCTGCAACAGAAGCATCTGGTGGTAACTCTGTTGCTGGGAGGTAGTGAGCGAGGGGACAGATGAGTAGAGAGAATGAGATTGGTAGGATTGGGGAGTCTGGTAGAGAGACTGCTGGTATTGGCTTTGAGGGTATTGGTATTGGGAGTATTTTCCATATTCATGCTTGGTTTGAGGTGGAACAAAGTCATCCAATTCTGACTGAGGAGCTGTCCTGGGACGTTCAAGACCATGACCTTCAATGTCCTCATCTTCACCATCTCCAAGCCCACCTCTAGTCTCTCGAATGTTGCTAACCTCACTGTCTGACATGTAGTCTCTGTCCTCAGCAACACTCTGTAAGTAAGCCCTTTCCCTCTTCTCTCGCTCTATCAGTAGTGCATCTTTTCTACGATTTATACCCATCTCCAAGTACCTAAGTTTGGCATCAATCTCTTTCTCCTCCTCATCTAGCTCTGCTTGTCTTTTACGGAGCTTAGAAGACTCACGCTCCACCAGATTTAGCTCGCGGTCAATGTCCTGTAGGATCTTGGCACGGGCCATGTTAGAATTACGGCACATTCTTCGGCGGGCAGAGCCAGTGGTGTATGCCGTTTGGCCACTGGTTGTTGACTCATCCTCTGATGGTGGATTGGGTAAAGTCCTCTTTACCTTCTTTTGAGTTCCTGTTGGAGTGCTACCTGAGCCTTTGCCCTGTGGGAAAAATAATTGAAACTCATTAAGATTGTATAATTTTCAAACAGTTTTCTTGAACCCCAAAATATATGAGTCAGCTGGTTATTTAGTCTTGAACATTTGAGAGAAATGATTTCCCCTGTACGATACTAATCTAATAGATAAGACAGTTGCTAAACTTTGTATGATTCAGTTAAAATGTCAAATTATAAAAGGGCATGAATTATAATATTTCTCTTGGGTCATAAGTAGAATTATATGCACCTAGTTTACATGAGTAAGTAAACCTGACACAAGTAACTAAACGGCACACGCTTATGTGATTTTTTAAACCGATGTAATTTATTCACTTAGCGCCTTTTTGGATCTCGGACAGTTCATTCAATTCTGAAAGATCAGCTTATTCTCCATCCTTCAATGCATGTATGGAATTCTCAGAAGTTAGTTGCCTGGGCAGATAACTGACTGACGATACCCCATTAGGGCCAGGAGCCACACAGGATGCCTGTATATTCAATTTTTTCTCATTTCTCTTTAATTATATGTTTTCCTTTTAAGGTCAACAGACCAAATTGAAGATATAGATTTGCAAATTACTCAGTTTCATATTCCATAGAACAATATTATGGCAACAATAAATATTGTAATTATTCAAGGTAAATGCAACAGAATTGAACTGTTACACATAGTATGCCTTGTCATGAACATTCAAATCTGTAATTCTAAAACCAGCTCTGTTTTGTTAGAGCTTCCTGACACATGCATGAAATGGTAACACCAATTAATGAGTCAACATGTCATTGTGGCACCATGAGTATAACATGACATGCACTTGTTTGCTGGTGTTCCTTGGGCAAAAGCTATGTAAATAACACAACTTCTTGGCCTTTGTTGGTCAGTGTCTGTTTTCTCTCCTATGTTTATTTAAATGATAGTAATAAAATGGGAACTTACATCACCATATTGGGTGCCAGATGTTGCCCTTTCTTCCCCTGTTGGACTCATGGGCTTTGGGTCAGACATGGATCTTTGCATCGCTTTTGGTCCCCTGGGGCTTGATGGAGAGGCATGAGATTGATCCATACTTCCTCTTAGCTTTTGTGGACTTGTATCTCCCAGGGATTTGTCATATGAAACAAACTCCATGGATTTGCTAGGGGATATACAGGGGGATATGGGGGAATAAAGCACTTTGGGAGACTTAGGAGGGGCTTGTAGTGTGGAGGAATCAACTTTAAGGTTAGGAGACTGGCCTATTTCTAGAGGGTTAGGTCGTTTCTTTGGTGAAGTTCTTTCAGAGTCAGATAGCTCCATCCTGGAGTCCATTATAATGTTCCCCTCTGAATCTGTTTGTATAGAAATTTCAGTGCGGGCTTGAAGTGAAATATCTGACTGCCCTCCCCTATCACCCCTTGCAGTGCGTGGCCGGTTTTGCCGGCTCCTGGTCTGAGCCTCCCATTCATCTTGATCCTCATCATCCGTCTGCACACAACTGTCAACACTCTTTTTGGCACTACGCTTTTTTCTACCAGCTGTGTAAGCTTTGCTGACTGCTTCATCCTCTTCATCTGTCTGGCATCCACTATCTGTGATCTTTCTGGATAACACTGTGCCATCAGGTCCTAATACAATAGCCTCCTGCACACCATGCCCTATAGCGTCACCACCTGGGAACATCTGACGAAGCTTTTGCTCTTCTAGTTGCAGGCGAAGTTGCTCTTGGAGTCTCTGAATCTGCTCTAGCTGCTGCTGTTGCTGAGCATAGGTTTCTTTCTGCATCATAAGGTGAGCCTGTCTTTCCTCTTCTTGTTGGGTCAGAATCTGCTGCTTCATGACCTGCAGTTCCTCGAGTTCCTTCTGTACTAAGAGCTGTTCTTGCTCACGGAAACGTTGAATTTCCTGACGCTCCCATTCCAATTCCTCAGCAAGCCGCTGTTGTTTGAGTTTCTCCATCTCCAGCCTCTCACGCTCTACCATATACTGGCCATCCCCTGGAACCATGGGAGAGGACAGAGCCTCCAGTGAAGCAGCTATAGCCTCTAGGGATGCATCAGTGTAAGTGTCAAGGGATAAAGATGTTCCTGCTGTGTTGATAAGATGAGCAGGAGTAGTACCCCCTCTAGATATCTCCAGATTGAGTGGGACATCTCTAAACTCCTCAGTTTCAGTAGTGGAGCTAGTGGACAAGAAACTGTGGGACCGTGTAAGTGGCAAGTTCTGGATATTTGACAAAGATGGCATGGTGTCGCTGGTATGCATTCCTGACAGTGTGTTGTATGATGTACTAAAGATGGATCCAGGTTGGGTGGTAATGGCATACGTAGAAGGTATTGGTGCTGCTACAGAGGAATAGACTACCCCATTTGATGATCTCAATACACTGCTCGTACCAAAGAGTGTACCCACAGTACTTGTGACTCTGGCTTGGGAATAGGGTGGGATTGTCATTCCAGCGTAATTCCCTTTCTTGGAGTAGTCAACAGCTTCACCTGTCAAAAGTCAAAAATATCAGTTGAGTCCAAGTAATTCAGACTTTAAGTTGAAGAAGCCATGCCTTATCCAAATTATGAAAAAGGTGGAAAAGGGAAAAAAATCTTCTATGTTGAAAAGTGCAACAAGCATAAACAAGTTATACAGTAACAGCATGCAGGCACATGCAAAAATACTGTGACGAGAAAACAATTTGTTTTTGTGACTTGTCCATGCAAAAAAAAAAGAAGCCGAAACCAACCAAAAAAAAAAAAAAACACAACACGTTAGCCATGAATGAGTGGAGGCATTACAAAGTGACATTTAAGTGAAAGGTCTGCAATGTCACTGCACTGACCTGCATCAGAAATCTTTGCAGAGGTAAGATCTACTGCACCTTCTGTGGTGCCACTGAAATTGTAGCTGTTCTTGCTCTTGTAAAAGAACAGGCCAGCTTCTGCTAGGTTAGTGTCTGACATTGATGGTTTAATTCCACTAAACCCCCTCATGCCATATGGTGATCGATCATACTGATAATGATCATCACGATATCCAAAACGGTCTTCCGGCAGGGGTGTGGTTGGTTGTTGAGTAGTGCAGCTTCCTGCAAATGGCAGCTTGTACACAACATCACAGCATACAGTTCTCTTTCCTGCAGTTAGATCCACTGGTTTGCCATCATAATCTGTGATAACTGCTGTGGCCACTTCTGAAGAAGCAGCATCCACTGATACAACAGTGTTGAATGGTTTTGTTGTGCTAAGGTCAACAGCTCCTGCCACTGTAGCTGTACCTGTATTTAATCCATTGGCAACACAACTTGAAATGGAGGTGGGTGCAATAGTCACAGGTGTGACCTGGAAAGTCCCTCCACCTGATCCAACTGAGAGGTTAATAGGGATCTCTGTACCAGTATGAGATAAGGACTGAAAATCAATTGGCCGATAGATAATTTGAGAAACAGGCTCAAAAGCTTTGTTTTTTGTCAGCTGCAGGGGCACTGAAGATATTTGAGAGGCATCTACATTGTCACATTGCTGGATTGTGGCGGAACAGGTCACAATTGTAATGCTATCAGTCACTATAGAGACAGTGGATGATTCTGTACTGAGGTTGACCACAGATGACTGCACTGCACTGTTCTGACGACTGACATCAGTAGCCAAGGACTGACGTCTTGAGTCTGCGCTAGCAGACAGATCAACACCTTTCCTATCTGACTCAGGGTCCGCCTTCATAGTTCTCAAATCTACCACCTCAGAAGGTTGGACGGTCTGCCCAATCTGTGCTGGCAATTGGGGCTTAGGTTTCTCCATTGAGATTGGGACACCAGTTGCCCTTGGAGCTGGTACTGGTGGTGTTGCCCTTTCATGGACAACAGAGACAGTGGTCCTTTGAACTTCTGTGGTTACCACTTGAGAGATAAGGTTAGGCATAACCACAGGTGGCTGTGCTGAGGCAGATATAGCTTCAATTATGTGACAAGAACTGGATACGTGTTTTTCTGGACCACAAATCTCTTGACTTTCAATGGATTCTGTGACACGTGTGTATGCCAGAGGCACCCTGGTTGTTTGAGGAGGGGTTGGGTGTGGATGCTGCTGTGGATATGATTGAGTTTGAGGCTGTTGTTGGTGATAGCTTTGGGGCTGAGCATGGTGTGCAGGAGACGCTGGTCCGGGGCTGGAAGGAGCTTGAGTTGAGATGGTGTCTACTGGAGAGCTGGGCTGAGATGGCAGTGTGATGACCACATATGTGTCACGAAGATTTCTGGAAAATCTTGGAGAAGAAGGAGACTTTGGAGAGGGTTGAAACTGCTTGGTCTCAGAAGAAGGGCTCAAATTTAGGGCTATGTCGGAAGAGCCAGTGGGAAGTGCAGTGGGCCTTGTAGGATGCGAGACATGGGCTGGCGATGAAGGCTGTGAACCAGGCTTTGGAGCAATTGGTGGTTTAACACCTTGTCCTGGTCTGTGGCTGTCACCAGAAACAGCAGGCTTTGGTGGAACAGGTGGGGGAACGTGAGGTTTGTACATTGGTGTAACTACTTGTCTTGTTGTTGGTCCCTGGGCTGCAGTCATAGTCACCGTCTCTGGCCGGACTGAAGTTGCTGAAGCCTGTGGTGGAAGTGGGACTGGGGGTTTCCTTGGAAAAACAGTGGGCTTTGGTGGGGTTGGAGGAGGCAGTGGGGGTTCTTCAGATTTTTCCTGAGAATTAGCCCTACGCAGGACACTTGGCTTGGGGGGCACAGGTGGGGCAGTTGACACTACACTGGGAATACTGGGTGTGTACTGGGGAACTGTTGGTAAGGGTGATACATTGGCAATCACATGGGCTCTGGTCCTTGGAAGTTCACCAGATAAGTCTACAATATCAGCCTGGGATGCTTCAATTATGGTATTAGGTGGTTGATCTGATGTGTTTGGCAGAGGAGACTCAGAAATCACTGCCACCGGCTCAGTTTCTGAAGCCATCGTGATGTCTGATAATTCAGTTCTCCCCTCTTTTTTAACATTACTCTCATCATCAGAAGACAACTCTCCTGAGGAGCACTGTGTCACCTTTAAGTCCGGAATGGGGTGGAGTGCCTTTCTAGATACAGTTGAATCCACTTCTGGCCCTTGCTGAGTTGGACTTGTTCCAGGAGTCAGGACCCTTTTCATTAGCTCTTCATATGCGGTTTCAGCGTCCAACAATGGTTTCCCATCTTTCCCCAGTGTTACTGTACCGCTATCTGAGAAGGTTTTCTCAGACGGTTGCAACACTATTAGAGGGTTTGTGTTTTCGTTTTTGGGCTGCATATCTTGATATTCCTGCTCAAGTTTCATGAATTCTTTTCTTTTCTTTATCATGTCTTCATAAACTTCGTCTGGGGATCTCAGCTTTTTGGGTTGAGCAGGAATGACAATTTTCTCTTGCTCCCCAAGATCAGCTGTTGAATTGTCAATAAGAGATGTATAGGCATAGTCTTCAATGAGCATGCCCCCATAAAGGGACTCCTTTCCAGGTTGAAGCTCTACTTTTTCAACTGTTGGAGAAGTAGCCCTGAGCATTATTTCCTCATAAGCCTCATCTGCAGATTTAAGAGTTTTTGTCTGTGGATTATCAATGTTTTGATCATCTGTTGGAGAGTAGAGAGATACTGATGTAGGCAGTTGATAAGTTTTCTGAACTGCCGCAATCTTTGCAGCATGGATTTCAAACCCTTCAGGATCTGATTCAATACTTGGAGAGAAATCAGAGCAGGATGATCGTCTGATTTCCTCCATTTCAGCTTCTTGTCTCAGTTCCTCAGTTGGTGAAGCGTCTTCAATGGGTGACAAGTTGCTTGGAGGTGTCCTTGAGTGCTCTCGCCTTCTTTGGGCTCGAATTTCATCTTTGTCTTTCTTTGATTTTTTTCCAGAGCCCTTCTGTTTTTCTTGCTCCCTTAGAAGCTCTTCTTCTTCCCGTAACTCATCTTCCTCAGAAGAGTCTTCAATAGTTGGTAGCATTTGACCAGGCTGTCTGTGTTTGGCTTTCCTATGTTGTTTACCCTCACCAGAACGGTTATGGCTTGGACTACTACTGTCACTGTCTTCATCAAGTGATGAAAGGGATGTTGGGGATGTTCCAGGAGTGAAGCTTGATGCATGCAGACTGGAAGACCCCTCACCTTTTGACCGATCATCTGGAGAGTCTGTAAGGCATTCCATTTCGGGGTCTCCATCATTATTAGATATACGAATTGGGCTGCTGACAGTATTCAGCTCCATAGTTTGGAAATTGCGAACTGCAGTACCAATCCTTTCTTCTTCTACTTTTGTATCTTGTTCCTCCTCTTGGTTTGCATCAGGTTTTTCCAATGAGCTGCCAAGGATCTTATTTTCTTCATCATCTGGACTTATGGTGCTCTTCTTGGTAAGTCGCCTGGCTTTTCCAGATGTGCTCCTTTCTACAACCTCTGATTTCTTCTGTTCCATATGTTTCCTCTCATCCTCTCTAATCTTTCTCCGGATTAGATTTTCCTCATCAGACGGAGAAGCATCCTCATTCTCACTCATTTCCATAATTTGTTTTCGGATAAAGTCCTCATCATCCCCTGACATAGGGCTCTCTTTTCCAATGCTTTCACTGCTTTCATCTAGTGAATCTGCTCTGACTTCCATGGGCACGAGGAGCTTTTTCTTCGGGGTAGCTTTGGTCACCGAGAGTTCTTTGTCATCCTCTGAGCTAGGTGAATCAGGTGAGAGAGGAAGCACCTCTAATTTGCGTCTGGTCTTGAGAGTGTCTGTTAGTTTCTCCTCATCATCCTTTGGTTTCGTGATAGCTTGGGCCTCGAGGATTGGAAGGACCATGCTTTCCAGCTTGGCTAGGTCTGATGGGCTGGTGGGGCTGCCCTCCGTGCCAGCAATTACTTTATTTCCAGTGTCTTTCAAGGTCTCCACCACTTTCACCTGTTGGGTTAAAAAAAAAAAAAAACACAATAAGTTCATAAAAAGTCTAGTGAGTTCAGTTAAATCTTCTAAAACTTGTTATGTGGGTATCATTTTGTTGTTTTAATTTCAAGGAACAAGGCAAATAAAGTACTTTTAAGGAATTATTTTAACTATCACTGGAGTGTACAGTTAAATGCTGTCTGTAAACTAATAATTGAACTTGAAAGTGTTTGAACAATGCTTTTCAGCCATTTGCATTTAATTGATCTCCTGAAATGCCGATGTGCATTACAACAGAAATAGCATAAAGACACATCATAAACACAAAAAAATCACTAAGTCCAACACAACTAGTGCTACACTATATACTATGGTCACCTCAGCGACTGCATCATCATCATCAATGGGCTTTTCCGATGGCTTTGATTTAGCCTCCTCTTTCTCCTCCACATTATGGGTTTTCTCCTTTATGCCATGTTCCTGCTCTCCTGCTACAGAGACTAGGGTTTCAGGTTTTTCTACAGGAGCAGAAGCTACTGATACAGACACACCTTCTTCATTTTCAAAAGTAGTTTCTATTGGGTCCTTTCCTGCATCAATTTGTGCAGTGTCATCTTTGTTACAGACAGTACTTGTCTCTAATTCTAAATTAGGTTTTTGGATTTTGTCATCAACAGGTTGGGACTCAATCTCTTTTTGCTCAAGTTGTTCTTCAGTTTCTTTGTTCTCAGTGACTTTCTCATGGAGCTTCAAATCACTGCCTGTCACTGCCTCTTTCTCTATTTCAGGTTCATATTCAGTAATCCTGTTTGTCTTTTTTGAACTAGCTTCTGTGTCATCCTTCATGTTCTCTCCATCACAGGCTTTATCTTTAACTTGTGTCTCACTAATGATACCAGACTGCATGGACTCCTCTGCGTTGACTTTTTCTTTTTCTTCACAATCAGGAGTAGCTGTTTTCTCAGATTCATTTACTGCTTTTAACATTGTATCTATTTGTGTCTGCTTTTCCTCTTCCCGGGCTACACTTTCTGCTACAATAGGCTTTTCTGTCTCCTCTGACTTCTCTGAAAATGATGCCGTCTCTACAAGGCTTTCCTGAGCGATTGATTCTGTTTCTTCTTTTTGTTTCTGTAGCACTTCTTTGGGGATTTCTTCAGCAGCTGTTGGCTCTCTGGCTGTTTGTGATTGTTTTTCCTCTCTTACAGGAAAAACAACCTCTGTCTCAGTGGAGGAGAGGGCTGGACCTGATTCTGCTTGATTAACCTCCTCCTCTAGAGGTTTCTGGTCATTTGCCTTTTCAGCTGCTTTCTGTTCAGTTGCTTCTTCTTCAAAAGCGTTCCCCTTTTCAGGTTTTACCTCAACAGACCTCTCTGCATCTGCATTCCCCTTCACTACATCCTCTTTAAATGCTTTGCCATTCAATGATATATTCTCAATTTCTGCTGTTTCCTCAACTGTTTCCTTTTTAAGAGTTTCCTCCTCTACTATTTTTTCTTCAGCAGTGTCCTTTATTGTTTTCACCTCATTAGAAATTTTGTCTTCAACTCTCTCAGGTGTTTCCTCCTTAGCCATTTCCCCTTTAAGAATAACTTCTTCAGAAGCCTTATTCTCTAAAGCATTCTCATTTGTTTTCTCGGGTGCCTTTGCTTCCTCTTCAACCGGAGCACCAGGAGGTGATTTATCAGCTGAGTCAAGAGGAGTATGCCCTTTCTCTTTTTCCTCAACTATTTTGTCCTCCTCTGAAGCTGAAACAAGAGGTTTGTTTTCTGAAACATCTAATTCTACAGATTTATTGTGGTCTGGTATTAATTCTTGCTTGTTTTCATCAAGTTTAGAGACCTCAATGTTGTCAGTAGGGGCTACAGGAGCTACCTTTTCTGCAGCCTCAACTGGAGGAGGAGGAGTGTCTTCTCCTGCCAAAGGCTTGTCTGCTATTGGTTCTGGTTCAACCTTTAATTCTTCAATGACCTCATTTTTCACACCGGGTTCTACACTGTTTGCCTCAAGTTTTTCAGTGATATCTGTTTGCTCCTCATTAACAGCTGTACCCTCTGTATGTGATGGAGTTTGAACTGGCGGAGTATCCTGTGCTTCATCTATCTTTGGCTGCTCAATTTGCTCACATCGTTCCGCCTCTGTTATTTTTTCCTCTTTTACATTTGCGGCTGTAGAATCTGACATTTTATCAAGTGTGACAGGAACTTCGTGTGGTAATGATTCTGGGCTCATTGTAGGCTCTGGCTCGATTGAATTTGTTGTCACTTCTGAGAGCTTTTCTGGGATGGTCTCTATTTTGTCATTATCTGGTTGGGAAGCTGCAGCTTCACTCTGAGAAATCTGTGGATCTGGCTCTGTTTCTACCTCAGCAGGGATTGTTGTCTCATCTGAACCTTTATTTGTCAATAGATCTTGCTCCTCAGTATTAACAGGAGGAGAAATCTCCTCTGTTACATTCTCAGAGCTACTCTGTTGTTCTGGAACTGCTGGGATTTCAGTGACAGGGGCACTCTGGGCTTCTTGCTCAACATTGGGTGGCTCCTTCTCAGGGAGAGGATGGTCCTCTGCTACTTCCTCAGAGCAACTCTGCTGTTGCTCAGCTGCTGGGATTTCACTGACTGCTGCAATTTGTGTTTGTTGATCAGCATCAGATTTCTCTGTCTCAGGCTGAAGACCATCCTCTCCATTTTTCTCAGCGGAGCCTTGCTGCTGTTCGACTGCCTGAGCTGCAGGGATATCCTCAGCTACACTCTCTGAAATTGGAATTTGCTGTTCAGGTAGAATTACAGGCTCTGACTCTGTTTCAGCTGCAAGCGGCTGTTCTGGTTCTTCTGACTGTGGTATTTCTTGAGGGGCACTAACAGAAAGAGGGGCATCATGATCAGGTGAATCGGATGCACTAGCAAGTGTGGGGGTGCTTGCACTCTCTACCTTGGTCTCAGGAGCAGGTGGGGTTGGGTCTGCTGCTTCTACTACAGGTTTGCTATCTACAGCAGTAGGGGCAGGGGTGGAGGAGGGAACAGGAGCAGGTGGTTGCTTCTTCGGGGATTCCATGGCTTGAGGTGGCGCGTCTCCTAGCTGACCCGACATGGCTCTTTGGGTCTGACAATGGAGGCAAAGCCATTCTTTCTGTAAGACAAGGATAACAACAAATTGTTAGTCGTCAATCTAATAACTGTTCGATTAAACTGCAGGAAAATTCACACAAAAAAGTAGAATATGTCTTCAATCAAACACAGTTATGTGATGCAATATGTTTGTACTGAGTTAAAATGTCACTCTGACAAGGCACCAGTTGAGATTCTTCCATTTCAGGGAAGCTTTTACATTTGCCGGACTTAAGAGACAGACCCATGAATAATGCATGGTAATGGGACAGGAGTTTACCAGTGCATGTCAGAAAGGGTAAGGTGGCCTTTGTAGACATAGCATGTAGCAGACTTTAACAAGAGACTGTGTCTGAATGTGCATTTGTGGTTTTATTATTGGTGTGCACATGTGAATGCATACTTTAAACATGACAGTAGAATGTACACATGCCTGAAACATGTTTTAACCCGACCATTCAGCCTGTCGTAAATCAAACATTAAAGCCAGCAAAGACCTTTTTCTTTTTTTAATTCAGGGCTGTTTATTCTTTGAGTTCCATTAATTTGTCTATAAAATGCTCAGATGAATCTGTCCTGTCATTCTATTTTGTTATTGTTGTATATTTTCAGGTTATTATTTTAACACAGGGCTCTATGGGAACATGCTGTAGGCTGAAGGCCATGCAGCGGTTGATAAGAGCTGCAGCTAATATTGGAGTTAATTGGCCAGCACTTCATGCTTTAAGTGGAAACAAAAGTGATAATAAACAAAAAGGCTGTAATTAAAGATAAATAAATAACTCTATAATCACTATAAACAAATACATCCACCTATCCACAAGGGGAGAACAGGACAGAACATTTTATATAGAAAGCACACACATTCATCTTCCACACACACCACATGCAAACACACAAATACAGAGACTGTCAGAAGAGGTGAGAGTCAGCATGTTTTGAACCCTCCACTCTGACTAGAAAAAAAACGCCAAGTGCTCTCACAATTCTCTGTGCAGTCCCCCCCCCCCCCCCCCCCTCTCCCCCTCTCCCCCTCTCCCCCCTCCGACTGTGCATGTCTTCGCCTGGCTTAGCAGGAGGGTTTATGCTAAAATCGGGTTTCAGTGAAGATCTCAGCCTGCATAATAAACCATGCAGCAGACAAGCCACTTCTCTTCACAAAAAGAAAGGAGGAGACAGGAGGAGGATGGTAAAAGACGACTGAGGGAATGTCGCAGCAGCAAAGTCAGGGTAAATAAGGCATGAGGCTAACCTGCCTCCATCTGTGCCAAAAGAGAAGGAGACTCACTTTAGAAAGAATGACAGGCCTGCACCCACATCTCAGTGGCATGAACCCAACCATAAAAAGGCAGAAAAAATGTTTTGATAGCATAAATATTTATAGTGTTTATAAATTCATGATTCACAAGACAAAAGGAATAGTGATGAAACAGTTTTAGAGTTTGGAAGGAGTGAAGGTAACTGATGAAAAAATAATACCCACAAAGATGCCAGGTTGCCTTCAATCATGAAGGTTTGCTGACGTTAGTAACATTCCCAGCTTGACAGAAATCCAGTCAATCCTCAGACCTGGTGATGGACACAGCACAGATGCCAGTGCATTTAGGGTGTGTGTATACGTGCGTGAACAAGGACGCGCTATCTACATGACCCCTCCCAGCAGGAACGGATGAGAGGACTTGAGATAGGTAGTTTCACCGGCTCGACGGCTCCATCAGTTAAACCAGAAAGAGCAGGCACTGAGGGCCGGAGAGATGGCAGCCGATAAGAAGAGCCGCAAACACACTCCATCAGGCAGTCGGTCAGCCTCAGCCACTTCAGAGACAGACATGTTAACAACACATCAAAACAGGCTCACTTAGAGCTTTTATCACCCTATCAAAATCACTTGGTCAGTGTGTTTCTTAAAGCTACGGTGCAGAAATTCTCCCTTTTAAGTAATTTGCAAGAATCCCCTTGTTTAAGCAGACATGTTGATCTGATTCACTACTTTTGCTTAATTGCCATCTCCAACGTATATCCTATTGACATGTCTGGCAGCAATCACCCTGAAGGGCAATCAAGGCATTAAGAGTCCTACTGGCTTTATTTAAAGCTTGGCAGCTCCGACATCAACAGCCAGAAACTCATTTCAGAAGTCTGTACACAATGAGTGTGTGTTTATCTCCCCAGGTAGGCTGGAGCACTTAATGCCTCAGCAAAAAGCTGGAGCCAAAGATGTCCTGCCAGTTATTAAAAGCGTGTTCTCTCTGTCCTTCCTGTTAAGAATTTCTTTAAAATGGTTCTAAAATACGTGATCTCTTTTAGATTATCAAACAATAATTCTGTCACTGCAGATTTATTATTCTTTATTTTTAGACTTTTGTTCAACGTAACACACATTAATAACGCAATTCTGAGTCCACAGCCATGCTTGGAGTTCTGTGAACCAGCACGTCACAAGACATTGCCTTAAGCTAAAAGCTATCATAAGTATGCTAACATGCTCAAATATGTGCATGTTTATGGTTAGCGTGTAATATTTATAGTGTTGTGTGTTAGCATGCTAAGATTTCCTAAACAGTACAAGCAAAGCTGTCGTAGTAGTTGATTATAAAACCATGGAAAGGACAAACTTATTTTTATCTGCATGATGCGCAGTATTCAAAAAACTTGAATCCAACGTTTTTTTAATCCTCATCAAAAATAAACAGAATCTATTTGGGGGGGGGGGGATTGTGATGGGAACAGTTTGTAGAAATGTAAAAGTTAAGTTATTGTAGCTCTTAAAGGGCCAGTGAGCCTTACAGTCAAAAATATTTGTTGTTTGAACATTCTATTGATATCTGGGCATAATTAGGTTGACAGTTCATTCTTGAGAAACAGGAAATGCTTCTTGGATCAGACTACAATGTGAAATTAAACAAGTTTCAACAGAAAGACAAAACCATTTCCTGCCAACAAACAAACTGGTAGATGTCACCATATTAAGCACATCATAAGGTTTCAGCTATTGATTACAGTTATAGTATCACATTTCACAACAATCTATCAAACAAATGTTGAGGAAATCTCAGTCTGACAAAAGAGGTTGATTGACCTGCCAATAGACCAACATTGTTAAGCCACACTAGTAGCATGGTTAAAAATAATGAACCAATTAATTGATAATGGAAATCAACATTTAAAGTCATTTTATTAACAAGGGAAACTCTTGCTACATTTCCTTGTAACATACACTAACAAGACAGGTGTATTTTTATACTAACAATCTAACGGCTTCAAGCGTTCAGACAAGTGCAACGTGCCGCTGCAGTGATGAGTTCTGGGAACAGGAGCATGGATGATTCATAAAAGCAGGGGGGAGTCACTCGCTCACATCACTAGCTTACAAGGGTGTCTTCTAGCAGCACATGTGCATGGAAACCAAACAGGTGACACATATCAGCACCCACAGAGACTGGATTCTGACGGTGTTGATGATATGCACACACTCAGATGAAAGGCATGAAATATCTAGGAAACGAGATGTCAACTTGCTCTCTCCTCCCACGTCACATTTCTCCAAGTACAAGCTCAACGTGACTGATTAGAGACATATTAACATCTCCAAGAAAAAAACAAACAAAAATCCATAGACAACCAGATACTGTACCCATGTTGGTTATTGTTTCCAACTGGGAGTTGGAGTGTTGTGTAGGTCGGTTCAGCTCTTTGATTAAGACATGGGATCCTATGAGGTTTACTCGACTAAATTTAGTTTGAGTCTGGCACCGAGAGTGGGAGGAGAACATGATCTAGAGGATGGGACAGATGGATGAAAACACATGGGAGGATGTAGAAGAGACAGGTGGAAGGGGGGGGGGGGGGGGGGGGGGGGGGGGGAGTGGGAGTGATAATGTTGTGTGAGAGGCAAGAGAAAACAGGAAGCTGGGGAAAAGGGGACATAACAAAAGGCAGGAGGGGGAAAAAAGAGAGTGATGTACTGTGGGAAAAGATGAAGCAGTAGAAGTTAAAGAGCTTATTGGTCATTGGAGGTGACTCAACGCCTGCCTCTGCCAACAAGCTTTACATTATCGCCCCTTAAATCTATTAATCAATTGCCAGGAAGTCAGGAAAAGCTGCAGTTCCTTTTGGCTGCCAAGAATGACCGAAAAGATGTTACATCACAATTTGATCTTAGTTGTATAGCAGCACTGCATCCAGGTTTACTTCTGTTACACCTGGCTTTTATCTCTTAGTGGTTTTACTCAAGGAGGGTTCAATCTCAAAATAAAGGAAATAGTCCAATATTGTCATGATTAAGCGAATGGGTTATGAGTTTACTGCCATTCTTAGATTAGCAGCAAGACCGTATCCTGTAGAAAATAAGTGGATGTAGATTGACTACGGTGCGACTAAAGGGACAAAATAGCATTCGGTCAATGCAATTACAAAAATGCATGCATTCATTTCCGACCTTATTCTCATCATGACAGTCCTAAAAAACATACACAATGAAATCATCACTTTACAACATGCTTTTGTGTGGAAGTCCACAAAAACATGGGAGGGTGATCAGAACTGAGCTTTCAACAGCATCCGAAGCTAATGTTGGATCTCACACTGAGATCTGTCAGCAGGTAAAAGAAGGAATATTTTCTCAAAACAAACCCTAACCAAGCGATTCCTTTCAACACGATTCTTTTTTCCATCCTTATTCTAAGGTCTCCATCTGTACAGCACAGGCAAGACATACTGATTGACGTCCATGTAACCAAGGTAGAAGGCATATTATTGTGTTACCATGCAACACCCACAATCCCAGAGAGCTTTGAAAAGGCTTTGGTTTCTAAATGGATTTGTTCTTGAAAGTTAACAATGCAACAGTAGTCTAACAGTATTTCAGACTATGAGAATTTTCTTTTTTAAAAGAAACGACTTCAGGCAGTCCTTGCTGCCTGAAAGGGACATTTTATCCTGCAAGACACAAATGATATTTATAATCAGCATGTTTCTGTAGTCAGTAAGTGCTCTTCTGCATCATAGACAAAGAAAGTCAAAGATAACGCATTAGAATCATTATTAAAGGAATATTAATAGCAAAACTATTAGAAGAGTTAGTGTTCTTTGCAGTACTGATCAAGTCACCTTTCTGTGCTAAAGCTCTCGCTAAGAGTTAAGTCTTAAAGTCGTTCCCCTTTTCACATTGATGATGATTGCTGAGTGGTCAGCTTATTATAATGCACTATTCTGCAAGCACAACATAACGGCAGCAGCTCGTCTGGAAGCCAAAAAAGATCTTTGTCCTAATAAATGTCCCACTGTTATAGATGTTCCCATCTCAGGGTTCAACGCGCTGCACGCACCCTTTTCAAGTGATCCATGCTCATGTGTTGATGTAATTCACGTTTGAATCATGAAACTAAATGTTACGCGAGTGTTGGATGCCTTAAGGTTGGAGAGCTGGGCTCGGCACCAGGAGATTGTTGGCTTTTATCCCAAAAGAAGCAGCAACATTGGAGTGGGGGAGTGGAATAAAAATGAATGTGCTTTCCAAAAACCTCCTGAGGAGAAGTGCATTTAACCGCCGGGTAGTAACAACAGGACTGTGGTCAAACTGGTCAGATTGTAGGCTGCGATGAGTGTAACCAAACATGAGTGAATCAGAGTGCTGCAGGAAAACACATCTCTTGATAAAATAGAAGCTAATAATCCAATTGTGTAGCCAAATGTTCATGTTTTCCCTTGACAGTAGTGTCAAGCTGCTCTGTTGTGGATTGATATTCCCCAGCTATAGAGTGAAAAAGTGCCAGAGGGAAGAGAAAAGGTGTGTGTGTGTGTGTGTGTGTGTGTGTGTGTGTCTGTCTCTGTTTTTATATTGGATGTGACAACAGGAAGAGGTGTGAGACAGCAGCTATAAGTGCGCTGAGCCAGAGGATTAGGAAGAGAGAGACATTTGTTTCAGGGCATTTTCTGACCGCATCCATGTTTATCTGAAGCCCACAACATAATCTGCCTGTCTTTGTGTGTCACATCCATAGAAGAAGTTGGGTTTTAAGGATTCAAAGATGCTCGTATGTCTTCTGTAAATGGCCTTAAAGCATCTTTGGAATAAAAGGATCTGACTCCCTCATAGCTAAACAAACGTAATCATTTTCAGCTTGGGTTTGCCTGACTGAGAATCAAACCTTAAAGGTTGTTTGTCTTAACCAGTTGGAGCGCGTTTATCATTTTCTCATCAGCTTTACAGATTGTGGAACAAAAACAGTTAATGCTGCTTTAAATGTTGAGAGGCAGCCACGGCTTTATCCAGCTGACCTTTTCTCACAGGTTATTTTTAGCATAAAAATCTCTTGAAGACTACTTTCCAGCATGTTAGAATTCCCACCCCATTGTCCATTCAGTGTAAAGGTTATATCGAATAAGCTGTGGCCTTTGGTTTACATCAATATTTGGAGACTTGTTTTAGAGACATGGCCTTCAGAGGTGGAGAATAGGGGGACAGTGTTCTGAGTTCTGAAATCTACTGAGGCTGGTTCATCAGCTGCGCTAACATGAACCTGCAAGATCAATATCTTAAATGTGATTTATTGATATATGAACACACAGACATAGACAGTCTTCTTTAATAATGCACTGTTCTTGTCCTTAACCAGATTTTTATCATAAATATAACTAGACAATTAAAGTAAACTTTCTGTCAAGTTTGAAACATCTGTGGGGAACTCTCCGATTGTGAGGATTCTGGCTCCCCCTGTGGACAAAGTGGTAACGTCTTATCTTTGCTGATTTTGTCCTATTTATGTGTAAGAAACATTCTGTACCAAAAACTCATCACGCCTTATTTTAACCATCAGCCTTACCCTGAAAAATGGTCTGTTTCAGAGCTTGCTGTTTATGACACCTACCCAGCATGAGTGGTAACATAAATCAAAAACATCTATGTAGGAATAATCCATCTTATTCCTGATGGTCTGGTTTGCTTTTGCAGCTTATATAGAAGCATCAGTATACATTTCAGTGCGTTTCATAACGAGCCAAAAACTCCTCTCAGGAGCTTTAAGTTTCTCTGACTGTCGTGAAATAAAGACTCTTGGTGAGAAAAGTGAGAAATACTCGTCTAGCATCAACAAGGAGCGTCACTACTACACATTTCAGCCTCAAAGATGCTTCAGAAACCAACACAGTCGTGTGGAGTGGAGAGCTCCATATGCTGAGTTGAAATGCACACAGCTTTTTTATACTCTCACCAAATCGTGTATGTGTTTAAAATTGTTGCTTCATCCGATGTCTCCGCCTGACAAATAAACTGTGCCTATAGGTGCTGTTAATGTGACTCAGAGGCGTGAGTCACAAGTGCTAAAACAAACCCCAACAGTCAGGTTGTCATAGTCTGCGCTGCTTAGGGCAGCACAGGCTGGCACCCATATCCTTTGTGACACCCCCCCCCCCCCTTCCCCCTCCTCTCGACTTCCTTGTTGGACTCCGTTTTTTCTGTCAGAGGATTTTCTCTCTTCTGCTATGAGCCTGTCCTCCTGCACGCCACATTCACAGGGGATCTGTGTGTGTGTTTGTTTCTCAATTCACAGGTCTTTAGAGTTGTTTTTCTACATTGTCATAGGACAGAAATATGTGTCCTTTTTCTGTGTAAATGTTTGAATAAAACGGGGTATTTGTGATTATGATGTTGTCTACATGTTTTCAGTAGCTGCCTTCCAGTTGCATTCCCTTTACCACTTTCTATATTTCCCCATAAAGATGAAAGGAACGACTTAAAAAAACAATCTGCTTTCCTCTAAGGATTCTTAATGCACAGAAATTATTTTTAGAGGTGAAATGATTTCCAATCCTGTCTCTACTGTTTGCCTCACCTATCGGATATCAATTTTTGGAGAGGAAATAGGAGTCAGACACTCAGACTTGCTTTTTCAACTCACATCATTGACTCTCCTGTCAGCGCAGTAAAGCGTGTTTCAAACAGGAGCGACAGCAGCGACAGTCTGGATGTAAATACAACAGCCTGTGCTAACTAGATGAGGCCTGTGCCAGAATGAGTGTGTTCTCAAGTGTCTGTGTGTCCTTGCCTCTCTGTCTCACCAGGCCTCAGAGCTGGCACACATAATGCTCTTGGCTTTCTCCCTCTAACCCTTCTGGGCACTGACTTGGCTCTGTGGCTAAAATGTGGCCCTTGCTAAGCATGTGAGCACCAGTAAATTAGAAAGGGGATAATTGGAAATCATTCTGGAGTGGAGCCGGAGGGCGAGCTGTGTAAAAAGGAAGAGACAAGACAGAGCCTGAGGACAGCTCATTTCAATCCTAACAATTTCTTAAGCAAAGATAAAGTGCTTGCCAAAGCTTGAGCAAGGTCCAGGACCTATAAACAAAATAGTAATCCTTCAGCTTGTGTGTACACATTACTAAGGCGAAAAAAATAAAGAGTATTAAAGGAATGCTTTATTCCTATTTATGTTCAAGCATTTACCCTGCTAAATCAACGACAATACACAAACAGAGGGACCAAGCACTGCACACAACAACACCTAAATGTCTAAAAATAGCATCCATTTCAAGCCTTCCAAGGTGGCCGTGGGGGGGGGGGGGGGGGGGGGGGCGACTCTGTGGGTTGCCTAATGCATTAGGAAGACCCTTTTTTTAAAAAGCAGGAAATATGAAAGACAGATAACAAAAGGCACTGGAAAGGGAGGGAGAGAGGGAGTGAGAGCTGCCCTGCAGTAGCTTGTGTTCTCCTCTTTGTGCATGTGACTATTTTTGTACACTTCAGCCTCCTGGGCGAGTGACGGCGAAGCTTTGAGGCAACAGGATTGCATGGGCCCAAAACAGACTAACCTGAGATACACAAACAAGCATCAAACAACGTTTAAAAAAAAAAAAAAAAACCTTATCACAACTGAGTGCAAGATGCAAACAGTTATGTAAAGACAATAACTCAAATCTGACTAATAAATCTACTAGCCTTATATTTGAAATATAAGGCTAAATCATTTGCCAGTCAGATTATACCAGAGGCTGTTTCTGTATTCTGCATGCATGTGTACATGTGTGTAATGTAAAAATGACCACAGAGGAGGCCTTTATCTGCCAGTGCAGACTCTGGAGGGTTCAGACTGCTGGTAGGTATTGTTATTCTGTGGGCACGACCACAGAATAACAATGAGGGAGGAGGACACAGGAAACACCATGAAGTGAGCATGTGTAAGCATATCAAGCTCACAGACGAGAGAGTGTGCAGAACATGGGCCTACCGACGATACCATGGCTGCACAAATAACCGTTTGCAGCTGTATGTCTTTGGCAGGTGGAAGGAATATGAACGGACTTACACCTCAACCTAAAGGAGATATATTATGCTGATCCATATTTCAAGACATATAATGTTACCATGTTGGATGAAAACCTCTGCTGTGACTCTTAATATGCCAGAGGTCTTTGAAAGAAAGATGCGATAGTTTTGACACTTTTTGACACTATAAGTTGTATAGGATGTATATTGCAGCTTCCTCTCTTAACTTGTGAGTTTCTGTGAGTCGTGCTTGTTAGGAAAGTGATGCTTCACCCATTTTACGTAAGACTTCTCCGATGAGCACACTCATTACAGATAAGGCGAACATGACATGGAGCCTGAGCTTCAGTAACATCGCTGAGCAGCACTAAACACAGACACACATTTACAGACTTTTTCCTACATCAAAGGGGGAACGACACTGAGAAAAGCAAAGGGACGGCACCACTGAGGGAGAGTCTGACACAGAAAAAAGGCCTGTGTTTAAAAGCAGGATAAGCACCAAAAAACCAGCAGCATTAAGTGAGTCTCCTCTGGGCCTTATAAAGATGGAAACAGATTAAAGGATGCAGAGGAAGACGACATAAAACAGAGGGGTCATAATGATATGGAGGACATTCTGGAAAAGGGGCAACACATGAAGGGCTGTGCCAGACAGGAGAAAGGAAGAGAAAACCATGAATGTATGCATTTGAGTCACCTGAGACACCTGAATCCAGGATCAGGTCTAGATTGAAATGACACGCTTCCTGTTGGCCTTTTAATCCTTTTAGGAAGGAGAGATTACGTCTACTTTCACACACACGTGGTGATACAGTGTGCAAACACTCTCATCCTTATGTATTAAAACTAAAAGACAAGCAGTACTGAACCTTAATACATCCAAAAGAATTACAAAATATATCAATCTATCTATCTATAGTGTATCTACGTGTATGATCAAAGGCATTACAGTTATTGAAACAAGCAACAGCCCTTCAGAATAAAAGTTTACACCAGTGGTCTTATTCAGTAGTCTTGCAAATAAAACATGCTGTTCAGCCCCTTCACACACACACACACACACACACACTCCCCAGGTACTCTGACCCACTCTCATACGTCAGCAAGTGAACCCCCACTGACAGTCGACATTCTGACAGCGAATGACACAGACATGAGGCACAGTAAGTGGGGGGGGGGGGTAGATGACTCAGCCGAGGTGTTGTGTATGTGTCTCTTCTACAGCCTTATTCAACAAGGTATGTGCAAGATGTAACTTATGTTCAAGAGCAAATCCATCATTTATTTGTATTCAGTACACGATGAGTCAAATATGATTCATGCTCTTTGTACTCAATTTGAGCTGAATCATTCTTTAAGTCAAAACTGAGCTGACTATTCTGGCGTAAAGACAAACTGATGTTTAGAAGACTCATCGATTCACTTAGGGTATTTGTGGCCTCAATTTCTTTCTTTCATAGCAAATTTCATTGTTTCCATGCTTTTCTTCAATTAACACTGCATAGAGACAGAAATGGTTAAATAAATTGAGTGTTAATCTACTGTAAAAAAATTGTAAACAAACGGCCGCCATCTTGAAAACTAGTTTTGGCTATCAAAAATACAACTACAAAAATTGTACAAAATAATAGTGGATTTTCACATGAGATCTTTTACATTTCCTGTGCATAGATCTCAGCTTAGTTCCACTAGCTGTTAGAGAGGGCTCCTTAGTGAGCCAGAAATACACAGCAAATAACTTAAGACACACTAAAACCAGCAGCTAATAAAGTAGCTAACACTACACTACACTAACACAAGCCTATAGAGACGACAAGGTGTGATAAACGTGCACTGAATGCTTAAGGGATAGAATCAAACATCAAACTATGAGTGTCAATTCAATTGAACCATGCATGGATTTCATTTTCAAAGAAATTACAAGACTGAATTGACAAAGAGAGGCACATAAACAACAACTACGATCCGTTAAATTACGCGGAGGAAGTATATGTCAACATGATTTGCCTGCATGCTGACTGCTCAACTAAGAATAACTTTTTGGCCCACTCCCCTAAACATACTGATTCTACACCATAGTGTAGTGTCTGTTCTGTGGATCTGAACACAGTCCTCTGAGGATTCGACTAAATGAGATACCACAGCAGTGCCAGAAACTAGTCGCCACAACTTAAGAGGAAAGCAGGCCAAACGTGTTTGATTTCCACAACCTTTACTAGGCAAGATAAGACTGTGAATGGAGAAACTCTCATGTATACAAACACACAGGAAAACACACATTCCAAAAAAAAAAATACAACGATGCAACAAAAGAATAGTTAATCTAAAGAAATGTGTGTATTCTTTACAAAAACCCAACGAGTACACACACAAGCAAACCCCATGCAGACTATCAAGTGTCAGAGTCAAATGTCAATTGTTTGAAGTGCTCTTCAATGATGAGACGTCCAGTTAAGACAACCCCTATTCATCTTGACATTTCCGGCTGCCCTCTCTACTAGAGAAAGCCTGATAGTACTGAGACTGGCATTTTAAAACACAGCTTACATTGACCACATCCATTCATTCAGTGGTCAAACATGTGCAGATGTCTTTACAGCGTCTATTTGAGTAATGCAGAGTAATGTACTAAGTACAACTCAGAACGTTAATCTTTGTTTAATGTTACTCTGCTGGATGCTTGTGGGGAAAACAGAGCTAAGAAATGGCACTGCTGATGGTATCACTTCACTGTGACCTATTTCAATGAAACATCTAGAGGAGGTTTGGGCTCTATTTATAAGCGACAGAAATGCATATATTACTGGGAGGTGCAGTGTACCCAAAGCACAGGAAGCTATGAAGCTAAAGATAACTGCAGTAACAGTGTCTTACCTCTCCTAAATGGGGAGTTGGGTTAAATCCACACAGGTTGCAGACCTTCTTCTTGCACTCGGTGCAAAGGCTGAAGTTGGGTGTGTCTGCTGAACCGACGTTCAGATCCACATTACAGAGAGGGCAGCTTTCCTTGGTGGTTGAGGCTGGTGCAGGAGCAGGTGAAGGTTTGGATGCTGGTTCCTTGTCTTTCTTCTCCACAGAAAGAGTTCTGGGAGGTTTCTTGGACCAGGCTGGTGGGGTGTCAGGAGCAGAGTCTGAATCAGGAGGAGATCCCGGAGGAGAGAACGGCGAATCCGGAGGGGAACCTGGTCCGGAGTCAACGGGGGAGGCTGGGGGCGACCCAGGAGGAGCCCCTGCTGCCTTGTCATCCTCGCCGGTGACAATATTAGTGGCAGAACTCAAGAGCGATGATCCAAAGCTGAACATTTGAGAAGCTGCAGCGGGAGGTTTTGCAGCTTCTGTTAACCCTCCAAAACCTCCAAACAACTTCCCAGCAACTGAGTCCTCCTGCTTTGATGGTGCCGGTGCTTGAGGTTTTGACGATTCCATCAAACCGCCAAATCCGCCAAAGAACCCTCCGGCAGCTTGGGAAGCAGCTGCAGGAGGTTTGGCTACGTCTGTTAAACCTCCCAGACTGATACCCCCTAACCCCCCAAAGAAACTAGACTCCTGTTTTGCTTTAGCTGGAGACTGCTGGGGAGTGGACTTCTGCTGGATTGGGCGACCGGTCTTGGGGTCGATCTTAGGGGATCCTCCCATTGAGGAGCCTGGGGAAGAAGGTACAGGAGAAGACGGACCGGGAGATTTCTGCCTCGGTGTTGTTGGCGGTGTCAACCCTTGGTCGGTGGTACTCTGCTGCTTTATCAGGAGCTTGCCAGGCTTACCGGGTGCTTGTCTCTGGGGGGAGGGTGGGGCTGAGCCTTGTTTGGGTTTTGTCATGCCGGGGGGATCCATACCTCCCATGGCTCGCTGCATCTGGCAGTTCAGACACAGCCACTCTTTACCCTGTGCATGAAAAAGGAGATGGGTTAGGTTTGACTGGGACACATTTCCAGACTGTTATGAGCAGACATCAATGGGATGTGTAATTACAGTATAAACACAGCCAGGCAGAACCAATCAAACCCCTACAATAAGCTCTATAGTTTTTTTGTTTAGCGTAAATACAGACAAATTTACAGACATCTACATGAATGGGCGTTTCAAATGAGCTGAATTCTGTTCTACCAAACCAAATTGCCTCTTATGACATTAAAGAAATTACAATCTGGCAATAAATATTAGTCAAAAAAGGCAGCAGGACAGCTGTATGATGATTACAACAGCATTTTTGTTATTTTTAGCATTAAAAAATGTATAACATTTTAATTTATAACAGTATTTACATGGACACTGTGAGCCAAAAGAATATTTTAATCATGCCAGTTAGAAGAAAAGCTATAATATGACTGTTAATGCTGTTTAATGCTGTTACCATAATGCGTAGCTACACAACAGTGCTCTCTGTGTATTGGTTATAGCCTTGGTTTCCAATGTGTGCAAACAACAGTGTTTAAAAGGGTCAATGTTGACAATTTGATCACTATCTGGAGCAGAACAATGAGTGTATTTTTGTGTCTAATGGGACTCATTGCAGAGACTGGATGAGATAAGGTTGATTCATTCAACCAGAACTAACATTAGAATACTAGTTACTCATACAGGAACAGCTTTTAAGTTGAAGTGGTGTAATTATGAATACAAAATTAAAGGATATTTAGTCCTAGAAAATATCAATCTGGTGAAAACTGACCCTTGACTTTGATCGGCATAGTTACAAATCCCAAAAAGAAGCTCAAGCAGAAGGAAGCAGTCACTGTGCTGTGCTGTAGAGGCCCACCAGCGTTTATGGTCCATGTGTGACATGGTGTCCTCACTGGCTGGCACAGTATCTTCCTGTGGCCATGACATGAGTCACCTTGATCACCACATTCCCCAGGTCCATATGGTCCCTCTGTTCCTCAAATCATATGCCAATCTAAGGAGATCTACCCCTTCTGCCAGCTACAGGGAACAGCAATATGCTGCTGGCAGGATATGAGGAATTCATGCTCAAATGATTTGATAATTTTTTTCTGATATCACTTTTTTTTTTAAACAAATTGAAACATTTCAATCTTCATTCATATTCAGTTAAACATTTCGATTCACACGAATCAAAAGTTATGTTGTGATCTTGATTAATCTATTTTTTATAGAACCCATTTTTTTATTTGGAGTGCTTGAAGGATTCTTTCTTGCAGTGTAATGTAATCTAAGCAAACCAATATTCTGGTTACATCTGACTTAGAGATGGACTGCCTTGTGTGTTATTGGATAAATGAGACTATACCCCATGACGGACTGCAATTTAATTTGACCATTGGATATTTGTTACTTAAAAACTGACAGCTTTATACAAAGTTCTGACTTGATTGTGATTCATTACACAACCTTGTAGAAACAATGATGAAGTGTGATTACATTTGTGAAAAATGAAATTAACAAAATGAATCATCGTCTTACCGCTGAGTCTGGGGGGCTGAACCCGCACAGGCTGCAGACCTGGTTCTTACACTCCGTGCAGTTACTGTAATTTGGAGGATCCTTGGACCCAATGTTCAGCTGAGTGGTCTTACACAGCGGACAGAGACCACCTCCAGGCTTTCCAGGCCCAGGAGGCCCTCCATTCTTAGCTGGCTCACCAGGTTGAGCCCCTGGTGGCCCTTGTTTAGGTCCAGGTCCTTGTTGAGGGGGTCCACCTTTTTGCTGGGGAGGTCCACCCTGTTTGTCTTGACCTGGTGGTCCTTGGCCTGGGGGTCCCTGACCCTGCCTTGGGGCCTGCCCTTGGGGTCCTGGGCCAGGTGGTCCCTGACCTTGCCTGGGCCCTTGTCCAGGAGGACCCTGGCCTGGTGGTCCCTGACCTTGCTTGGGCCCCTGTCCAGGAGGACCCTGGCCAGGTGGTCCCTGACCTTGCTTGGGTCCTTGTCCTGGGGGCCCTTGGCCAGGAGGACCCTGACCTTGCCTGGGTCCCTGTCCAGGAGGCCCTTGACTAGGCGGTCCCTGGCCTGGTGGACCCTGACCTTGCCGAGGTGCCTGTCCAGGTGGCCTTTGCCCAGGAGGACCCTGACCTTGCTTGGGTCCTTGTCCTGGGGGCACTTGGCCAGGAGGACCCTGACCTTGCTTGGGTCCTTGTCCTGGGGGCCCTTGGCCAGGAGGACCCTGACCTTGCTTGGGTCCTTGTCCTGGGGGCCCTTGGCCAGGAGGACCCTGCCCTTGCCTGGGTCCCTGCCCAGGAGGCCCTTGTCCTGGCTTTGGCCCTTGTCCAGGAGGTCCCTGACCCTGTTTCTGAGGTGGTCCTTGTTGTGGTCCCTTTGGTCCTGGACCTTGCTGAGGGCCCTTGCCTGGACCTCCCTGCTTGGACTCTGGGGCTGCAGGTGCTCCTCCCTCCTCTTCGTCCCCAAACAGTCCAAATTTGGGCATGTTGACGGAGTCTCCCATTGAGGTAATGGAGGAGGAGACTGAGGAGGTCATCGAGGAAACAGCACTTAGGGGGTTGGCCCCGCTTAGAAAGCTGGACCCAAACATGCCGGAGGACTTGGTCTCTTGGTCTTTAGGCTCCTGCCGGAATCTGGATTCAAAGAGACTAAGGGAGGAGGGGCTGCGGCCCGGTGTGGGCCTGCCGGTTGGACCCTGGTTGAAGGCGTCTACAGTGCGACTCTTACTAAGACCTGAAGGGCCCCTGGAGGCCCCTACCTGCTGTGGACTCCGCTGGGCATCAGATTCTGATGGTCTGGAAAAGAAAAAAAAAGAAAACAGACACTTTTTGTTAGCCCCAGTGTTATCAATATTTTTCAACTGTATTTACTTTGGAATGCAAGAAAATGTCAGCTGACCAAAAGCAAGATAAAGACAACAGACGTACTGTAACTGTAAGAGATCTGAAGACCAAATATCTATGTATTGTATGTCAGCTTCTGTATCTACCATATCCCTTCATTTGTCAAAGTAATTTCTTTGGTTGCAATGATGTCAAATCAACAGAAATCATATTCATGAAGTACAAAAGTAGATTTTTAAATAGATTTACATAATCTGGTGACTCTAGTCAAACAAAAAACGAATGTTTTCTAAAAAATAAACAAGACACTTTACTGATAGTGCCCAAGTTTAAACAAGACCAATATGATCATGGTAAACACTGGGTTTATCAATTTAAGATGACTAGATTTAAACTATATGTTTAAGTAGATATGATTTGATGTTGTTTGTGCATTTCTTATTTGTACAGCAGATTATACAATCCATTTGCCATTTTCCAGTCTTGTGGCTATTGCTCAAGATATTTACATACTCCTCTGGCACTACTGTAGCACCATTGAGCTAATAATAAAAGCAAAGACCGTGGCATTAGGGCTTTGTAATCTCAGGCCCTTTTCAACACATCAGCGAGCACAAAATGTGTGGCCAGCAGCCCTCGGGTGAAGCTGACAGGAAAGTGAATACCGTTGAATGACATGGAGTGTAGATCATTGAGATAGAGGGGGGAAATGCTCGGCTCGGCGGGGGTAAGCTGAGACATCTTTGTTAGCTTGGGCTAAGAGGCTACAAACACAACCTACACACACAGGAAAAAGTCAAAGGGATCCTTAGGGAAATGCACTAATGGGCTGATTGGAAGATGTTTTGTTATTGCAGCTAGCAGATATATTGGTCTAAGATACATTTTAATTACAGTGCAATTAAGTTATATGCAGTGATGAATACTCCATATGATTCTTTTTTACATTTGATTCTGGGTAATAACAGACCAGCAAGCACTATGAGTAGTAGTGGTGTGATGCCATTTCACTGCAGCTCCATTTCAGCACCACGGACAGCGACTACACTGACAATGACAGCAACAGACGATGGAACCCGACTTTAAGGTAAAAAAAAAATGAAAGCAGCTGGAAGGGAAGTCTATGTATGATGACATTAACGCCACTGTTCTATTTTTAGTCATATTAATATTGATGCACCCCTCCCCCTCCCCTGGCTCTGATATAAATAACAATTCGCCCTAAATGGTGCCAATTAGCAGCATGACACATCCTGCGTTCTATCAGATATCGAGGAACGTTTTGATTAATGACATTTTAAGAACTAAAGCATTATTGAATGGGTAAGATATTGTTTCCAATGGCAGTCTTCTACGTCCCCCTCAATAACACAGCATCTTCCCCACACCGACTCTATTCCACTTTAAGAGAACGTCTGAAGTTGAATTAGCCTTATTACAGAGAGAGATGGATAAACAGGTGATGAAGGTGGCACATATATTAAACTGGATGTTAAGGCGTCGTTGAAAGAGGAAAAAAAAAAACATTTGGCTCGACAGATTTTCTTACCCAGAAGGCATTTCGAATATCACACAAATACTGGAGGTGTGTCTCTTACGCTCTGATCTCACACTGTGACAAACCACGGACAGTGAGGCCAACAATTCGTCTAAATCAAGCTCATTTTGATCTTTAAAATCCTCAGTTAAATAAGGCTTCAGTGAAAAACTGAAGATACACCAGACCCAAAGCTCCAGCTTATCAATTGAACGCGCCCGGCTAATATTAGAGCGGCATTAAAAAGATTGCGATCTCTTTTCTGTCATGCAGATCATCAGATTTTTATTAATGATAATCCATTAGAGAGCTCTAAGGACGGAACCGCGTCTTGGTGCGGTTGGCAGGATTTAAAATGGGCGTGAACGAGCTCCCTGAAAGCATATTTCCAAATGCTGCTTCACACAACCACAACACATCCAGCCTGTCCTCTCTCACGTATCACTGCTTGGTTAGTGTGGGTATTTTAAGTGCACCAGAAAATTAAACAAAAAAAATTGCTGGTTAAATAGCCCTGCCTTCGTGCAGCTGCTGCGCCTCCGGGCTGCCTGCCTTGCGCCCTTGACATCGCGGCGGCGAGCTGACTCTTCTGCTCCTCGCTGAGTTCATCCAGGTTGACCGGAGTCCCGTCGGAGACCCGCACGTAGCCGCCCTTCCCGTCCGGTGCCAGCCCCCCCGGCAGCCCAGACGGCGGCCCTTCGCCTCCTTCCAGGCTCGCTTCGTTCCCCATGATCGACCCCTCCCGTCCCCGTCCCCCCCCCCTTGTATTCGGATCAATGCACGATCCGAGACCTCTGCGGGTTTACGTCCGAAGTGCGCAGCGAACACGGTGTTCCTCGGTGTCTCGGAGCATCTCAGAAGGTGGACGTGCAGTTGTTACTTCCCTTCCCGGTGCTGTCTCTCCATTTCCCTAGTCCCTCTTGTTTTTCTGTGTCGCGCATCTCTGCAGCTGTACACCACAGTTTTCCGTGAGGGGGTATCGGTCTTACTATTACTCACAGTCACAGAGAGCTGTTTCCGGTACAGTCAAAAAAATAAAACACTGGCACATAATAAGGTTTCTAGTTTTGTAGAAATACACCGTAATTAGCCCAAATGATGCAGAAATTGGATTTAGTCCAGACAGCAGACATCGCTATACTCTTATCCTGCAACACTTTCTAGGCTATTTCTTGATTTGGGCGAAATATCACACAGGCCTAGAATATCACATTGTCCAGGCGTCTTTTTTAAACCAAACTTGCATTACTTCCGTTTTCTGCCTAAACTCTGCGAAATTGACGGAGATTCTCCAGCAGCAGCTCTGTGCTCCTACTCACTGCGCATGCTCAGTCTCTGACAGGTGATCAGAAGACATCAGCAGAGGAAAATATGTTTTTAAAGGGGACTAACTCAGCTCAATGTTTCTTTGAAACGATTGTTTAAAGAGTCGAGGGTGAACAACAGTGTCAGGTAAAGGGTTTTGATGCTGCTTTCTTTAATGTCCTTTATTATCTTACAGTTTTATTTGGGGTATTCAAAAAAAAAAGAGCGATTCAAAGGAGAGAGTTGTAAATATTGTTTTTGTGGGTCAAGTATCTGGGGCTCCAGCTAGGCTTGTGGAAGTTCATTTATACTGTATGAACACACCGCTCTGTCTCTAGCCTACATACAAAGTCGCTCAGTACTTTGATTTCCAGGATCAGAGAAATCATCTTCATCTTCCAAGTAGCCCACTAAAGGTAACTTTTTTTTGCATCTTTATTAATCCAGGATTTACCATTCAATTCACAGAGCAACACATCTACATCAGCTTGCCATAGATTTAACTGTAGGGGAGATTGCAACGATAGAATGTTAAGAAACACAGATAAGCATCTGCAAGGACCGTCATGATGACTCATGACATGAATAATATCTCAGATGCGTTGTTTCTGTCCTCTGGCAGTTGTTGGATGTTCCATTTCATATCTAAACTTCATCTTTGTCATCCTAAGATAATGTGAAACTGAGGGCTGGCGGAATACGTGGGCGAATCAGGTTGGCTGCAGCCAGATAAATCACAATGAATTCTTTATCTGCCCTCCTCTTGTGAAGAATCGATGTGCGTTGTTAACACGGAGAACACTGACTGCACAGGAAGAAATGAGTGTAATATAAAAGCTAACTAATGAAAAGACAGAGGCTGCAGTATGCTGCATGTTCTAAACAAAACAACATCACACGCACCAATACATGAACCTTAATGCAAAATGAAACATTACAGCTGCATTACATCAGCCCACATGCTGAAAATGCAAAACAAACTGTACTCTGCATATGCACAACCAGTCACTAGACCAAGAGAGTAGGATATTAAAACACGTCTGCTCGGCTGTATGTCAAGCAGATGTATTGCAATATGACAGCGTGTGCTCATTTGCTGTGTTGTCTTTGGAGCTTTGGGGCAGATGTGTCCTATATGCACCCAGTTCACAGCTCTCTCAGTGCTGGTATGGCTGGAGAGGCGGACTGGGGGATTTGTATCAAGGAGCACACAGCCCATTCTTATTCCTTACTTCATATGAAAGCTTCTGAATAAAAGCATTAGGCACCACGTGACACTACAGGTCATCATTTAAACCCAATTATATGTGATGACAGCTCCTGCAAGGGGACTGTTAGATACCAATCTGCTTCCTGTGTGCCTCGCTGATGTGTGTTTGTGAGTCTAAATTGCACAGTTGAATGCATGAATAAATAATGGTATGCACAATAAGTAAATGTACATTTTTTAGAGAAAAGATTTGACATTTTGGGAGATGATCCATTTCTTGCCAAGAGTTACATCAGATAATCTGGTACCACTCTATGCCTACATGGTAAACATGATGCTGAAAATAATAGGTCCAATGTGTAGGAAATCTAACCAATTAAATGATAAAGTGACCTTACTATATGATCAGACATTAAGGAAACATGATATGTTGAAATACTGGCTTCTCTGACAACAATGCAGCAGCCAGTATGTCCTCTTTCTAAGTTCGATTTCCGGTCTGGAATGGTCTGTTTTTGGTTTTAAGACATCCCATGCACACGGCTGACTCAGTTTGCCAGACAAACAGTAAACCAACAGGTGTTGCAGCAAGCGAACTGTTTCAGATATAACTGATTCTACCAGGCCTAAAAGCCTCTAATGCATTTTTCTAATCACCTGCACAATCAGACATGTGGTGAACTTGCTTGCTTTAAAAAAATGGAAAGGTTAGAACACAGAAAGTTTTCAAGGTTCCTGCTTGAGCATCGACTCTAAGGGAGGAGGGGGCAGGGAGAGAGAGGACAGCAGCTAAACAACATAAAAAGACACCATGAAAGGTTAAACCAGCAAAATATAAAATGTTAGGTTAAATGATGAACCTAATGGTTGCTTGGCTGAGTCAGGTTTGCTGTTTTCCCTACTTCCTCTCTGTAAGTTAATCTAAACATAGCGGCCTGTTAGCTTAGTATTAGCTTCATAACTACATTAATTTTCTTTCTCTGCTCGTTTAAAACTCCATCTTTTTCATCCCTACCTATCTCCTTTTTCATGTACAGTACAGATTTGCCTTGTTGTACAGTATGACCTTCTTTTCAGCCCAAGGATCTCTCTCCTCCACTTCCTTCCCTTCACCTCAGTGTATGTGTTCGTGTAAGAAGAGGTGACTTTTGGTCTCTGTCTACAGTGATAAACGAGGGTAGTGTAGCCATTGCTCTGCTCCTCCTCTTCTTCGCACTGAGCGCTGAAGCATGGCCTGATTGTCTCTACGCTGTGAAGCGGAAGCAGCCGCACATGCATGCTCTCTCTCGCTCTCTCTCTTTCTCTCTCTCTCAGTATCTCACCCACACAGTCACATTAACACACTGACTGCAACATCCAGTCCTGCAATGCAAACACATACACCGAGACAGACAGACAGACAGTCACAGAGACGGGTGTAAACACACATCAAACACAGGCCTGAGGACAAGCTTTCTCTGAGGCAAGTGCCAACTGAGCAGTTTATACCCACACACACACACGCTTACAATGTACCCAAAACACTTTCACTAGTAGAATGCTGTCAGGGCGCTTCAAGCATATTCCTGTTATAGACTTAAAGTACCTGATTTTTGTAACCTATTTAAGTAATGTATTGAGTTGTAGAAAAAGTACTCAGACACTAAAAAAGCAGAGATGATACAACGGGTAGGAGAAATAATTAAGCTAAACAATGCACTTTTTTGTTATCATTGTTTATTATTTATTATTTTCAAAATAGCCTGCTTCAAGGTTTGGACACTTTAGGCTTGGAACATTTATTTAAATGAAACAACTGAAACGTAAGACGGGAAGAAAGATTAAAAGGAGCCCGATTTAGAAACACTAGTTCTAAGCATGCAGCGATCAGTCAAAGGTCGTGGGATTAGAAATTACAATATGATATAGAAGTATGACGTAGTGTAAAGAGGAATACTCTAGAAAAACACATTCAAACTGGAGTTAAGTAATACTTAGTTATTGTCCATCACTGAGTCTATATGTTGGTTAGCTTCTCTTGTGTACATTTACAGTTTGTGCGAGAGGTTTTTGTGCCGTGGAGCTCGTCCAATGTAACTCGAGTCTGGTAACCAGATAACACACACTGCTCTGTGTTCATTAAATTTGAATACTCAGCAGGGTAAAGGGCAAGGACACTTAACAAAAGGCATTTATTTTGCTGCAGAGAGAAATAGTTGTTGAAGTTAAAAACTCATCTCTTTAAGTACTAACATTACCTTACTTAACATAAAGGGTTGCAGGTTTACACAATTACTCAAAAAAAGGCAATTCATCAAAGACACAATATACGTCTGAGACATTTATGTGCTGTTTTATCCCTCGTCGTAAAGGTTGAGTTCTTGAGGAAAAAACTACTGGAACCTTCCCAGGAGAGCTTTAACCCATAATCCCATCTACTTTGTAGAAATGAGGTGGTGACTACTCTAAAAGACAAGAAAAAAAAAAGAGTTACATACCTTTATTTAGTTGTTTTTTTTATGGGTAGGAATGTGTATCATCTGTATCCTTGCGAGGGAGCTTCTAGGTGACGCTGTAGTTGCAAGTGAAGTTTAATTTCCATTAGGACTGAGCTCCTCTCATCCCTATTAGCAACCTGGCACGCGTCTAATTCCCTCCCCAACCGCAATTTCCTGACCAGCGAGACTCTCAGGACTAAAAATACCTTTAAAGTCACGGCTTTCTTTCCTCACTCAATCTTAATATCTAGTGTCTGTTTGCACGCCGGGGTGAACTCAGGTAGGTGTGTTTGTCACAGACAGGGACACACACATTAACATAGGAGGTCCCTCTAATCCTCTTTTCTTCTGGCAGATAGGCCAATCACACACTGCTCTACACTCTAAGCTGTTTTCTTTACAAACAGAGCATGACGTCCTGCCGTAACTCTCTGCGATACTGCACAGTGAAGTGCAGTATTGCAGAGAGTTACACAGAAAGCTGCACAGAGAAGACACATATCACCACCCATCTGTTAAAACCAGCAAACACAAACAACACGATTGGATAAGCCTGAAAAATGTCACAGAAAACATACATGAATTCTCCACAGTGTGAAAAACATGCTGGATTTCTTTCTCACAGCTTCCTTCTCCGGGTGTGAGTAATGCTCCTCGCTCCCTGAGGACTCACAAAAGGCGTCTGATTCAGAGACTTGACACAATGCCGGAGTTATACAAGTCGCTTTTTGTTTCTTACGAAGACACAGCAGAAAATAAAAAGTGAGGAAGAAGCAGAGTCAGGGAGACGTGTTTGTGGGAGTCAAAAAGCTCAGACTTTTCTGACATTTGTTGATTAAAGGAGCAATATGTAACTCTGACACATAGTGTTTAAAATGGGTACTGCAGTCCATATTCAAAATATGAGAGAGTGTGATGACACAGTAAGGTCATTTTATGATTTAATTCAGGAGATATTTTACATACTGGTCCTTTAAGGCTGTAAAATTAGCCAACATGTGCTAATAGCTAAATCAAGCATTACATCATCTGTTTCTTTTGGAGGATTACAGGTCACTTGTCCTTGTGTGTATGAGTCACAAAGGGTCTAAATGACTCCTGTGAAGGCCTGAAGTTAGATCTTTCATGGGTATAAAGGTGATCATTTTTGCACAGTGAAACAGATCTGAAATCACTACAGGACTTACTTGAAGGAGGTTGTTGTGGTGCACAGGTGAAGGGCGTGGGAAGGAGGCTCTTACAGGTAACATGACTTAATAGGATTTACCGGTCAGTGTTTGGAAGCCGATCTCTAAAGCCACATGTACAGTGCCTGATTGATGTAACAGCAGCATGACCTCCCAGCCAATGAAAGGTCTAACAGTACATCAAAACAAGGCTGATCTATTGGTGAACAAATACAACAAATCATTATTCTACATCCAAAAAAAGCCACCTCATTTGAGTTATTCCCACTTTTCTCAGTTGGTACTTTTCCTCTCAGCACTTCTCAGATGGTGTGACAGCTCTCTGATGTCTTGTTCCTCTGAAGTTTCAATTCCTGCGAGGATACCACTGTTTTCCTTTGTGTTCAATGGAGGCTGCTCCTGCTAATTGGCAAGGTTTTCCACAATGCACTCAGCACAAGCAGCTGCCAGAAAAGGAAAACACACACCGTGGCTGAAGGACATTTATGGAGAAAGACTCACCTTCTGTAAAACTTTGGTTTAAAACAGCAAAATGCTGCATTGAAAGGACACAGATTATTGAATTGTATGAATACATCAATATTTTAGGAAATGCGTTGTTTGTTGGATAAGATCAACGTCGTGTGTGTTTGTTTCAGACTTTAGCTTAGCACAAAAACTTGAAATTGGGGCAGGGGCAGCTGGCTTAGCATAACAAAGCTAATTAGAAAAAAATACTTTTTAGTGCAACAGTGGGGCTCGAACAGAGCTGTAATTGATTGACTTTTCTTTTGTCTACTGTTCAATAAAGGTTAGGTTTTTTTTAATGCACTGAAATCCAGTTCAATAAAGATACTGAGAGACAGTCTAATTGTTCTTCTTGTTGGCTGAAGACAGAGCCAGACTGACGGTTTTTCTAACTGCAGGTAAACAAACCCTATACAGACACTAAAGTATCTCGGGGCATATTTCTCATTCTTCTTTTTGAAATATTCCCCCAATTTGATACCACTTACCACGGGTCGCTAGAGGCTCGAGCCGCTTTTAGTCGCCCGTCAATCACAGAGCTAACATATAGAGACAGACAAGCAGTCACATTCACGGTCACTCCTCCGGGCTATTTAGTCACCAATTAACTCAACGATCACGTCTTTGAATTGTGGGAGGAGACTGGAATCGCTGGAAACCCACGCATGTAGAGGAAGAACATGCAAATTCCACAATAAAAGGTTCCTGCCTGACCGGGGATCAAACCAGGAACCTCCTTGGTCTGATGCAACATCGCTAACCCATGGCACTGCCAAAAAATATAATTTTTATATTTCAGTCTCGGATGAAGCAATTGAACAGCAACTAAGCAATGTTAAGGCTTAAAAAATGTGATTTCCATTGGGAATGTGTGATTTCAATATTCATTTCTAAATAAAACGAAGAAGCTCTTGCATTTTTGTTAAAGGTTGTGTGCTTTAATTGCATCACGATGCATTAGCTACAAATCTAACTGCATGTAATTTTCTGTGGAGAAATCTGACATTTAAGAAAAACCTTCAAAAGCATTGTGCTGCCTCTTCCTCTTCCTCTCCCACTCACATTCCACTTTCTTTTTTCTTTGAATTGACATCAGCAGCTGACATCTTCACTAAAGCTGCTCCAGCGTGTAATGAGCTGATTCATCAATAGCTGGAGATGACTGAAAAGAGGTCTTTATATTCAGAATACAATCCAGATATAATGTCAAAGTAATGTGGGCTAAATGCCAATCATTAAGCAACACATACCTGTTGTCAAGGCAGTGCGTCATCGGCAGGGACGTCGTCACTTTGTAACAAGGGGTTTTGTCCCCCGAGTTTAGGTCGACTTAACACAGATGAGTCACACAGAAGGCAAGTTTTAATGTGCACACCTACATACACATGCACAAACAATCTGAGCTAACAAGGGGGTTATATTAATACTCCAAAGCCAACTGTCTTTTTATGCTTCAGGGAAATAATCCAAACCTAGCTTCAGCTTTAATTAAATCTTTTTTTTCTTGGCTCGTTATGTGGCTAAAAGTAATGTTTGGAGCTGGACCATGAAAGCTTTGGCAGTCCTTGAACGTAACCCTGTAGCTCAGAGAGAATCAGTATTCTCTCCAGAGATGGACAGGAATAGGTCATTGATCACCTCATCAATCCCAAGCAATCAGTGAATGGAGAGAGTATGAGGTCAAACGGCTGTGAGACACTCTGTCTGTCTACACACACACACACACACACACACACACACACACACACACACACACACACACACAGACACGTGACAGGGTCTGTGAGGCGTCTGCATTTACGACTTCCATCCTTGTAGCTCTGTGTTGAAGAGGCGGGATCACAGACATAAATCATCATGGCTTCTTAATAACAGACGGAAAAACAGCACTCCCAGAGGACACTGTATGTACAGTGAGTCACCGAGGAATCATTATTTACAGAAGCCAGATGTTAATTATGTCATAAATATTAAATATGGAATGTAAACATGATGTGTAGCTTTTGTTTTAGTCCAAATACGCACTTGTTGAAATGAAATACATAATACTGCCATGCTTGTGGTTGGGAAATAAATTCTGTTTTATATTCAAGGACTGTAAAGAAACAATTAATTTGGGGTGATGTGAAGCTCTCCACAGTGTTACATAAAGGGCTTTGATCAACAATTATTTTCATTACTGATTAATTAATTAATCAGGCATACATTTTTTTTATTAAGCAGTAAAACATTTGGTGTGTACAATTTGATTTAACAGACTAAACTGTCCATCACCACTTCAAACATCCCAATATGTTCTCCTCAAATGTTTAGAGATATAAAAATATGAAATAACCTAAAGGGCCGGTGTGGAGGATTTAGTGACATCTAGTGGTGAGATTGCAGATTGCAACCGACTGAAGGCTGCCCCCTCGCCCTCCCCTTTAAAGCCGGTAAGAGAATCTACACAGGCCGAAAACCACAAGAAAAGACACAAATAAATAATACTGAAAACAACTGTGAGTATAACATGCCTCTTTGTTTGACACACTGGTCCTTTAAGACAAACTAAAGCAGACATTTCTTAAATGAGAGAGTGGCAACAGGGAATATTGGCAATTATGATACATTATTTGACTATTCTTTTGATCTTTTTAATTTTTAAATTGTGTTCATCACCCCTCCTTGACTTAGCTCCTCCCCTTTTCTGACATCCCATCATCCAAACAGATTTTCATACGCTCCCTTATTCCATCTGTTGAATGTTAGTGTGTGGATTTGAAGGGGCACTGCACTGACTCCGCAGATGAATTTGTGCTTTTCATGATGCACATTAAAATATAGCATGTTGAAAAATGGTGTCAGAATTTTGCTGTTTGATTGGACGATGCAGACAGTTCTCTTGTGAAGTAAGTAGTTCCTTTCTTAAGGGGCTGATGTAACCAAACAATGAGTTACGAGGCCATACAGTTAGAAAAACACCTCATGATAAATTTGTGCGCGTGTGTGAAAAAATAAATTGCAATCACACTATTAAATTCTTGTTTTACAGACTACGTAAACATTCATATCTCGTGCTTTCACACTCCCTTGTAATTCAGTGAATGCAATCATTGAGTAGGTCAACAAGGAAAGCTTCACCTGGAGAGCTCAGTCAGGGTTCAGTCTTGATGGAAAATGTCATCCATCATCCAGGAGAGCTCTAGGTCCCGTCCCATGTTGCCATGGTATCCGCGGCAGCTGCCACTCACCTGCAGAGTTCACAATTATCTGATCATTTGATGATACAGTGAAGCTCACTTACAAACGGCTACAGCTGGGCGTGAAAGAGGGAAGGTTTACTCCAAGCAAACAAGGAAGTGAGAAGAGAGGAAAGTGATGATAAAGAGATAACAAGAGAGACATTCAGCATTTAATAATAAAATCTGTATATTTTATGAACCGTGCAGGGGGGGGCGAGTGAGTTCAGCAGCAGCAGCGTGCTGGTGTGTGTCGTCCTGCCAGTGACCTAAATCTCCTCCTCTCTCCTTGCCCACTGATTTTATTTCCCACAATCCTTTGGGCTACCTCCTGGGCAAGAAGCAATGAGTCAGAGCTTCTGCATTCAGCCGACTTTCAAGAGTCGTGAGGAGCTCTGAATATGTAAACACACACATACGTGACACAGCCAGACGCACAACACACGTGCTGTCATATCATGTGTGTCCAGCTGGAGGCAACACAGATATATTTAATCTCAGTTTCTCTCCAGTGTCCTATATTTTACACCATCACAGTGGGAGATGCTGCTAACATTGAGATACAAATAGTTAACTCATGTCCTCTGCTCAGTATGTTATGATTATTCAACCAATCAGAAGCTGTATGCCAGGAACACATCTGAATCAATTTGAATATCAATCTTGTGAGAATTGCAGTTTGCAGCATTTTGAATCCAGAAATCTAGACTTTTTGAAATCAAGGTTAATTATAGTTCACTTGATGAAAAAAATGATTACTCACTAAGAACACAAAGTGAATTAAACTTAGTTTCATTATAATGGAGTAGAGCAAAAAGTACTGATAAAAATAGATGGATTTTGGAAAATGTACACTTGATCTCCACCATGAAAAGTCACATGGCCCTGAAAGTTAGACCTTTGTTATTCCTTAACAAAATGTAAACGTCTCTACATGTATACTGAAGTAGCTACATGTTGGAGGCTTTTGCTGAAAAGGTTCTGCAGTTAAAATGAAACGTTGTGCCCAGCAGAAATGAGGCTTTCAGTAGCAGATATGAGAGAGCACAATACAAAAAAAAAAAAGGGACTCGAGACAGCGAAGAAGCTCCCTGAAGCAAAGCACACAGCAATAAAAACCCTCCAACATAATGGCCAAGACTAGCCCGTTCAACAGCTGAAAATGTGTACTTCAAGACTCAGGCAGACACACACACACACACACACTCTCTCTCACACACAGTAGGCTACATCCAAGGACAGTTGCCATGGTAACAGGAGCAGCGGATTCATAACATTTGTGTGAAACTCGAGGGCAGGGAATGTGATTGCAGTCTTCCAATCACTTCAGCTGAACTGCATGCACACACACGCACATGCACTACACACACTACACACACACACTTAGGAGTTTGTGAATAAAGGAGCTTGTGTCTGACTGTGAGAGGAAGCCGGTTCTGTACAAGTGTCACAACATGTTAAGATGAAACAGCTTTTAATCAGACCTCAGCACAGGCCTCAAAAGAGCTTTGACAATGTTCTGCAAAGACTGTGAGACAACAGCGACCTCTGGTGGATATTCATCAGAACTACAAAATGATCCCCCTATTTAATGAATATTTGTGTTTGGGATTAAGCAGTTTTTTCCGATTTTTGCAGTATGATTCTTAAATTTGCGGTTCATTGTAGTTGTTGTTTAATTAATACTGTATCTGGATTTGCTGCATGTTCCGAATGTAAGTTGTTTTGGCTGCTGCAGGTCAGTTGCCTGTGTCTACCAGCGTATAAAATGTCTACAGTAGAGAACTATAATTCACCATACATATATTCTGAAATAACCTAACCATTTCCCAGATGCAAAAGTCTGAAACTGCTAAGTTAAACTTCAGTTTCAATATCGACATGCACACACACAGAGCAAAATGCCTCAACCAATCTAAGTAGGCCTAATGAAACTTGTGACGTAGCAGTGGCTGCTGGGCTAGTTGCCTAGTTCAAACTTCCAATTTCAATGTCTTCTAGCTTAATATAAGACACACAAAAATTGTATTACGTCATTAAATATCCAACACTTACCATTTGTACACTTGAACTTTTCCCCAGTTTGTTTTATGTACAAACTTTTAGTAGGTTCAGAAAGTTCCACATCCTTGGCAGCCATCTTGGTTGTTTACTGAAGCCTCAATAGTGCTGAAACCCGCCTCATACCAGATCATTATAATGATTGGCCCGCCCTGACGCAGGTCTCAAACTGTCTCAACAGCTGGGGAAGAAAGTCTATGGGGGAAAGATGTATCTGCCTGAGCAAAAATAAATGAGGTTGCAGTTTGTTTAGTTCCAAAGCTAGCTTAAATATTTATGGCATACAAGTTAGGTAAGAGCAGCTGAGAGCTCCAAATGTGCTCAGACGTTTTGTTCTTAGATATGTGTAGTGGTTCTCCTTCCGCCTCCAGCAACCTCCAGTGTTGAAAAGTGAAGCCAAAGCAGAAGTGCCAAAAACTGCAGTTCACATACACACCCCATTCAAAAATGCCAACATCACTCAGGTGTCATCCATTAATATTTACAGTCTATGCTTATTTGCCTTGGCAGGTGAAACTAATTGTGTTAACAAGGGCTTGTTGAGGAAATTTGTAGATCTTTGACTTTGCACAAGAAAGATTTGGAAGACTCAGATGGCTTATGTTGAAGTTGTTTATACGACTCCAGAGGGGGAATGACACAGACAGCACACATGTCATACAGTGTCTTGTTAAGTCAGTTCTGTCAGAGCGTCTCACAGGCTTAGTATTTATCCTCAAGAAGATGCTGAAGTCAGGAGCATGTTACCATATATGGCTACACTGAGATGAATGTCTTGTTACCTAAAAGCTTGTGATTTGACACAATAAGAACATGAGCTTTCAGATAATGGAGATAAGACACTAAGTCTGCTGAACAAGCCAGGTATGAGGGGAGACATTGGTTGTCTTAATCACGACCAACCCTATCAGTAAAGCTGTGAATGCTGTCAGGCCAATGAATGAGCTAAATGTCTGTACATCTACAGAGATACCAAGGCTAAGTTCTGTCTAGTACAGCATCCCAGTTAGTCGTGACAAATACAGTAACTAGCATGCTCCACCCTAGAATCCTGATGTCAGCTGAACTAAATGGCCATTTAGTGCACCTCTTTTCAGTATTATCACAAACCAAAATGTATCATGAGTACAATAGAAAAACTTGCTGTGATGATGAAGATGCCACTGTCCTAACTTAATGGATTGGGACAAACATTTTGTACAGACTTTCATGGCTCTTTCTTCACTTGTCCCACCACAAGGTTTGGAGTTGTATCTTTAAGGTAAATGTCTCCACTTCTATTGGATGTTTGACACATTTAAAGATGACTTGTAATTCTGTTGACAAATCCTAGATTGACCAATATTAAGTAGATGCATCTGTATAGTAGGTAACATGCAACTCTTAATGGTTGCATCATTACTTTTGATTGTAGAGTTGTGATGGGAATTAGTAAATGAGAGCATGCTTGTGTGCTTAACCAAGTTATAGATTAATAAATGTAAACATGATGCTAAACTTCAGCATGTCTTGTTTAGCATGCTGACGCTAGCATTTATCCCAGTGTCCAGCCATCATTATAGTGCTGTTAGATAGCTTAGACTCTTACATGTTGTGAAATGACCCTTTGTATGAAAACTATTCTAAAAATGTTTTTTTGGGAGTCTCCATTAGTCTCCACCAGGCTCTATTTGTAGTTGAATCATGTCAAAGGACTGGCAAACATAACTTTGTTCAAGCTGAAGTCCTCTGTGTCACCTTAGATGTGAGGCTGAGTTTACCATGTGCACAATGTTTTTGACTGAAATGAGAACAAAGGGACCTTTTCTTTTTGTAACGGAGATGTTTATTTAGACAACCGAATGCATGCCAGAAAGAACTGTTGTTACAGCAGCCGTAACTTTCAGCTCTCTCACTTTTCTAACTGAAGGGAGAGACCCGAATCAGGAACACACCAAACTTTGGAGATTTGGTAAAGGACACTATCTGCTCTAATTTATTGCGTTATTGACACATTACGCTTGTATTAATTGGGCAGGAGACGAACATTAAGGAGCGTGGATCTTTAACAGCTTTGGCCAAGGTATCACGAGTTGTTACTGTTTTGGCAAAAGGACAGAAGTAATTCACACCTTGTTTTTAAGGGAACTTCACCTCTCACACAAAACACGTAAAGAGACGATTAAAAAGATGCACTTACTGTAGGTAGCATTCACATGCAGTATAACGTGTCTTCTCCTTCAGACTACATTTTTCTCCACTTTTTCTTACAGAGATTCACAGCTAATGTTTTTCAGGTTGGGGGAATATTTTACACATACTGGAAGAACAAAGACAAGTCGAATGGATTTGGGAGAAAAGAACATACATACATCTGTTATGACAGTCAAAAGAGACAAAATTGTGCTTATCGTTAGGGGGAATCAGTTTATGAAACAAACCCCTGTACTCGCTCTCAAACCTTTTATCCCCAAAAAGGGATTCCTCGACATAAATTCAGCCGCTTGGTCCATCAAATTGTCGCTGTTGCCATTGTTTCTCCAATATATTGATGAGCCAAAAATACCATAATATCAAAAATAAATGCAACCCTTTCACAAAACAATGAGCAATAAATAATAATCAAGTGGTGTTCTTGTACTGTATATGTACTGTATATACACAGAGTTAAGTTCGTTGTATATATGTACACAAAATAAGTGTCAGTCTATTTTCAGACTGGCTTTTTAGCATAGCCGACGACTGGAATCCGAGCCCAGACCCAATAAACCCTTGACTCAATAAATCCCAGAAAAAGCAACAAGGAAATAACTTACACAGAATCCTGGAGAGCTGAAGGGAGAATGCACAATGAGACGACTATGTTGCTTGTAATTTTTTTGCCCCCTAAAAAGAAGCACTGGTCTGGAAAGAAAAGTGAATATAAAAAAAAAAAAAAAAAAGTAACATTTTTTTATTTTATTTAAGGAAGGGTGTAAAAAAAGCCTCTAGAATTAGATAAAATAACTAGCTTATTAAAACATTGATTGACAACAACATGCACAATGCTTTAATTGCAGAGTTGTTCTCTGCAGATTTTGCATGTATTGATGCTTCTATTTGTTTTAACATGAGCGCGCCTCAAGTTGAATTGCAACCCTTGTCTCTCCTCGTTTTAGGGTGCATGAGTTGAAAGTATTTTCTCCTCAGACAGTTCTTCAAATAAGACTTTTTTTAATCCGCTCCAGGTACTCTTTCTGCAGTTTACATGCTTAGGTCAGCAGGTTCTGCAACCCTGAACGTCTGTGTCTATTCATGTCTCTGCAATTGTCCTCTGAGCATATAAAGTCCATCTGCTCACCAACAAACACCTCACTACACATTTTAGTCCCAGTCTTATTTTAGTAGCTTATGTACAGGAGGTTGAAGTGTCTGCCAGGCAGTATCCCAGGCAACCAGCCATATCCTCACACATTTACAGTGTGCATTCCAGTTTTCAGTCCTCTCTGTCCTCTTCACAGGTTATGTGTGTTTGTGTATGACTTTTTGAATGAGCTTTATTGTTTTACCACGAGTGAAGTTCATATATTTCTACCCTAAAGTGTATTTTCATGGGCTTTTTGTTCTGCTATTTCTATGGCGAGGTCACTGTTACACAAACTATAGAATGTGCTTGTGTGTATATGCATGGATGCGTTGGTTTGTGCTTCTGATTGTTCATCTGGTCTGTGCATCTTTGTGCTTTTTCTCAAACGCTACGTGGGGGTCTCTGGAGCTCATGGGTCCTCCTGTTGCGTCCCTTCTTATTTTCCTGCATCCGTCTCCATTTGGCCGCATGCTGGCTGTTGGCTCTGGGCCCCCCCACCGGGGCCTGAGAACTGGCCGTGCTGGCCTGCCTATTTTGACCATTCTGTGTCTTCTGGTTGTTTTTGGGGGCCTGTCCACTCAACAAACCCTGATTCGGCTGAGTTTTCTGAACGTTCTGGCCCCGTGTAGGCTCTTCCACTGTTGGACCTCCAGCCTGCAGCCACGGTTTGCTCTGTGGTGGACTTTGTTGTTGCCTCTGGCTGTTTGGAGCCGAAGCTTTAGGCCGCAGTGCAACATTGGTACCTCCTGCACTTTCAGGCTTACCCTGACCATTCCCGTTTGGTGTTTTTGTCTTCTTCTGTTTGCGCTCCTTCTTCCAAACTCGATCACAAAACTCCTCCACGCTGTTGAGGTCTGGGTGGTCCAGGAGAGAAAGGAAGTCACGATACCACACCCGGTGCTTGGGAGAGTGGCCGACCCCACCTGCTGCCCCGGGAAGTCCAGGTAAGATGTCACCTAGTTTTTGAGAAGGGATGACCTGGAGGTTGAGGCGCAACAGAGGCTGGATGAAGCCGTGTTCTATGGCCTGGCAGTGGTAGATGCCGGTGTCGGACTGGGTCAGACTGCGGATGAGGAGGCCCTGGTCTGTACTGAGAACCCGGTCATCCAGTTTGATCTGGAAAAAAATAAATCAAACTTAGCTTCCAGGGTTTAACTTTTTTCATTCCACTTAAACCCACACACCCTGTTAGAAAAATACAGCTGAAGCAGAAAGTCAGTCAGAAGAAAGTGGTTACATCATAGTGTCCAAACATCCACACCTACCCTTTTTTCTAAGTCATAAGATTAAAGGTCAGAGTTCAAAAGCAGGTTCAGGATGGCACTTCCTTCAACGGACACACAATGTTTTGATTGTAGCCGTTTAATTAGTGTGAAATAATAATATACCTGTAATGTAAACATACTGCCTGATTTGAGGAGGTGAATGAGATGTAGTAAGAGAAACATAAACACCTCATGCTTGCGGTCGTCGTTTGGCTTCTGCAGCTGCCAGTAAATGAGCGCTCTCTGAGACTTGGGGCTGCACTCCAGGAACATGCTGCTGTTCTCCACGCCGTACACGCTCCGGTCCTCCACACTGCCACCTAAACCGTCTGTGTCTTCTACACAAACCCAATCACATAAGAAGGGAAGTGAGTAATGTGAATGACAAAGAAGTGAAATGTGTGTGTGTGTGTGTGTGTGTGTGTGTGTGTGTGTGTGTGTGTGTGTGTGTGTGTGTGTGTGTGTGTATAGTCATTAAGGTACCATGATGCTGTAGATCTGAACACTGGGAGAGAGGGTCCCCATTTCTGATGTCCTGTCGTCTGGTTCGCCTGAAAGCAAAAAACAACAATAAAAGTGAATGATAGTAGTGTAAGGGAGGTCAATGTGTAGATCTCTGTACTGTTTCATTTCAACCACTAGGGGGCAATGTTACCTCATACTAGTTCACACTCAGCGACACACGTTTAAGACCTAGAAAGTGGGTATTTATTCAACCTTCATGCCACTGTTTAATGAAAGAAAAAAAAACCTGGCACAATGCAAGAAACATAAACCTGCAGAGCAATGAAACAGCATGCTTCATTGCTTTCTGATGAGCCGTTCTAATGAAACATGTACTGTATTGTTTCGCCCTTGAAAACGCCTTGTAAAACAGCCCCGTTCTTTGTCCTTTCAATATGAAAGAGGGCTGTTGAAAGCGCTTTAGAGGTGTTTCATAGCCTGGCTATACTGTGAAAGTGTCCCCCCTGTTCCTCTTTGTCATGGTTGTGTTAAGGAATCTCTGATGGGTGCATTAAAAATCAAAGGTGGAGGAGAAAAGCCAAAGGTGAGGGGGAAAATGGGTAGAGGGAAAATGAAACAGATGGATTGAAATTGTAAGTATGTGTGTGTGAATACTAAAAAGTAAGGCCACTCCTTCCTCGCTTCATACATATATGGATGCCCGTCTTTCTGTCTCTTTCCCACACACCCCTGTATGTTTCCTGTCCCAGAATTCCTGTCTTTTTTGGCCGTCTGAGCACGAGCGAGGCCGACTGTCTGCTTCTTGTTCTGGGAGGGAAAATATGTGCAGTGTAGAGGAGAGCTGGCCTTAACCGTCGGGTGTGCCACCTTTTCTGTAACCCCGCCAAGCTGGAGTAAAACCCACTGGCCTACTTCTGCTGGTGTCAGAAGTTCTGGATGAATGAGGTGTGTTTGTGTGTGTGTGTGTGTGTGTGTGTGTGTGTGTGTGTGTGTGTGTGTGTGTTTGAGGGCTGCAGTGGTCAGCTTAATCCCGCTGGATCCAGAAGAGGGTAATTTGAGGGTGTGTATGTTCATACCTCCTGGCTGCGGGGTGAAGCGGTCAGACGGCTCCCGTTAGCTATAATTTAGTGTGTGTGTGTGTGTGTGTGTGTGTGTGTGTGTGTGTGTGTGTGTGTGTGTGTGTGTTTGTGTGTGTGTGTGTGTGTGTGTGTGTGTGTGCGCGTGTGTGTGTGTTCTTGTAGATGTAGATTCACATGTGTCTCTTTAAGACTGTGTGCATCTTGGCAGTATGGTCATGGATCACAACTCAGAACAACTGTTGCTGGCAAAAGTTAGAACTCAGGTTGCTGGTTTGTAGCTTTTGGAATGCATGCTTAGCGTGTGATGTGTGTGTGTGTGTTTAATGAGTGTGTTTGGTGTTTTTGTAATAATCCTGCTCTAGATTACTTCCATCCTTAGATGTTTTGGCATGTGCCATGTATCTGTGTACTTTTGTGTTTCACAGCACTCTCTAATAGGCCAGTGGAGGTCTGAAGTTAGAGAAATAAGGTTGTTAAATACAATTGCAACTGCAGGTGCACTGATAATTCCCATGTGTATGTTGTTGAAAAGAAGTGTGCAGTCTCAGAAAACCCTCAGAGGATAAATAAAGGTCGGAGTTCTGAGTAGTGTGAGAATGCTCCTACCTCTTGGCAGTAGGAAAGTATCTGGAGCACTCGGTGCCGTCCCACGCGCAGTAAGGGTCTCTGGCCAGGCAGCACTCGGCGCAAGCTTTCCCATACACCTCACACCGATGCAGAGACATCTGCGATACACCCAGAGCCGAGCCAAGGTACAGCTGTTGCTGTGGGAGCGAAAGAAAAGAGCGAGGACGTAAAACTTTAATGTTCCTACGTGGCTCTGTTGGAAAGGTTCTTGTTAAAAAGAAGTTTGTTGTGGGTTTGGGTCTCTGAAGGTAATTAGATATCTTTGTTTTTGGGAAATCTGTGTTTGTTTAAGGGCCCAGAAGTTCTAATATTTAGTTGTAGCTCTGTCAACAGTAATTTGATGAATTATTATACATAAGGAGTTTTTACCTGCTTGGTGGACAGCTCCATGGCAGTGATGGGAGTCGGCTCCTGCACAAAACAAATACAAAACAGCTGCTTAGCTGCCATATCTATTTTCAGAATGTGTTTTATTTGAAGAATTAAGGCTGCAGGAATTGTTGTTAACACTTTCAATGTCGTACCCTAAAGACCGTCATCTCTTCAAGCACCACCTCCTCCAGGTCATGCCAGCTCTCTCTAGGGATCATCACCACCTTCAGCACGGTGCCCATGTCTGAAAGAATTGAGGACTTTTGATGTAGTATATGTAAATACCAGTATGTTTAAATAATAATCCTGATGCATGTCAGATACAATTCCCTAATCATCGGCTTCCTCCCTGTGTTTAAAAATGTACGCATACATCATCAACAACAAGAAGACAATTTAAACTACAAGATGCATTGAGTCATCTGCAGCAGGAAACAAGACAACTTTTTGTTGCATTAAGAAAACTATGCAAGTTTAAATTAGTTTAAATTGAAGTAAACTTGTTATAAATGCTAACAACTGTTTGTCAAAGAAAGGTGTGTACCTGTCCCAATGAACATGACATCATACTGGCCGTCCTCTGCCTCCACCCTGTCCACCACCAGTTGGGAGAACTGGTAGTCTGCATCTGTCCTCACCATGATGGGACGCCCACCAATTGGTTGCACTGGGTTATACATGGCTGGGTGACCCCTGGCGAAGGTGATGACATCATCAGGAAGGTCCTTTGTGGAATCGAATCCTCCGAATGTCTTACTGGGGCACTGAGAATGACATCATCATAGTAACGGTAAGATAAAGAGACAGCTGATGATTCATGTTTCTTCATTTGTATTAAGTTAAATTCCACTCACAGTGCCAGGGCGGGGGTAAGGCACCCTCCCTTGGAAAGGCACCCACTGGTAGTTGGGTCCATCTCTGTGTGCGTATGGACCCAGGAACACCCTCCTGATGTCGGCCATATTGTACATACACACTGCTGAGCCTTTAAAGATATTACTGTGGAGTAAAAATAAAAACAGAGAAAGAAAGGAGGTGAGAGACAAAAAGAGAGAGATTTTAAGGATAAAGGGAGGGAGAGGGTGGAGGGCTGTAGAGTAAGATGACAAAGACAAACAAAAGGGATTCATAAACGATCAGTCGCAAGACGAGGATTAAGAGCTCGTGAAATACTGAAGAAAGACAACAAAATGACCCTTCATCGCACAAAGACAGAGGGGAGCAGGGTTGTCATTACCTAAGTACAGGACTGACAGATTGGAACTTCACTGTGATTGCTTCCAGCCTCTTGAGAACAGACAGGAATGTGGGCACGCCACCAACAAACCAGGAGACCTGGACTGGAGCATATTTGAAATCCCCTTCAAGCGAGCGTTTGCTCAAGCCAGATGACTTTTTTTTTGGTGTGTTCACTCGCCGGACGAGCTCCAAAATAGGGAGGGTCCATCGATTATGGAAAAAAATAGGGGAATGATGTGGACTTTATTTAAATTCATGCTGTGTCCCAGGTCATGCAGAAGACAGTCATTTGAACTGTGACTCATGGAAGTGGAGACCTTGGGAGTTTTTGCTCTAATATTCCAAGACATACATCGTGAAATGTTCATAAGTAGAATGTGCAAAGTCACCTGGCGGCACATCGTAAGCCTCTGACCGTATATAAAGAGCATCTGTTTCATGATTTGTTGAAAAGATTCATCTATTCATCAGCTTTTTGTCACTTTTCACAGATGACAGATTTCAATTTGGACAGAAAATCTCTTACATTGCAGGAACCGAATGCTTCAGTAAGATTGGGGCCGCCCTTTGTCTTGCTGACTGCGATGGGAAGTTGTATCAGGCTAATTAGGGAAGAGGCTGGCACACTCGCAGCACACGACAGTACCCACCAAAGCAGTGAAGATGAATGGATTAGCATTTAAAAAATGTTAATTACAGAGAAATTCAATTAACTCCAGGGGCGAGAGAAGAAGACACTCCGGTATCTGTGCTTATGAAGAAGGGCGAACATGTGTTTGTGCAGATAGAGGACAGCCACACAAACTCAGTAACCCCAACAGGAATGCACAGACTCACAAACACGGGTACAATCACACATTGATCTGTCAGTGGCAGTGTCTTTGTGCCTCATTAAGCAGTGATATTAAAAGCCGGTCCCTCTGCATCTCTGCTCTATTCATCTCTGAGAACCGGCCACTTAGAAAACTAATTAAACCACTCTAATTCCTCAATGCCCTGTAATTGAATTTTGAAGCATGCATGTATGTGTGTGTGTGTGTGTGTGTGAGTTTCGGCATGTATGTGGGTGCGGAGGTGTGCACCGACCTCCCCTTGCTTTAAAAATTGTCAGAATGGCTTGTCTTGTGGTAGCTATTCAGTCAGCCTTATCGTTAGTGGTGATTGATGGTGAAGTGTTTGTCCGCCTTTCAAAGTGTTTCACAAAATCCCCCCTCCTCCCTCCTCCCTCCTAAATGCAAATTCATCATCATCGTTTTGATAAGTGCCACCATCTGTGCCATGTAAACCATGCCTTCACCTCTCGACATGCTTCAATAGAGCCACACCCGCCCTCGGAAAAAATCCCATTCACGGCTCGGGCGACGGCCAGCGGGAGAGACATGCGTTCCTGCTGAGTGAATATCGTGTTTCTCCTGCTCCCTCCTGCCCCATAATCTGATTTCCACACAATCCTCTGCCAAGATTTCAATGGAAAAAATAAAAGGGGGGACAGGTAGCTGGTAAACGGCGGAATCGGTTAAAAGCAATCTCCAATCTGAGACGTCTGCAGGGAGGAAAGCAGCCGTAAGACACCTGTAAGTGGATTACGGGACGGGGAGCGCCGCCTGGGAATTTGACAGGGTTACGCTTAGTTGCTCTCATCCTGCAATGCCATTTAAATGGTAAGGAAATTACAGATAAAGGGAATGAAGGATTTGAAAGGGAGGAAATCTTGAAAGGAAATGTGAGGCGTGTGTGTTTTTTCAATACAGAAGAAATAACTTGTCCCGGATGGTCCGGAACAAAATATGCTCCAACCAGCGTCTGTCAAACTATTTGGGAATTTGAGAGCACATTTCAGAGGGAAGCTCTGCACGGATCTGTACCTGGATGTGGTGAATACAGCGTAGATAACGGGATTCTTCGGGTCCTTGGAGCTCATGAGGAACACGTCCTCTGAAAACACAACACGAGAGTGGGTAAAGGTGAGGTCTTTGAAAAAAGATTGCGAAGGTCAAGTACTCCGTCTTTTAAAAGCAAAAAACACAAACTTACGTAGCTCGTCAAAGTTTGTATCGATGCCGTTGACCCCTGGCACTGAACACATTAGCCGAGCCTTGAGGAAAGTGGTCCACTTGTTCACCAGACTCCTGTGACCTCCCATGTCGTTCTATTTTACAAACAAACAACAAACACATGAATATATAACTGCATCTGTGACATAAATATGTAGTTATTTCAATCAAAAAACAAGCACATTTATAAGAGATGACAATCAATCTTTGGAGGGAGCTTTGCTATGATTTTCTTTGTTTGTGTGTGTTGTTACCTTACACAGTTGTCCTATCCTGGCGATGGTTGCCTTGCCAGTGTGCTCCCCGTCCATGGCGTTCTCTTTGAAAAACAGGAAGATCTTGTCGTCTTCAGGGTTGTCACTTTCCGGGATCAAGCTCACACCAACAAACCTTGGATCTGGAGGAGAAAAAAGGGAAAGATGAAGCCCTACGTCATTTTAAAATCCAACCCCTGCTTCAACCCGATGACAATCCTTTCACCCTTATGTTACACCTCCGAAACCAATCCCCCGTGATATTCTGCAGTCACGGCTCAGTAATAACAGCCATTCACTTAACACCCTTGTGTTACAGTATCTGACTCTACCCCGAGTGAGCGCTCCAAGTCTAAATCTCCCATAACCCCCGTCTCTGGACCACATCCTCACAAACACACATGGCTCTGATTGTCCCGGGCAACACTTGAATAATGCATCTCGACTTTAAGCGCAAGAGGAAATCAAAGCTAGACGAGGCGAGCCGAGGTCTTAGGGCCGGGATATATCTCGATTTGAAGGGGGGGGCACAGGGACGAGGAAAAGTGGCCGCAGTCACCGAGGCGTCGTCACGCGTAAACCGAACCCGGGTTTAAAGAGCTCGGGGGGGTTAGCTGGAGAGAAACAAGCAGTGCCATGTTACGCCTCCGTGGACGTAAAGGGTATAGAGTAGCTGTGAAAAAGATGAGTGTGGCCTAAGTGGGGAGCAGATTTATAAGCGCTGTGCGGCTGCGAGACCTCTGTTATGAATCATGTGTGCCCCAAAAAAACACACCTCATACCTCTATAGAGCTTAAATGCACACATTCCTAAATTCAACATTTGCAGGCTGCCACAAACCAGCGGGTTCGGATGATTCTTTTTCTTTAATTCCCAACAAAAGTACAATTCATCCAGTAGCGATTTAATCCAAACTGTTGGCTGAGAGGGAATTAAAAGGTGAAGAGATGTTTAAATAAATTGCATGAATCAGGCCAAGCAAAGCCAATGCCCCCATTTAACCTTAAATCCTTTATAGAACCCAACTGCTATTAAGGATTCATCCCCAAGTTTCTCTCTTGTTACATTTGAGTGCCATGTAACCTTGTTGATAAAGGCTCAATAGAATATCCCCCATCCCAGTAATCCATGCAATTACAATCCCCCCTTTGTGGTGAAGGAGTTGGATTTTGTCGGGCAGAATGGATACAATCCCTGGAGTATTTGTTTGAACAAGGTGAAAGATCGATGGGGATTAACGGGCTAACAATGACTTCTCCTTTTTAAATCGCGCTTTATTAATATGTCACAGTACTCAGCACCGCGGAGGACTTTTGTTTGTGATTTTTTTTTTTTGTGATGGTGCTGCGGGTGGAGGGGAAGTGGGAGAAATTTGACTCTGCTACAGGAAAACAGCTGAGAGCGGATTAGTTCTGTGGGAAAGAGGGGGAAGAAGAGGATGGCACAGCTTGAGGGAAAAGGTTCAAACTGACCTTTTGTGGCTCCCTAAGTCCTCCGCGGTGCCGAAAGATAGCCGCACACAATGAACGGTCAATAACCCGCACTGATGGGCTAATCTTACTCACACAGGCAGAGCCAGTGAGTTTGTGAATGGGCTGTGATATCTGATGTCTGAATGGAAATGAGCAGACTTGAAGCTAGTGACAGAATTTTAAGGCTTGAATGTCCGTTCTGATTTTTTCCCCCAAACTGAACAATGGAAAGAGTTTATTTTCCCCTAATACTGAATGATCGTTGAGGCCAAAGAGACATATTTTACTTTAATATGTGAAGTTTGGGAATGAAGGTTATCAAGCTGTGGCAGTCTGAACAATACTAGCTTCCACTGTTAGCTTGTAGAGAAAACATGGACACCTAAAAAAACAACTTTGAGTTTAATACTGTGACAGTTTATAAAAACAGTAAAACCTTCATGAAGAAAATCTAGATAATATAAACCACTAATGGTAAAGTTATTATACTTTTATAACGCTTTTCTAGTCTTCTAACCACGCAAAGTCCTTTTACACTTCATGTCTCATTCACACATTCACACCACATCCACATGCTGATGGCAGAGGATGCTGTATAACGCTGATGAAGGCCTGGTGCTGAAATCCGTCCGTTGTTGAGTTGCTATTCTTACCTGGACACCCATTTGTGTGCTGGCATTCAGGGAAGTGTATTCTTATGAAGATAAAATTCACTTTTTTAAAGTCAACGTTTTTTTCCACAATTTTTTTCTTTTACCATTCAGCCATCTTGAATCATGTTGCTCCGTTCTGATTGGATGATGGTCTCCCAGGGTACGGAAAATAGCAAAGTCCCTTCCCATGAAATCAGCAGATGTGCCAGAGTACAGCTCTCCATCTGCCAGTGAGAAACATTGAGTAAGGAATAAGTGACCGGCTCTGGAGTGAATGTCTTCTTCCTGGAACTAATCAAGGCAGGCAGGGATCAAACTCACCGATCAGAAGAGAGGCCGAGAGCATTTTGGGGTCGTAGGGGCTTTTCCCGCGGCCGTTCTCGAAATGTGAGGCCAGTCGAAAGATGTTGTCCTGTGGTGGAAAGGGTCAGAGTTCAGAATGAGGCCAGTGGAAGCAATGCAGAGCCTGGCAAAGGGTTCATTTATAGACCCCGTTTCAAATTACGCAAAAATTCTCATTAAAGCGTTCTAAGTTTGGGATGAGATACAAGACAACTTTATGAGTAATAAGATGTTTTTTACACTTCTGACTCATTCTGCTTTGGGTATAGATAAATAATATTATCTGTAACTAAGCAACAAAAAGTTAAAATAGAGAATAAAACAGGTTGTTAGTGGTGGAAAGTCTAAATATATAAAAGGAAAAGTCACACAAGAGAGCACTCTTAATCATTTTATACATGTCAATTACTGAAACACTACAACTCAAGTGAGCTCATGCAGGGTCCTCTACACTGAAACCTGCATGGTGCAAACAGTCGATCCCTTCCACTTTGTTGGACTACAGATCCCATGCTGCTACATTGATTAACCTGTAGGCCTTTAACAAGATGACTGATTAAACTTTTATACAGAGAGCTGGGAGCTTGTTCAATTTCCAAAGGCTGAGGTCTAACTATGTAGTGACAACTTTTGTTCTGCTTCTTTACACAAAAGGAAACATTGATTACTGCTGTGCTTGGCTGAAAAGTGTGTGTGTGTGTGTGTGTGGGGGGGGGGGGAGTAAGTTTGGTGTCACATTATATGACTTGAGTGAGGTTTAAATCTACTTTTTTGCACATGAATAACTGATTAAAGAAATCACATTTGATTACCTCTGCCCTCTTGCCCATTTCCAGAAAAGAACAGATTGGGTGGAAGGCTCCTGTGCCACAGATGTAGAGGTGTGTCTGGTTGTAGGGTTGGAGGACCCGGATGAAGTTATTACACTCCCTCTGTAAAAATGAAACAAGAGAAGGCACATTTAAACTCCCAACAATGCCAGACTTTATACGTTAAAACACACAGATGGCGAGGAGACGTTTCTCTGTTTATGTAGTAATCCTACCAAGGTTAGACAGTCTTATGAAACTTTGGGGACTTTTATAAAATAGATTTCATATGTTTGCCTAAACCTGCAAAAAAGCAAAAACCCCTCCCCCATATCATAAAGTTTGAATTAAGTTTGATCCTTTATGAAAATAACATTGCTGTGAATTGATCGAAAGTAAAGACTAACAGAAAGCAGAGAATAATGGGGAGGAGAGAAAAGCTCGGTTGGATTTCCCTTTAATGCGGGGACTTTCCAGTTAGTTTGCAAAAGACTTACAGTAAGAAACAAGAGTCTCCTTCAAGGAAATCCCACCTGTAAATCAAATCAGGAGAAAAATCCAGCTCAGATCTTTAATGATCCATATGTTTGAATTTAACCGAGTGGTATTGGGGTTGGCTCTCCAGCACGTGTTGATGGTCCCAGTGGTGTGAGACTGTTTATTAGAGTGCTAATCAACAGGATTGGTTAATGTCGGAGGGTTATTAGCAGCCTCGAGGAGTTGATTTGGGCACATGTGTTTAAGAGATTAGCCTTGGGTTTGCCTTATTATAAATACATGCTGAATATACACCTAAAAAATGAGCACACGTTTGCTTTGGGACTTGAAAACGCAGAGTGAATTCATCAAACATGCAGACAACTCAATGATCTTTCTGTGTTCCACACTTTACCACATGTGTATCCTAAGGCTTTTCAATCTGCCTGACATTTCAGTTTGATGATTTAATGATGTCTCACATCTGAGACATAAATGGATACAAGCACTAACATCAGGTTTGAGCAATGACATTTTTCAGCGCTACACCAAATTGACTCTGAGATCACCCGCTGCTTGCATACCGTCTCCAAAAAGTACAAATCCACGCTATTATTCTGAAAGACAGAAAGTCGTGTTTTAGCTATGACTCCTTCTCCTCCGCGGTAATCTGTTTTAAAGAACAGACATCTTGAAAAAATATGCTAAATCACTTTCTTGTTGAGACTTGTATAAGAAAAAGTTGTCTGTATATAAATAGAAAAAGGGACAAGCAGCCTGATAAGTCAGGAGAAAAGAAAGAAAACTAGGCTGGTTTGTCCAAAAGTCACAAATGTGCTTTTCTGCAAAGACTCGCAGACTCATAAGTCTCAACGAAGTCTACCTAAATCTTTTTTCCAAAAGCAGCTACACAGAAACGCAACCATTTACAGGTTCATATTTATGTTCTATCACACAAACAATAAAAAATATATATAAAGGAGATGTGAGAAAGGAGAGCTCTTTACTGTCTTTTTGCTAAGCTAGGCTAAATGGGCTTAAGAGCTCAAGTTTAAAAGTGAGTGTGCAAGATGAAAAGTGGTATCTATCTTTTACGAGTTAATAAGAATATAGCATTAGACTTTATCTTTAAAAAAAAAAAAGTCAACAATCAAACAGACTATATCGAGTTATAGGAGGAGTGTGTTACCTTTGAGAGCCAGGTTAGCTGTCCCCCCTGTTTCCATTCTTTATGCTAAGCTTTGATAACTAACAGCATACCACAGCTTCAAATTGAAAGTACAGACTTGAGAGTAGTTGTATCTTTATTTTTTTCATGTTACATTTAAGCTACAGGACTTTTGAGTTCACAGATTAAACCTTCACGACGTCTTGCAGCCAACCTCCACCCTGCACCTCTCTGTGTCTTTTTCGACTTTGTAACTTAATGACTTTCCCCTCTGTGTTTCTTCCTGTTGAACAGCGGGAGCACAAGTCCCCCCACATCATTCTCACGCCCTTATTATATGCAATTCACCAACTCCTATAATCCCCCCTACCCCAAATGTCAGCTCTGTTTATGATCTTACACGGCTGCCTTTGACTTTGAATCATTAGCTATGTGGTAGGTAGGTTCACCTAAATACTGACAGACGTTAGTCAATCAAAAACACACAGCTCTGTGTTGCCTGCAGGTGAAAAATGGTTTCACTGATCACAAACCATGTCATGATGTGAAAACCCTGACACCGGCCGAGGAAGAATGAATCATTACTGGATGAAATAGATGACTCTCCTTGGACTGGGTATTGATGATGATTTTCCATGGGGAGTGAACAGATTTATGTGGTTTTCTATGTATTTGAATAAATTGAGATTATACTGAGGTCTCTAATTGAATGTGAAAAATATACCAGCCTATTAATTTCCTTTAATATCTGTAAAAGATGGAAATAATTAGACTTTTTTTTTTCTTTCTTTACAAAACCTTGAATCCAGCCATCAGAGTATCTTTGTTGAATGAATCAAATGCATCAGCCATGGGCAAAGTTACACTCATCCTGCCAATATGAATGATACAGTCATCAGGCATTTATGAGGGAGGCAGCTGTTAAATCTTCTATGTGGCCGTAAATTGAGGTTTAAGAGAAATGCATCATTTCGGAATCGCTGGATATTTTAGTAATGTCCTAATCAAGGCCACTCCGTCTCTGCTCTCAACGCCTCATTTTCAAGAGTAAACATTTTCACAGCACGCAAATACCTCATCATTGTGTTCTGTGTGATTTTGTGCTGCCAGAACACATTCTCTCTCTGCTGCGAGAGGGAGCGAAAGGTGTAGTGTTGCTTGTGTGGTTGTGGCTTTGTGTTTGTGCGAGAATCCCTAAAAAGCCGCTGGTGAGTTGGAGGGACAAGGTAATTCCGGATAATCCTAAAACCCTGCAGCCGCTGCACTCCAAACTCATCCAGCCATGAAATTAAGATCAGATACAGCACAGAGAGGGCCTATCTAAACAGCAACGTAAAGATAACACACACTGACGCTGTACTGCACATAAACAAGGCTGGTGGCATGTGGTGTGTTCTGCAAACTTTTGCAGAATGGCACATGTGAGCTAACATACAGCGCCAGATAACGAGATCGCAAACAATGTACTCCCACATAAATATGCACATGTGCACACTCTGGGACACACAAATAAACATACTCCCAATGTCCTTGCACGGTTTAGACACGGTGTACACCTTACTGTGACCAAAAACCTGTCATACTGTATGTTGAGTTGTGGGCGTCAGTGGTGGTGTATCAGAGTTTGTATCTTTTTTATCATTTTTTTAGCTCATATTTTTGTGAGCCTCTTACACTCCTGCTGTTGCTGGATCAAAGCAGCTCCTTCCATGCAGCATTATTGAGACCAAAACAACATTCCAGAGAATTACATGGAACTACGAAAGACAGCTGTATCTGTAATTTGTGTAACAATAGATGCAAAAAATGTAGGGAACGGCTTGAAATAATGATGCCATCATGGCTTACCACAAAGTCTTTCCCGGCCCACTTGCATTCGTCCCTCTTGGAGGGCGTGGCAGGCCACGCGATCTGTGCAAAAAGGAGACAGTCATTCAATGCTGGAAGTGGAAAGCAGAGATTTACATGGCATGAAACAAGGGAAGGAAGTGAGTCAGAAGCAGTGAATCAAAAGAAAATGAAAATGTTTTTGAAATTCCAGAGAATGTTTTTGGAATTGTCATGTTTTAACTAGGATATCCTGGTTTACTCACTTCCTGATATCTATAGCTGTCCGTACGCTCAGTGCTGTGTATGAATGTGATAAATAAGAAGAATTCTGATCCAAATAACGGCAACTGGTTTTGTTTTAGACTTTAAAAATGAAAAGTAAACAGGCACAGGCTTTTTGCTACTTTATTTTGGAAGAGATACAATTCATTGTGAAGTAAACGATAGCTTTTGGACTTATCCATCTGTTGCCCATGGTGTCACATGAATTATGAAATGTGTGGATGTTTGACTTTTACTTTTGACATACTACTTTTTCTCTGGTGGCCACACAGATGTGGAGAGACAAAGGAAATGTATGCAGAAGCATGCACACGTTGTGGTGCGTCCATGAAACACATCACTTCATTCTCTTTCTATTCCTAGAGTTTATCTCCTCTGTAGATCAGCTGAGTTTTCCTCTCAGAGGAAATCTGCATTGCACATTTCAGGGTAATTACATTAGATTTGCTTAATCACTGCTTTTTGGCCCTTATCTCATAATGATGCAAAGATCAGAACAAAAGAGCTAAAGAGGGGGAAAAAATGAACATCCGAGCCAAGGGCAAAAGAATTCATAGACACTCTCCCTCCTTCTCCTTCTCTCCGCATTGACTATGTATTTTTCAGCACTTTCATTCCCCTGCTCAGCACTCTGCAGCCTGCAGGAAAGTCTGTGTCGGTCCTGTGTGTCTATGATAGCAGGCCCAATCAGATAAAAAGACTGTTAACCTAGTCCAGGTGGGGTAATGGAATTATGGACAGGCCTGTCTGGACCAGGACAGACAGTGGGAGGGATGAAGGGAGGGGAGAATGAGATGGTGTAATGGACTCCAGAGGGAGCAGCGGGGGGAAAGGAGAAGAGGGAAGCTCATATAACAACTTTCAACTGGGGCGAAAAGACCATGACCGCACTCAACTTTCAAACAAGTATGCACCAAACTGAAGCCAAACTGTTTACCTGTTTGTGGTCTCTGTTGATGTTGACAAGGTCGAACGAGAAGATGTGGTCCTCGGCTCCAACTAGTAGTCTCCCTCGCTCCTCGTCCAATAGGAAAGTGTCGTAGCTTGAGCTGTTGGCCAAGCCGTTGAACGTGACGAGGTTACTGGACTCTAACATCTCTGGAAGAGAAGGAGAAAGAAGAATTAGGGATGAATATGTAGACGACCATGTTCTTGAATGGCTGACTCAAGACAGATAGATAAAAAAAAAGACAGCACTTAAAGTATTTATTTTTCATAACAAGAATATATCAGACATTATCACACAGAAAGAGTCTATCATGTTTAAATCTATCTGGTGGTTTAAAAGCTTAAAATGTATTCAGTAAACAAAGATTAAAAACGGTTCAATATAATCAAAATGCACCATTTGTTTTGCCTCAAAGGTAAAATAATGTTCATGCCTCCACAGTCAAGATGCTCTGTTGTATGAAATCAGTGACATTTTCATGTTTTCTTTAATTGCTTTCCCACACACATTTTGCACACACTTACATCTGCGTCACTCAGGTATAGCGTGAGGCTCTGGAAATGAACACAGCGTGTCCCAATCAGGGACACAGTTCAGACTGTTCAGCCGTGTGATTGGTTGAATAATTCATATGGAGTCAGGGCCAGGGGAGACACTGTGTAAGTAAGTAAGAAAGTGTGGGTGTGTATGTGGCATGTAGCTTTAAATGGGTTATTATGTAAATCATCTTTGGAGACTGCACATAGATTTCTTTGCTGTGTTCTGTTCAGGTGTACAAAGTCCTGAAGTTTAGATTCAACAATATGCACTCCAGGCTGAATGAAAAGCAGTGTAGGACTTTACATCAGGGCTGAAGTCTGGACACTCAGGAAGTTAACGTTTGATCACTGAAGATGAGTTTCTTCAACTCTGACATAAGCTGTTACAATAACAGTAGTGTTGCATTAACAAAGAACTGAAGCATGACCGAGTTAACCCCATGATGGATGTTTGTTTCAGACAAAACTAGACAAGACACACTCAGGTCGGTCACTTTGTTTATAGTGTAACCAGTGAAGCTTTAATGTTAAATGAACCAATAACTCAAAAAATTAATTGACTTTCATTTGCATACAGACTTACAGAATCCAGAGCTCTGTTTTCAACAGGAGCTCAAATGATCATTTTGAACATTTTTAAAACCATTTTAGAGATTAACTGCTCCTGATAGTCAAAATGCGTCTCTAGTTCAAGTTCTGAAAATCTGAGGATTTGTTTTATTTTTTAGCGTTCATACAAAACTTTTGAATAACTAGATTTTTATATTGTGGTACTAATTACAGAAGTGAATCAAGTAATTGTAGAAAGACAAGCTAAATGAAGCATGAAGCATTAGCACTAATTAAAACAGCATTAAAATCTCCTCCATTATGACGTCTGTTTGTGAAAACATTAGTCATCTAATTCACACATATTTCTATGAAGGAGAGCACACGATGAACAAATGCCTTTACAAATATCTTTCTGTCACCATTACGAACAATTTAACAAAGTAATCATTGATAGTAAATTAAAAAGATTCTTCCACAATAAATGTCTAATATGTCAATCAAACATGGCCCGTTTTAACTGTGGAGGTTTTTCTCTGAAATATTATGACACTTGAAAACATAATGATGCATTGGTCATCAGCTATAATGGGTTTTATAAAAGTCATATTAGTGATCATTAGTGATTAAAGATTCCCTGGAGAACACTTCCTCATTTTACCCTGCACAACCACTGCTTAGAAAAAATGTTGATTTGATTTGAACATAAATTAATTAACCCCTCAACCATCTGGCTTGTGGTTTGTCAACTTGATACATACCATGTGTTTTTTATTTGTACCACAGGTACACGTCTCTAATGCATCAGCCTCACCATCACACTGCTTCATCCATCATCATCACTGTCACCATATATAGAACAGACACACAATGTAGAAACCAGCACAGGCTAACCCGTGCTTTCATACTGTGTACTTTTATATATATTTGTACACACGCACATGCACACAGTCCGGTGTATTGTGATCTCTCTGCTCTCCCCACAGAGCTCTGATTGACGGGCTGCTATAGGAGCCATCTGCGCCCACTCACACTGTGTAAGATCTTGGACATCTGTGTCTACATAAAAGAGGGGATTGATGGAGGAAGTGGTGTGTCAACCGCGTCTGTGTATCGAGTACCAGTGGGGTGGATGAGGAACCGTGAGAGGGAGCAGTCAGCACCTAATAAAGACCGTTGCAGCTCATCTGCGTCAGTTGGATTTCGGTTTTGAGGCCGAGGAAACGGAGTGGGTGGGTGGGTGTGGGCATGAATGGAGGTCTGTGGATGTGTGTTTGTGTGAGATATTCGTAGCATGCCACAGATGGGTTGAGCGTATGTGTGAGGGTTTCAGTGTGTGTGTGTGTGTGTAGGTATCCGTTTTCCACGATGCACACTCGTAAGTCTGCTACAACAAAAAAAAGATGCCACATTACTCCAACTATGGTTACAACACAACAAATGTTGAAGTAAGAAAGCGGTAGCCAATCAAATAGCCCCTTTTATCTTCAGATCAGGCATGGTTTTACAAGTTCAGGAAATAACTAGAGGGGATAAAGGAAATGCGATTTCCAGTCGATAAAATGCCAGAAGAGGTCTTCTTAAGTTTCAACGATGAAGTCATGGAAAAAAAAAAAGGAGAAGAAATGGATACTGAGAAAATCCCAGACTGGGAAACTGAAACATTCAAAAAATAAATAGAGAGAGAATGTTTTGAGGAAAAGAAAACAAACAGCAAATGACAAACATAATAAGAAAGTAGGAAACAAAGGGAAGATTTCCCTCAATTCCACTTCAGCATCATGGATTCATATTCAACAAACCTGTACAATCTGAAACACAGAGGCTTAAGCTACAGCGAGGAGGCAAGGAATGTGCTCCAAAAGTCACAGCCTTCAGGGTCCGTCACGAAAGGTTTACCCCAGATGGGCCAGAGAAGAAAAAGCACACGCGCATATTTCAACACGTGGCGGCCTCTGACGAAGACAAGGTGGGCCCGAGCACACGCAAATATACACACACACACACACAGAGAGGTTTTATCTGAGCTGGGATCTACTGCGGTTTGGAGAATTGGAGGAACTGGGCGTGAGCACCTTAAGGACCTCCAACCCAAACACAGACACGGTCGTTTGGAAAGGAGAGCATGGGCAGATACGACGCACAGCAGAGCAGAGCTCATACAAAATACAGAAACACATTCAGTGAACATGTGAACACAATAACACACGCAAACAAATACAAAGCAGGTTCAACTTGAATACACTGCACTCTGCTTTAAAAATGCAAACAAGGACACACCCTATAACTGACATGCATATTATATTCATATTGACCTACATGTTTACACGGCATCAATTCTCCCTGAGCACACACACAAACACACATACGCACGCTTGCACATACTTCTTCCCCGACTAACTTGTAATCCAATCAGTATTTCTGCTTATGCAGCATAAACTAGTGGAACAGTGAGCAAACTCAGCAGCTTCCACCTCTAACACACTCCTCGGCCCCGGACCTTTCAGCAGACACGGGGACACACATAAACCTTTCCTTTCCTGTGCATGTGTGTGTGCGTACACAAGGCGAGCGCCCTCCACATCACACATGAGCCACTGGATACATTTAAACACAAAAAAACTTGTGTGTGTATTACATTCCTCTCGCTTCACACACACATGTGGTATACACACACACACACACACACACACACACACACACACACACACACACACACACACACACACACACACACACACACACACACACACACACACACACACACACACACACACTCTGTTCAGTCAATGCTAGCTACTTTCATCCCACTTTCTCTTGTTACACATCCTATGTCTGCTCTTTTTCACTCACACATTCTGCCTCTAGCACATTAAAATACAAACACTCATACACTGCGGCCTGTGCAAACACAGAAACACACACACACACTCACACACGCACACACACACACACACACACACACACACACACACACACACACACAAGCACACAAATGCAAATATGCAGACACCCGTGTGCATATGTGCATGAAAAGATACAGTGAAATCACTGCCTTGATTCAATTTTGGAAGTTTTATCATGTTATTTATGTTAATCTGTATCAAATTGAAGTAATAACACATTTGTTTTCACGTATCCATGCACAAACATACACCCTGTATAATCAAGGACACCCCTTGAAACAGACAAAAACAAGCATTTCATTCAAATAAATTATCATTTGCCGTACTCTGCTGTGGAAAATAACCTGCCTCTTGTCTTAAAAAGCCCTGGAAAAAAAAAAAAAAAACCCGGAGCCACATTGAAAATTCAAGTGCAATTGTCTGTGGAGTACTCTTCACTCCCCCATCCTCTGAACAGGCGGGCGTTTTAGACGCCTACACGCCATGCAATAGTGGAATAATGAAACTGCGTGAAAGAAAGGCGACAGGGCATTAAATTATGTTTATCTGAATGTGTGTCCTCACCACTGTGTGACTGACATGAAAGATAAAAGCCTGACAGAGGAAAACACTTGACTGAGATTCTACATATGGGTAATATTCTATTAAATCAGAGCTGCAGATTTCCAGTGTTTATCTTGTTTCAGATATACAGCAAAGGCTTAACAAGAGGAGTGGGGTTTTTCAACATGTAAAAAATGGGTCTGAATAACACATTTTGCTTGTTAATTTCCTTTTGTTGACACAGCTTTCTTTTATTTCCGCTGTTGGCAAAAGGTGCGTGACTTAGCCCCTCCAGGTGTGCTTCTGTGGTTTGCCAGAGTGTATGTGTCTGTCTGGGTTTTACTAAAGAGCTACTCCGTTGACGAGCAGAGGCAGAAAAAAAAAAAAATGTTTTTGAAAAGAAAAATGGCAGCTCAAAAGAAGCTGGCGCTGAGAATTACACATGTTTATCTTTAAAATACAGGGATAGCTTTGGAAAACCAAAGACACACAGTATGGTAATATCTCCAGAGGTTTGGTTTTGGCACGTCGGTCTCTCTGTCTTTCTCAACCCTCCCTTCAAATGCTTTCTTTTCTCTACGTGTGTGGCACGGCGATCGTTTTTTTGCTGCTCTCATGACCGCCTCGGCCACAGAACACAGGTGTCAGGGGAGAAGAAGAAAAAAAAAAAAAAAGAGGAGAAGCAGAGACTGCAGAGCCGTCCTGTGGAAATTTGCAGAGAGCTTTGCTTAACAAAGTGTTCAAATATTATCCTAAGCTCAAGGATATCCACACATGCCTCAAAAGTTCACCTCTCTCGCTCCCTTTCTCTCCCTTTCTAAGCACAGTAGCAGGTGTGGGTTGGTTTCCATGGTGACCATCTGTATAACACAACCTGGGCACCATTCAGGTGTAGTTTAGTGACAGCTCTGACAGGAGATATGCTGCTTTAAACACAGCGCTTTACAGTCTACAATTAAGAGGAGCTACATCAAAGTGTGTGATGATTGATTTTTTATTACAACACTATGTGAGAAGTTTGCTGTTGAAGCCATAAAGATGAGTGTGTTTTCTTTGATTCCAGCTCTTCAAAATACCACTGAAGTTGAAATAGAAACTTAATTTTCTATTTCTAAACCAAACTGACTCATAGCTATAATATACAGTCAAGTACCGTGTCTTATGGGGCATTTAAATACCATATTCTGTCCTGTGAATATGAGAATGCTAAACCATAGGATATGTATCATAGGGAGTAACAAGGAAGACCTAACCACATCCAAAAACCACACAGAATCTATATGTGTAGTCTAAGTATGTGTTGAATTTCATGCAGCACCATTCATTTCTCTCAACCAAAATGCTAGACTTCCTCATCACCACAGGGCATTCCTGTTTTTCCCTCGAAAGAAGAAACACAGAGAGAGAGGACACGGGAGAAAAAAAAGCAGAGAAAGCAAGATAATGAAAGTAAAAGTAGACGCACAAAAATAAAAATCAAGGATAATGGGAGCAAAAGAAGGTGGACACATGAGCCCATGAGAAAAGAAATAATGCACTAAATGCAGAGACAAAAGTGGTTCAATGTGGAAACATTTCATTAGTGTGCGTCTCTGACTGTCATGGCGCGGCTGGACCACAGAGAGTGGTTTACGACCACAGACGGCTAGAGGCCCGGCCATGCTCACTGCACAGAGACACACCACGCTCACAGTGCAATCAGGCAGCTCTGCCTCCCTCTGTTCATATTACTTTTGAAGAAAGGAAATACACAAATACTAACGATCACTTTTGCATGCAAATAAAGTCAGACACAGACTTGTTTGAATATGTACAAGCAGGCAAAACGTGGCACAAATCACAGTTTCACTCCTCTGCAAAGCTGTGCAGAGAGACAGAGACGGTGCTATGCGAGGCGGTTTGATGGATGGACTCTGAGAGGAACCAGGCTGTGGTTAGCGTGGTCGTGTCTGGAGCCACTGCCTGTTAGTGCAGCCTGTCAGCTTGTACCGTGTAGCTGAATGTCAGCCCTGCCAATGTATTAGAAATTAATGAGGCAGGGCTACAGATCTGAACGTGTCTCGGGCAAACTGATGCGACAGAGACCAGGAACACAAATCCACAGCAGCCGATGCACATTCCAGCTCGGCAGACCATTATTTACAAACCGAGTGTTAGAAAACAAGGCTTCATGTCATAAATAAACTGTGTCAGGATTTTACGGCATTGCTCGAAAATGCTGCAAGATTATAATCATTAAAACCCAAAGTAATAAAAATAAGGGGAGGATTTATGTTTTTTTTCCCCCACATTTCCTGATGTTGCAATGTAAATTACGACATTAGCTCAAGTGTTTACAAAACCTTACTCATTACACTGCTTCTGACGTTTATGGGAGGGAGACGGAGGGAGAGGGAATAACAAGGAAAAGGGAGCAAACTAAGTGTTAAATTACTGAGATTTTTGAGGGACTTGTACTTCAAGTGGGCCTTAAATTTAGAAATTAAAATCGCAGACAGCATCTATAATCATAATACATCTCTGCAAATCATTATAACATCAATCCTGCGCAAGGAACCATTACCAAATCCACACTAATGTCGTGCTGCCACTCCCCTGTCTTTGTCTGTTTGCAGTCTATCAGTCCTTTAGTCCGTCTTTCTGCAGAGATGTCCCCCTCATTTGTAACACGACTCTGCTCAGACTGAATGGTGCATCCTTTCTCCATCTGACTGACAAGACTTAGCAGGTGGCGGGTCCCATTCAGACTCGCGCTCCAGCAATCTGCGCCACGCTGTAACCCAAGCCTCTATCCCGAACACAGATGCAAGGAAACAGGATATTTTTCCCTGCATGCATGTCCGTACAGTGCTTATGTACACACAGGGAAAAATGTACACTGCAAATTCTGTGTGCAGACTCATTAATCTTTGAGCAAACATACTCCGCTGACACTACATCTTATTTTGGCTTAGAGCAGCACGCATCCAGACTGTTTTTGAAAATCATTTTCCTTTGAATAAAACCTTCTTGAGCAAATTGGACTTAAGGGAACATTTTATAAACACTGGGTATGTTCCAAAACATGCACATATTTGGAAATCAAATTACAGATTCATGCCACTGAAAGGCCATAAAAATCACTACTACTACTACTACCCTGTTTTACCACATGGATAATACATTCTAATTGCTCCTCTCACATTCCTATATTAGCTTAAATTGCATGCAATAAGATAAGAAAGATTAGCACTACACTCTCTAAGATACACACAGTGAAAGAAGAGACAGATTTCTCTGTGCAATGATGAATGGCTTTTTGTTTAGCAAGTGTGTTTGGCTCACTGAACAATTATCTTCAGGGCAATGAGTGTTGACACAATCACTTACAAGCACACATTTCATTATACCAGCTTTCAACTTGTGGACATGTGTGATGGCTTGTGAGCATACAGAAAAGTGTGGTCACTCAGGTTTGTGAGTCAGGGTAAGGAAATGTAACATTCTTGGGGGGCATAGTAGAAGGCAAAAACCACTGCAAAACAGTGGCTTATACGATTGGAATGTGGAATTTGGAAAAGATGAGGGTAGTTCAGTCCATGTGTGCGTGTGTGTTCGTTCAAATAGAGCTGAAATAGCCAAAAAGATTTGTATCAACTGCAATCAAAGAGACAGGAAAAGCAGACCAGCATACAGAAAAGAAGCACACACAGACAACCTACATGAAGATTGTACTTAGGGTCTGCGGTGTTGTGGTTCCTTGAGATGCGACCAAGCCACAGAAGAGGGAGGAAAGGGGGGGGAGAGAAGAACGATGAGAAACAGAGGAGATGGAGGCAGACATCTCCAAAGTTGGCGCGTTGGGAGAACACCTTATAATTATCTACATCCGCTCTGTCGGCCAGAGCCCGCAGAGTACAACACAGAGAAGAAGAGAGGGAGACTCAAAGCTCATTCACTTAGAAAGAATGAATAGGACACACTGATAAACCAACACACACATGCAAACAGCCGCAAAAAGGGATGTTTACGCCCACACACAAGCACACATGCACACACTCACATAGTAGGGCTCATTATGGGGCCGAGTCCAGACTGTGTGGAGTGCGGTTCCACACCAAGTGTCTATTTTGAATGGTTGTAAGCCAATTCTAGATTCCCTGTCTCTGTCTCAGTCTTGCTCCCTGCATCTTCCCTCCCTAGTTCCACCCATCCAGCCAGCCTGCATGGGGCGGCTGCCGTGGCATTAAGAGGTCATACAGCAGGCTCCATAATTAGCCATGCGAAGGGTAATTATCAGGTTGTTTATCGAGTCCTTTTAAGTTTTAAAGAGCCGCATGCTGGCTCCTTCTTGGGCATCACAATAGGGTTACGTTTAGCAGTTTGATTGATCTAACTCTTTGTAGTCAATGTGTGGTGTAGGTGCATCGATTGACCTAAGGGGGTCAGTGTTTCTCCTGATGGATTTTTGCAGTGCGGGAGATTGCTGCACAGTTTGTTTTCAGGAATTTGATTTGTGTGCAAGTATGCATTGATCCATGGGAGTGTATCATCGGTATATCCTTGTATATGGTTGCAGTATTGGACAAGCGAAGCAGCCGCATTGAAAAGTTTCAGTTGTGCAACATGAAGCAACGCACTCTAAGATTTCAGTGTGTTGATAGATGTTCTCTGGAAGAAGATAATGAGTCATTTTTAGTTTGAAATCTAGTTTCTGTTACTTGTCCAACTTTGTGTTCGATCATGTCTTATGTCTCCCTCTCCTCATGTGACTTGTGGAGGGCAGTAAGAGCTATTCTAGTCTCAAGGAGAAGAGAAAATCATTAACTTCAGTGATCATACTTCTGTCCCCATGAAGCCGGATCCTTTTAACTGACTGTCTAACTGACCCCAGAGGGAAATCATTTACTCTTCACTTGCTGCGCCAGCCATTCCCATGAGGGGTCATTTTCTCTACCTGCCGCCATTTCTCAGTCGTTCTACCTTTCAAAGTGCTCACTCTGCAATCGTTTGACTGTCCTTTCCGGCAGAAGAAGATCACATTTTATTTCCTGACTAACTGTCCCTTAATGCGTGTCATCAGCGCTCATTTAAGGTTCTTGCTCAGATGCTTAGTGTTTATTTGACTTTCCCAAACCCCCGGGCCCTCCTTGTTTTGGAACTGTCATACACCTGGATTAAGTCTCTGGTGATCGACTCACTCAAGGGCTCCATGCTTGTTTGACTGTCCTTCCCAGGAGGATTCCTCCTTGTGGTTTATTTGACTAAATTACCATGGCGGCTTTGCAGAGGGAGAGGGGATGAGCGACACTTCCCTTAACGACCTGCCTCCCTTCCGTCTGCTGTGTGTCTGCCAGCTTTTCCTTCATTAAAAGAAATTCTCCTCCCCCCTCAGTAGACGCCCCCACCGTATCGCCATCCCTTTCATCATGGGTGTTGACTGAGACTTGTCCCCCTGACAGGTATCAAGAAAACCATCAAACACCTGTGGGCACGCGACACAAGCGCAGGCAGAGGATACTAGTGGGGCACACAAAGAGCAAACAATACACTCTGATGCCTCTACACTAGAGATGTTCAAATACAACATCCTCCCTTATAAAAAAAAAAAAGGGAACTACAGGAATATTGATACCAAAATCTAAGCTTACGTATCGGTCGATGAGGAGTATCCCTTTAATACTACATTACACATAGTCTTGGTAGAAAAACAGGATTGCTGACCTTTTGAAGCTTTAACTGCATTAAACTCTCTGTTATGACCTCACTGTTATTTTTGTAATTCTCACATGATAATTTTCCTGAAACCAGTTAAAATTAAAATATTGTTTTGGATGGTTACTGGTTATGGATCTAGACCTGTACATTGACCAGCATACTGGTAACAACAGTAATATTAATATCTATACTGGTATCAATTCATATATTATTGGCCACACATCATTTATATAAATTATTTTATAACGTTGTCTGTACTGGTTTAATTCCAGTGTCAGTATAAGTATCAGACCACCACTACACTACCCCATGTGCAAAAGTACACAAAGTTGATACAACTGTGCAAGCTAACAACAGTTGTTGATCACAGAAAACTATAAGAGCACAATCATTTATGCAATAGTTTGTGGCAGTATCTGGGTCCAACATCAATAGTGCTACTGATAATGATAAAAGATCAAACTGATATCAGCCACATGATACAGATACACACTCAACAATAGCACGAGCTAACAGCAGTGGGTGACACATTATCACAGAAGGACGTATTTCAAAGTTCAAGACTGATGCAACTGGATTAAGAAACAACAGCACAGTCCAACAGCAGGTAGTGATCATACAAATATATAAACCATGATTCAGCCCTGATTCCTGAACAGCACAATAAAATATGCAGATTTTGTGAGTTCATGCCGCCATGCACTGCGTGAGGCCCACGCACAAACCAGGTGTCTAATTATATGAGTGCAAAGCCAAACCTGACACATTCTTGCCTCACTAAAACACACAAGCCCAACACACAGAGACACCACTTACAGTCTAAGGAGAGGGAATCGCAAGAGATGGTGTTGAGTCCTCACACCCAGACGTGGTAAGAACATACACACACGCACGCACACACATACATACACAAACAACAAGGCTTTGATGTACTTTTAGCAAAAATAACTGTACATCCTCAAAAGCACATCTTTCATGACAGCCAGTTTCCCAGCAGAACTGCCCTGCTGGTTTGGACGATCCACATCCATCACTTGTACAGTCGCTCAATACAGACTTTGATGCTCGATGACATATCTCTTGTCTAGTGTTGTTGTCGGCAACGTGTTCTCTTGTCAGACTGAACAGCAGACGATCACAAAAGGGGGCAGGAGGGAAGTATATTTGCATTCTTTTAACAGATGGCTGCGTAAAGGAGGGATGACATTTACCCATCATGCCTAGAGGCTCCCGTTCGGTGTGAACTGATATAATGGAGCCCATGGGATGTTTGACTTCAAGCAGGTAAGTTCAACCGTGATTCATTCCAGATATATGTTACATGGGGATATGAGGAGCACAAAAATCCAGAGTCATCACTAGAAATGCCTCAAAATGAAAGCTTAAAGCTCAAACTTAAAGTCACATGCATTTTGACTCTAGATCTAAAATATAAACAATCACCGTAAACACTTTGAAATTGAAAGGGTGATAAAAAGAAAATATACTACACCACAATTACAACCTGCACTCCAGCTAAAATATAAGGCATGTGATATAGCAGGCCTCTAAACACAAGTTACGCCAAACGTCTCAGCTAAAGATAGAAAATAAATGTAAGTGACAAATGTCATATCGCTCCCTTCAAAAAGTAAAGAATCAGATTTTCTCTCAAGATAGATTGAAATTGTCAGAGGAGCCAAAAGCTTTGGGTGACAGTCAACCACACACTCGTGTTTTTCGGCTGCAAAACGAAGGCAAATCAGCCCGTTTTCAGAGAGCATGTTTTACGAGAGAGGCTGGACTAAAATAAAGAATCGAGGGACCACACTCTCAGCCGTATACTTTGGGTCATGTTTTAGGACAAAGAACCACAATAGTCTACCATCACTGACATTACAGAGGGAAAAACAGCTTCCCTAAATATGCCAAAAATGTTGCCAGTTATTTCTAGCATAGATGAAAAGTGCTAAAATGAAGATCCTGATTTAGTGTAGGGTGTGAGAGAGGAGTCAAGACAGAGAGAGAGAGAGAGCGAGAGAGAGAGAGCGGGGAGGAGGAGGAGGAGGAGGAGAGGAAGAGCCGGCGCTCCGCAGTCTCCCCTCAAAATAACACAGGAGAGAGAATAATATGTTTGCTTGTATAAGTCAAAAACTTACACGTGCACGATATAAAAAGACACCAGAAACTCCCTCTCGTTTTCTACCCATGCCTTCTACTGAAAAAATAAAATGTAAAGCATACATATTAAATCAGCACGCATTTATAGTTTCCATTTAAATAAATAAAACTGCACAACTGTTGGATCCATTTGGTTTCGAGTAAAGGGAAGTTGTGAAACCTGCACGGTCCCTTGAAGAAAGACTCTGTGTCATGACTGAAGCAGACTTTTTGGGACAGAAGCCATGAAAACAGAGACTCTAACGCCGCTTCTGAGCACTTAACAGAGCTGTACAGTGCTATAAGAAGGGGAAAATTGGTTCAGTGGCCAAAATATACATTTAACTCAAGGCAAGAGCCTTTTCGTCAGCATATGGAACCAATCTAACTATTTGTAAGAAGAATAGTGGATTCTGAGAGTGAGTGCGAGGGAAGGAGTGAGTTAATGAAAGAGAGAAGAATACGGGAGGTTAGGCAGCAGGGAGTAAGATGCAGTGTGTGCTGACCAAGAAGGAGAAAGACTGAATGAAAGAGACACACAGGCAGAAATAGAATCAGAGAAATAGAAGAAAAGAATGGCATAAAAGAGCACCCGCCGGCAAGAAACTAGACAAGCCATTTAAAAGCAACCACAGTGGTCTCGTATAACCTGGAGTCACAGGGAGATCCGAGAGTGCGCTTACCCTTGTATGAGAGCTTTAGCCTGGGTACGTTGTGCTTGGGCTCATCACCTCTTCCAGGCTGCACCGCCCCGCACAGCAGCACTACAATCCCAAACAGGTAATCCATGGTGCTGGAGTGCTGCTGCTGGCCAACCTCCAGACCAGGGGGGCACTCACACCCTGACCAGTGCCCCAAAGATGAGCGTCTCCTGCTGGGGTACGCAAAGCCTGGAGCGTCCCCTGAAAGTGGAGGTTCCAGGAGAGAGGGGAGAAAGAAAAAAAACCTTGCTCCTTTAGGGGGGGACTTCTCTGTAGTGTGAGGGAGAGTGCTGCTCACATGGCTCCCCGTGTGGAGGTCCAGGCTTTATAGTCCTTTTGGTTTATCTCTTCTCTCACCCAGGTGAAGGCTCAGCAGGGCTTCAGCTTGCCGTGATTAAGATGAGTGCCTGTGTAAAAAGGAAAATCAGATCCCTTATCCACAATAGTAAGGCTATCCTTTTCTAGAGAGTATAATTTTTTGTCTGTTTCTGGCTTCTTCTCTTTGAGCAGACACTCACAGCAAACCCTCTAATCCTTGTGTGCGGCTCCACCAGACTGCCAGAGAGAGAGAGAGAGAGAGAGAGCCAGAGAGAGAGAGAGAGCCAGAGAGAGAGAGAGAGAGAGAGAGAGAGAGACAGAGAGCTACACCATCCACGGGAAGAGAGGGGAGGGGAGGGAGAGCAGCTGAGAGAGCGCAAGAGAGAGAGGAGGGGGGCGGGATGACAAGAAAACAAGTAAAGTGGAGTAGAATTATGGTGGATCACAAGGTTTATATAGTTTTGTCTTTTCCGCTTTTATTTCCTGTTCTATTAGTCATCAGTTTTCCTTTTTTTTTTTTACATCTACAATCTCAGTCCCTGTCAGTAGATTTGCAGGTCAACTGTCAGAAGAGGGAAAAAAAAAGGTTGACACATTGAACTGGTAGTTTCCATAAAAATGTAACAAATGAAACAACGTGACTTCACAGAAATGGTCAGCAGATTTTGTCTGAATCCTGATACTTGTCATCTATGTTTTGATGGTACACAAAAGAAAAATCACCAGGTTTTCTGTCGTGATCTTTGAGACAACAACCATAAATATCTCATCCCAAGGTCCTTGAAGAAGTTTTGAACCTTATCATACCTCACAGTCTTCATAAGGAGACTTTGCCCAGTTGTTATGGAAATTGAGATATTCAACTTTGGAGCAATGTAAGGATTTCTTGTTGTCTTTTATTCCTTTTTCTTTCAGGACACCATGTTTAAAAAAAAAAGCCATGAGAGACTTTATATGTCAGAACAAAGGTGTGTTTCTACATTGTGTGTTCAGTTTTCAAAAGAAGGATTTGATGTCTAACAGCTTTTTCAGCCTGTGTCGTTCCTCTTCATGCCCTGCAACTTTTACATCAGGTCCCGATGTGTTTGCTCAAATACATTTCAGGAACTATAGGGAAAATATTCTGTTTCCACAAGAAGGGGTTAGGTCTGAACAAGGCTGCTCTTTAAATTTTAAATGAATTTCTGATCACATTTATGACTTTTTCAGGATGTTTTGGTTGAAAGTGGGATTGTCGTGAGTCGGGGGAGTTAATAAGAAACCAGCTGGATGACACGGATGAAGAAAAACAGTCTCGGCCCTGGGAAAAGTTAAGAGAAATAAATCAGGAGCAGGCGAGACAGAACAACGGTTTCTAATTTCTCCCTATCTTTTTTATCTTGTGGGAAGATAAAAAAAAAAACATTAACAAGAGTTTGCATGAGACTTTCGTTTTTCTTCAGTGCAGAATATTAATGTACATATTTTAGCAGCGTTTTGCGGATTATCGTACATAAATTAAGCCTCAGTTTTCCCGCAGAGAGTATAACTTTTCAATGTGTTTAGGACTTATCCAGATGAAGGCTGTAAGTTTAGGGGAACACATGCTGGTAGTTAACCTGTGTAGTCTGAGACAGATCCTGTATCTGGTTAAGTCATTCACATCAGCAAGGCAGGTCAACAGCACTCTCCCCCCCCCCCCCCTCCATTAAACCCCTGCTAGGCCCTGCAGGTGTTTGTGTGTATGTGTGTGTGTTTGTGTGTGTGAACCTCCTGCTTCCTCTTACAGGGTGACAGAGCAGTGGTGAGGTGATAAAAGCTTTGATAAACACGAGTGCTGATGTGTCAACTCACATACCTCAACACACTAAAAGAAAACAACCTGAGAATTGCACTGGTATAAAGTGAGTGGTGTGTGTGTGTGTGTGTGTGTGTGTTATAAGGGTACCCTCATATTGTAGCTCTCCCACTGGAGTGAAACTATTGTTGATGTATTTAACAGCATGTTGGATCTTGTTTTTTTTATAAGTTTGTGTGTTCTATAAAATGGAGGTATAACTGTTTTCAGACATGGCTGTTTGTGTTTCCTTTAAAAGAAAACATGTATACATGTCTACTTGGAGGAAGTCCATCTCTTAACGCTAATTCGAGTTTATTCCAACTTGTATATTATTTGATCTTTTTTGGCCATCATCCCTTTTGGTAAAAAAAAAGAAATAATACATTGTACTCCCTGAGATGCTTTTGAGATCTGGTAGGAGAGTCATTTTCAAACTGTTTAACATGAGAGAGAAAACGACATTAAACCTCTTAAACCTCTAGTTTTACCAAAGTTAGATGGCAGAGAAAGTGAGGGCAAACATAAAATGATTACCCGAACCATCCACAAGACCAGATATGGTTGAGATAACCCAGTTTAAATGTGTAAGGAGGAATTACATTGATATTTCAGAGGGGATGTATTTCACACTAACCTCCATTTAAAATGTTTTTTTATTATCTAACTCGACTTGTTTAAAACTTTTTGAGTGTCTTATTTCTCTCTTTGGTGGTTTTCTGAGCCGGTTAATCTCATTCCACTAAGTAAGGCAAGTTATCAAATATCATGCAGGTTGTTTCTGGAGCCAACTATTGGTTAAAAAATGGAGATTTTAACAATTAAAGTATTTTAACATTGTGTGTACATTAAGTGAATACGCCTTCTCACTATGCCCCAGTTGTTTTGAATGACTCTTGATGGGTGCCGACATGCATCCATGTCTTCTTGCATTCACTTCCACCACCGTGGCGCCCACGTCCTCGTATCTCATCACCCCTTTAGTCCAAACAGCCTTTTTAGCTGTTTACCCACAACAAACAGACGTGTAGACAGACACATGAAAGCACCCTCTCCTCTCTGCATCGACCTCTGCCTCTGTCCTCTGCCCCGATCGTCACCTGCCTCCCATTTATCTGCATTAGGCAAACTAATGGCCGCCCGAGCTACCTGCATCGATCCTCGGTGGGTGGAGTGAGATGTGCTGGAACACGCCTTTATGGCTCGCCCTTTAGGGAGTGCAGCAACAGTGTGACCTATCCATGTCGATCTATTTGAGACGCCCGGAGCCGGAGCAGCCCTGAGTAATGATGACTTAATAAATGGTGACACGCTATTGGCCGTAGAATGAGATGCCCATTGACAAGGAGCTTCCAGAGGCTTTCAGCGCCTGCCGGTAAAAATAGAAGCGGACACGAGACACCCTGCTTATGAGGACGCAGCGGATGGGGGAGAGGCGTCAAACGTGTGTGTGTGTGTGTGTGCGTGTGTAACGGGTGTCAATGTGCTGTTACTGATATGATGGTGTATCTTCATCCGGTTGGTATGGGAAGTTAATGTTCTGCGTATGCGGGAGAAAATGATTAAGGAAACATGACCCCAGATGTCTGTTTTACAGAGAACATCAGAAATGTCCCACCCTGAACTTCAAGCGCACTGATCTTTTTACCTTTCCCGTTCTTTAGCACACGCCTACAAACCATCCTGCCCATTTCCTAACCGACCAAATGTTCTCTAAGCTATTGCCACAGCCAGCAAAGACACAATTATTACCGTTTTGATAACTGACAAATTATGTTCAAGGTAGAAACTGTCATCACTTCCTTTAGGCCACCGGAGTTCATGTTCCTTTGTCACGCCCTGCTCCCAACATGGGAGGTCATAGAGCACATTCTTACTCAGCAAATGAAATACGCAGGAAATAAGGATGAGGAAAAGGTGGGAGATAGTCAGGAAACATGGGTGGAGTGACAGGTTATGACATTTCCGTTAGTTCAAACAGCGACACAAAAGCTGCTCATCTGACAGGCTGGAAAAAAGAAAGAAGGGAGTTTGTCTCAGCGTGCACAGGTACCCACGATCATGTGACCTCGTAAAAGATGCAGTAACACATGAAAAGTGAGGAAATTGAAACTGTAAAACAGACCACATGGGCGAGTTTTACAGAGGAATTTTATTGCAAAGGGGAGGATTAGAGGAGGCACATAAGTTAAAGAGATAATTGTGTGACTTTTTCCTCTTATAATTCAGACTGTGAAAAAAGGGAAGATCACCGTATATATCATGCTTGTGCAAGTGTTTTGTCACAGTTACAATCATGTGAATGTGCAGACATGAGTAAAACCCATCTGCGTATGCAATCATTACTGTAATAGTCTGTAAACCTGTCTGTGTCTGTGAGAGCTATACAATGAGCTATATATCAGAGTATATGAAGCCTGAAAAGACGTCTCTGTTAGCGTGTGAAAGTGTCGGGTTGGTTTCTAATATTTCCAAATCCAGGAAGAAATCATTTGAACACAAAAGACATCTGGAGAAAAGTGAACTAGCTTTGAATTCTTCATTAGTTTTTAATTTTGTTTTGACTTAATTTTAGTTTTAATAATTTTAATGATATTTTTTTAGCTAGCTTTCTTTTTTAATGCTTAGTTTTAGTTTTGATTAATTTGAGTGTTGGTTTTATTATTTTTGTTAAATAGGATCCCTGCCAGGGGTAAGACCCAAAAAGGCTTGAAAAAGAATGTGTAGCAAAAAATTAAAACATATAATTAAAAACCAAAAATAATCTAAATATCTACGGAATAAATCAAGAAATTTAAAAATTAAGACATATGTAGTTTTAATTTATTTGAGTTAATTATGTAAAGTGTCCATTAGTTAGTGAAGCCTCGTTTTTATTTCAGTTCACGATCATCATCTGGTTGTAGACAATCTGGTTGTTGGTATTGTGTTCGCGTTGATTAATGATAACCTTGATGTGGAGTGTGATATAAAGAAGGTTTGTCTATAATAGAAGACTATTTTTTAAGAAAATCCTGAGTTATAAGAAATACTAAATCATCCTCCCTATTTCATCACATAGTCAAGTGCAGACACCTGTTTCTGCTCTTTTTGCCCTCACTCTTACTCTTCAAACAAAGTGGCCGTTGCATTAAAAACCCATTGTAGAGCTCACACACAATGCTCTCTCTCTGCACTAGAAAAGCCTCTGAGACCTGGCGGAGGGAAATGGGAGGTTTCCCTCCATTACATCGCTCCTCAAAAGGTCAGAGGTCGGGCTCCAGGTTTACAAAGGGGTCACGCAACCCCATCGTGTGCATGACGGAGCTCGGGTAATCTCTTAAAGCAAGGCCTTACTCATATTCAGATCCATGTGTGTACATGCAAGTTTCCGCATCCACTCAAGACAAGTACGGGAATAAGAGGGATAAATAAACAAAAGTGGGACCACATTGCACCATGGGAGAGAAAGCACTACCGAGCTGTAACATCTGTTGCAATGAGGGAGGGATGAAGGGAAGTTGTTGGGTGTATTTATTCTTTGCTGATACATTTCCATCCATCTTCTGCTGACGGAAGTCTCCAGTGTGAGCTCTGCCTCCACAGATGTGTCCGCTCTGCGCAGGGGATGACGGTGGTACGAGGCAGATCAGGAAGCGTTTACAGGAAGCCAGGAAATCTGACTGAAACGTAACACTGATTCATAAAATCTGATCATTTCCAGCAGAGACTGGCTGCTGACGCTTGCGTGGGGGAGGAAGGTGGAGGAGCTGTTTTTTGTGACATCATTTGGCGTGCACTTGTTGAGAAAAAAAACTGAACCATGTCCAGGGAAGAGGTGTAATCTCCTCCACTATAAAGTTAATTATAGGAATGTACACAACTTGTAAACTAACATGCTTTTTAAAGTCAGAACTGAACGACTGAGCGGTTTCCGACTCCAGGATCAAAGACTTCAAACTCGTTTAGTTTCCAAAGAAGCTCATCATGAGGCACCAGTGACGCGGAAAGGACCATGGAAATCTTTAAGCGAAGGGGGTGTGGACTAATCCAAGACCTGAAGGATTCCTTTAGCTCGTATGTATATGTAAATGCTAAACATACCTTTTGTGAATGGAGGTTTGTTGGGGGAGGACTTAAGTTCAGAGTTGGTCTGAGACAACAGTGGAGGAGCTCATTATTCTTTCTCTGAGGACAAATCAGGAAGCTTAGAGGCCTTACCCTCACCCCTGCCTCCCATCCTTACCCGCAGTCAAAGGGAATAAGGCCTCTCAGATCAGGCATTAGCTCGTATAAGTTGTTGTAAAGTTGTAAATAAACTTTACTCACTTACTTGTAATTAAAGTGTAACCTAACTGATGCATTGTGACCTTGTTCTTTTTCAAAAGAAGTTTGATTAAAAGTCAATCCATGTTTTTCATTATTCAATCATTATTTATTATTATAATTATTGTTATGGTAAAATAGATACATATATGTTTTCTATTTCTTTCTCCTTTCCCGGATGAGGATTAATAAACACCTTCGATACTTCTCCACCAGTTAATTAATGTTGACGGCTAGAGCATTTTATTGTAATGCAAACATAAAAGAAGTATCCATAAGTTGATGTATTTTTCAATATACAGCTTTACATTTAGGTAATTATTTGGTTCATAAAAAGGACTAAATTGCAAATCAAAATTCCACAATTGCTAAATAGCTTTTTCTGCCCAACACGCATTATGTCCAAAAATTGTTCAGTTTAATAAAACATGAGATTTGAAAACCTAGATTTATTTTGCTCTTAAAGTTAAGAAGCTGCAGGCAGTCATTTGAATGAGTAACAAACTGATCTAAATAGTTGTTTCTTTAAGGATTGCAATTTCAATTTTTGCTTGTATAACAGACAAAAAGGGAAAAGGACATGAGGAAAGGGAGAGACAACAAAGAAATTATCAACATCACAATTAGATGTTAGAAACTGTGTTATAAATCTCCAAACCCACCCACCAAAACAAATCAAGAACATTAATCAGGAAAGTTTGTCATCAGTGTAAATGCTACTCCGTCATGCAGCCTTGAACTAATAAGAGTTTTGAGGCAAAGTATCTCAAATGAGTTTGAAACCTTACTAAATTGAATTGAAAGATCTGAAGGTTTCAAAAATATGAATGGAAAAAGATCAAAGATGCATCTGAACTTTTACCAGGCTCTGTAAGCATATGGTATGCAGTAACAATATACCTCACAGAGCCCCCAAACACACAACCCAAGTTTGGAATGCTGTTAGTATCAAGTTAGGAACAAACATCTACACCAACTAACACCTTCTGCAACCGTAAACAGCTTGTATATCCATGTCTGTGTCACACGAGCCGAGAATCCCAGCGAGCAGAAATACGGTTAAGAATAAGACTTGTGCATGAATCTTCTTGCCGATCCATAAATGTCTCCTGTCAGGAAGAAATCCTCTCAGTATGTCTCTCTCTGTGTGTCTGTACGGCTGACAGGGCAGGAACAGTGACACAGCACTACATCCCCGCTCTTCTATTAAATATTTACACGCTCGTGAAACGTATAAAACTAACCGCCGACGCTCGCATTACCGCTGGGTAGAGGAGTCAGATTTAATACGGCTCACATTCGCTTCCAAGAATATGTGTGTAAAATAAGGAGAGGAAGACAGACAGACGGACATTGAGAGAGATAAATGGATCCAACTGTGTTCAGACTGCTGTGCACATGTCTAATGGTCTATTGGGAACTTTTTATGTTGGGTTTGTTTCGTTTTTTGCGTCAAAAAAGGAACTCGGACATCCCACATGAGGAAACAGCTCTCTATAAAACATCTCAACCCATTTTATTTAATGCATATTTGACTGGTTTGATAGAAATGTGCAGAAAAGGACTGTAGCTGGAGTGTTTCTGCTACCACCATCAGTTCCTTTTTTTTCTTGGTTTTCACAGAATAATCATTCAAAATGCAACAACTATAACTCAAAGGAAAGACTGCAAATGGTGCTCCTGTTTTGGGGTTGTGAAACAAAGAATTTCTTAATATAATTACAATCTTACATTGTCGAGCAGAATGACAAATTACTTTTTAATTTCCAACAATTATATTACAGCAAAAACAATCTCATGTTTAGTCATGTGCTTGAAGATGTATGGATTATTTATGCAAAAAACATGAAAACGACGTCGCCTAAATGATCATAGCGGCTTCCCCTCACATATGGCGCATTAATGAGTAAAGAGATACTTTGCTTCTCTTATAGTTGTGGCAGTATTCCCACTCTTTTTATTCAAGAATTTATAACTGGATTGCTGCACTGTAACAATTCATTTTTTTGTCTGATTGTTCGCAGTCGGAGCCGTGTTGTCCTCATTTTTAGGAGCAGGAGAAGAAGCAGTTGCCAATTTGAAACATATAACTGAAAATGCCTGCATAAAGTACCATAAATCACTTCCTCCAGGGAGTAAAAAGTGATAATATTCCTTCTGAAATGATGAATGTGAACAATATATATTTTTGAGAAGCGAGCCCAGCATGATCACAACCATATGAGCCAAAGAAAAGCTGTATCGGAAAAGTTAAATTGTATAGTTTTGCCTTGTTGGTGAATGTCTCCTCTCAATATCGTTGATGTGCTTTGGCATGTGGGTGACTCGCATATTTCTTCACGGTGATTTGCCCCAGCTGTGTGAACAGACCAACACTTCCACACCTTGGGAAAACATTTCTGGGCTTTATCACGAGACGAAAACTCCTCGCAGATACGCGGCGGTCAGGCTCCACCGGCACCAACCTTCATCACCTTTCATTAGTGGACCCTGTTTCTCCTCCAGATAAAAGACCCTCTCCCCTAACAGAGTTATGGACCCCATTTTTTACACCACAATTAACCTTCTTTTATTTATTATCCCAGCCCTCTCCTGAAGCCATTAGCACAATATTATCAGTTCAAATTTATCAGAGCTCATAATGCGACCTTTGGGAACAACCTCTGTGCCCCCGTCTGTCTGGGGAAAGTGGTTCTTGTCTGTCTCCTTTAACTTTTTATGAGAGCCCGTGTCATGTAACCCTGTGAACAAAACTGTCATGTACACTCTATTCATTACTCAATGCAGACAAAGTCCTCATATACAGCCTTGCTTTACAGCATTCATATAGGGCCCTGGGCGAATACAAACCATCTGTGCAAACACAGACTTCTGACAGGCCGCTATGGTGAGCGATGAGTCCCACCTGTACGAGAGCACAATACCTCTGGAAAAGTCTGAGATAGTTTTCTTTTATATAAACTCATGCAGTCTCTCAGCTTATACCTGCAGTACCATCGTTCCGCGTAAGAGTAATGACTAAAATGACTTACTCTAATCCGTCAAAGGATAATTGAAGGACATCCTGCCATGTTAATGAATGATATACCCTGCCATCTCCTCTTCTCTAGTGCAATCACCCACACACAAATTGATGCTTCACATTGGCTGTCCCTTAGATACCTTGTAAATCAAGTATAATTGACAGACAGAAGTGATGAAACGCAAAGCAGTGCAACTAAATGACTCCATCAAAGCAGCCCCATTAAAAAAAAAAAGCTCCTAGGTGACCAATTATCTTTCACACTTGCTTGGTGAATAACACAGACAGGCAGATACTAAACAGAAAACTTTGAATGGACACTACAGACGAGCAAGATTAATGTGCTGTTTGGAAAAGAAGAGCTATAAAAATAAATGTGGATTTTTGGTATCTGTGGACAATATTTCTCCCTCTCTTTCCAACAATCCTTTAGAGACATTTGTGTGCATTCATCATCTTCATTTATGTAGACCAGACTGCATCCCAACATGAATTAAACTCAAGCTAATGGAGCTTACAAGCAAACAGCTAACTCATTAGCCTCCAAGGAATACACCAATACGGGTTATTATAGCATGTCAAGCTTTTTTTATTGTCTCTGATCTGGGATAGTTCCTCCCCCCTCAAGCGTTTTGGCATCATTGGAGTTTGCTCAGTACTGGTTTGAGAGCTTGCTAACTGTCCATTAGCAAGCAATCGTCAACAACAAGTAGAGTTTAGTGTGTTCTTGTATCATCTTCATACATGTAGTTCAAACTGTACTCCTTTAGATATTTAACTGTGTGGTTAAGAGAGTCCAGGGACACAGGGCTAGTTCTCAAACTGACATCCTACAGTTAATACATTAGCCTCCCAGGAATATGCAAATGCTGGTTATTGTAGCTTTGTCAGTGTATTTAATCTTTTCTGTACTAGGATGTTATTGAGTTAGCTAGGAATAAATTCTGAAGTGACACAGCACATCATCCCCGCTTTTCTATTAAATACTTTTACACTTCTACCCCCAAGGGTAGGATTGTGAAAATATGTTAGCAAGCCTAATAGCTGTCCATTAGCAATAAATAATCCACGAGTAGTTGGTTTAGAAGATTAATCTTTTACTTAAAGGCTTTATGTGCGATTTTTTGATCCAGCAGATGTCGCCCTTGAGCACCAGCATGAAACCAAAACAACTTGCAGCGCATTGTGGGTTAGCATGCTAATGCTAGCGATCTTTATTATGCTCGTATCTTCGCACTGCATGTAAATTTACCTGAAATGAGCGTGATCTAGAAACACAGTTAAGCAGTGAGTACAGTATGTTGTTCTTCTTTTCTCTAGTCCCTCAATTAAACAACTTTTATACATGAGGGGAGGAGTCAGCCGGCCGTCCAGGCGATGTAAACAAACTGAAGATAGGACTCTGAAAACTCTGAAAACATCACAGACAGTGGGACTCGGGTGTTACACCCATTGTAGACAGTTATTACTCACAGGGTTATTTTCAGAGGATATACTTGATTTCTATTACATTTAAGTGTGAAAAATCGCATATAAAGCCTTTAACATCTTTTCACTTTCTGCTCTTTTGTTGAGCAATACAACACACGAGGGAGGAGTAACATAGATCAAGCAAATGGTGCAACATAGATAATAAATTGAAGTTAATGATGCAACGCAGCTAATGAGCTCAAATAGCTTCCGTTGTTTTTGACTAACCCACTCTCTGTTCATTAAAAAGTACAGCCATGTCAACATGGTTAGCTTGTTGGCCAATTCTGAGGTTAGATTCATCAAAGTTCGGCTGAAAAATGAGTTTGGATTCACCTTGCGTCCACTATTAATTTAGCTGATTGTTTAACGAGGCTTTCAAGGAAACACTGGACTGTAGTTTAGCACCACAGTACAGCTACTGAAAAATAGATTCCTCAGAACAAATCCCACTGAGAATGATCTTAAAGGATGCACCAACATCTGTCAGAATCCCTCTTTGTCCCGAGGGGAAAAAAAAGCTGGACTTCCAACAACTCATCTCATCATCTCGCACACACTTCAATGCTTTAATATGTAAAGGAATCCCTTGCTTCAAGTGCTTTCCCTGACAGCCTGCAGGCCTTCAGTGGCTCAACTCAGACTATTAAACCAGCGGACAGATGGATTCAAAGCACTGTCCACGGGGTGATTAGGTTTCATTATGTCAAATGAAACACCCCATTACTCTTTAAAGTCTTATAATAAATGTCTTTAAAGAATGTCTCCATGAGTTAGAAAAAAAAAAGACAGTCCGGAGATTAGAAGGAATGACCGTGATGTGACATTTGGGGACTCTTCTTTTGACCAGAGAGAACAAGAGGATTTGAAAAAGAGGAGGGGCAGAATATAAATGTCAGTGTTTAGTGTCTGTACTACAAGCTTTTGTTGAAATAAATAAGTCAGTGTGTCATTTGTATGCTCTTGTTTGACCAGGACAGCACAGTCCATCTGGGGCCTGGAGCTAAAAACAATGATTCAACAGCCTTTTATTCTGCAATTGAGGCAAGAGGATAGAAACACATTCTATAGGGCAAATATGGAGTTGTAGTTTGTTCCATTTCTGGATGCCACAACTTTCTTTTCCTTGTTACAATGCTGACAATGCAGAGGCTTGATACCCATCTAATGGAGTAATCCCAATTTGTGCAATGTCTTTGCACACATTGCAACACAGACCAGTTTGTTTGGACAGTTCCCCAGAAATGTTGTTATCAGTGCCCGTCCAGAAATGAATCCAGGGAGGGGTGGACAGTGGGTGGACTGCTGAAGAGTTTTTTTTTTCTTGTTCAGGAGGTGGGGACTTATTGGAAAAATTATTTGGATGGTGGCCCCCCAGCTGAGGCTGTCTGGCAGAGGATCAGACTCGTTTCTCTCCAGTCGAAGGCTCTCTTTCTCTGACCCGTCATTCCTGATGTCCCAGAGAACTGACGCAGCTACAAAAACAGCCTCTGGTCCCGCTGGTGAGAACTGGGCAAAGATCGCAATACACATTCTTAAACACACACTCCATCACATGAATCTATGACATAGAGAGTCACTGTACTCTAGCCAGCTCGCATTTCAATAAGGAGAGTCAACAAGATACTGTATAGATGATAAAAGACAAGATTAAGATGATACTGATGTATAGCGTGTCTCAAACAGCTGTATTTCAGGTGTTCTGGTATTGAATCGGGCCTTTGAATGAAAACCTTTTTGATGTCGAGAATTGAAACATAGGAAACCACATCAGTCACCTGAGCAGTGAATGCTGCATAATGGCACATTGTTCAAATTAGGAGCCTTTTCTGCAGCTTTAAAAAAAAGTGCCCTGAAGCCAAGTCTAATTGCTGCATTCCTACCACGTTTTTTACGTGTCTGCTTCAAAATGAAGCAAATACAAAAAGAGAAGTAATATGTGAGGATGTAGAAATGCAGCCACAGCTTGATACGATAACATCTCAGGTTTCAAAGTTAGTGACAGCTGTTCACTCGTAACCTCAGTCATCACATCCAGTTTTTCCAGTGCCAGCGAGGTAGGACAATAGCAGCGCATCTCGTTCCCGTGTTTTCCTTCGGGGTGGATTCTTGCTGGATGAAGCAGTGTCCTCCTGTTTCCCTCTGATGTTTGGGCTCTGGATTATCCGTCAGCTCAGCGTGGTTTGTTTTTGGTGGATTCTGCTCTAATCTTGCAGGCTTCTGTCACACTGCGATGAAAGACAGTCTGTTGGTATTGGCTCAATGCTGTGGCTGAGTCACAGACACAGGTGCACCGTGAGGGAGGAGAGGTGACATGACACGCTGGGCCTTAAAGTGCATTTACATCCACGTTCATCCAAGAAACAAATAAGATCGCTCATATGGATTTTCCTACCAACAAACATCTCATTCAGCCTCAGGCAGTAGTACATATACTACTGGTTTGGACTTGTAAAACCTGATTTTAGAGCAACTAATCTGACAATTTACAGAAATCTGCTTTTTATCACTCCCTTAATCCCTTAAAACGGGTGGAGCTTTTAAAAACAAACCACTCACTGTATTCTGGGTCGTATGATTTTACAAACCTGACAAGTTTAGCCTCCACAGATCTATAACATCTCTTCATTTTCTATACGCAGGATTACCTTAAAACAACAGCCGTCAGGGGAAAATATTCAGCAAAAACGACATCACAAAACAAGACATGTCCTTTGAAAAAAATACCTGCCTTTTGACTCATCTGTTATTATCTATACCAACACTGGAAATTCATTCTGTATACGCCACAGCAAGAATATGTATTCAAACACCCGCAAAGAACAGGTGTGTTTGAGTGCTTTTCAGAACAACAATCACATACTTCTTAGATTGAATCTATATGCATGTAACTTTCAATCAACATGTTCGTGCAAAGAAGGTTTAAAAAACTAAATAAAGTCATGAAATCATATTTTTTAATATTTTTTAATATTTTTTTTTTTTTGGGGGGGGGGGCGTTGTTTGGGCGTGCTGATTAATGTTGATAAAATTATAAAGTTGGCAGTTGGTTGATTACATAAATAATCTTGTTGTACAGGGTGGGACAAACATAATCCCAGTGAACTAGGTGGGTTTCACAACCTGCTGCCTCTCAGTGTGAAGCCTCTAATCCTACCAGCCAACTCTTATTCCATATGTTGGTCAGGCAACTACATGTTTTGATCACAGCTATTGAACGTTACCCCTCAGAACATGGTAGGGCGGGGGAGCCCCCTTACTGCTGGGTTGTAAAAGGTAAACAGTTGCTCTGGTGGTGGTTGGTGGTCTGCTGTGTTCAGTGGTTTACTGGAGTTTCGCTCCTCTTGGGAGCAGTCCTGACGAGGAGGGGATTACCTCAATCCTCTCCTTGCTTCACCCTTTCCAGCTCCACACTTCAGATTCAAACAAAAGCTGAGGGGCTGTGGGCCTCAGGCCCCTGGCGGGCTGCTAATCCCATTCCAGCTGGACAACAATCCGTCTGGCCGGTGGCCCCTGCGGGGCTGTAAGCCCCCAGTAAGAGGCTTGGAGGAGAAGTCAGACAGCTCATCAAGGATGAGGACTTAATTAGCCTTGCAAAGTCAACCTGGCTAATTGAAAAGATTTGACCAGCCACAGGAGCAGAGGAGTGGAAGAGCGCATTTTTGTGTTTTTCTCTGCATTGTTCCAGGTGTTCAGTTGCCAAGCGAAGACAAATGCCAGGGATGAGGTGCCCCTGCTGCTTCAGAGTTGGCAATGTGAAAAAGGGCCTGCTTGTAAGGTTAATTGGGCTGGACACAGTGCCAAGATAAAGTATGGGGGAACATGTCTTGAAGTGTTTTGTTGGATGTGAGCTTAATCTTTCATGACGGGCTTTATCGCAGGGTCAGGAGTGGAGTTCTGGGAGTGATTCTGCATGCTGGTCTTATTGAACGCCTCAAAAACCAAGATTATTTTAAGTGTGCATGTCAATATGTGATTGTATTCACATAAGGGTCCATGAACATGTGTGTATGTGTTAGTTCACTAGTGTATGTCTGCCAATAAACTCTGGAGAGTTCTTCAGATGAGATGGATTTTTCTTCTTAGTTTGTGTACCCAGGTTGAGCTGATGTCAAAACTCTGTCAGCACTCAGTGGCAGACAAAGCATACACACCTTGTGGAAATAAAACAGAAACTCTCCTGACTCCCTCCCTTTCTCTCTCTGCTCTCCATCAACACTTTAAGCTTGCTGTTGCCGCTCCAGCATAATGTGTTTAGAAATGTTGCACTCCCTCAACCTCGCCGACTCAGTAATGCATTTTTCTACACGACCCCATCTCTCTTATCCGAGTGTTTGAATACGCCACTTCTTCAAAAAACACGGTGTGTTTAAAGAATGCCACACTCAACCTCTCAGGCTCCATCGCTTTAACATGTTTGAGTGCACAGGCTGCCTTCTTCTTTGTGTAATTTGTTTGACGATGCTCGCCTCTCCGACGCCACTTACAACTAATGTGTTTTTAGCGTCGACAGAATTGCACGCGCACATCCATGTACCAATATAACACACATTCACAGAAACCGTTTTAAATTCAATATACGACTGATTGAGCTGAAAGCACAGGAAAATTAATCCAGGGCGAGAGGCAGTAGGCAGTCTGCCTGCAATCACAATCTAGTTTTATTAGACATTATGATAAGTCGCAGATACTCAAAGGCTTTGATAAATATGAATAAAAAAGGTTATTATTTAGAGGATTAATTATACCCTGTCATTGGGATGTTGTTTAATGCATGAAGCTGGTTCGGCACTAGATTTTTCATTGCATCATGATGTTAGGCTGCTATATGGTTTCTAGGACGGTGATGAATCCAGAATTGCTTGCTATGCACTTTTTGTAACTGAAATTCAAGGTGATGACGACGACTACCTTTGGTGATCTGCAGACCTTTTTTAAGCACAAGACATTACCTACAGCAGCTGCTGCACTTTGTGTCTAATTAGCAAAGTAAGATTGCTAACAGACTTTAGCAAGATGAGGAACATGGTAACATTTGTGCCTGTGGTAATGTTTGAGAGCAATAGCACTATATGTTTTTGTTTTTGTTGATATTTAGATCAAGCTTAGAATTGTTGCCCCTTTTAACTTTTAATCGTACAAACTCTCTTCCTTTGGGACCATGTTTCTGGACCTCCCTCGGGGGTCTTAGGTCAGCCCGTCACAGTCTAACAAAAGTTTAGCGTTATTTCCGCTTACTTAGAGTCAAATGTATCTTTCAGTTAATCCCTCTCTGTCTCTGTCTGTCTGTCTGTCCGTCTGTCTTCTGTGAAATCCGTACTTTGATCCACATTTTGTTTCTTCTGGGCTTCCTAAAGCAAATGCAGCGCTGACCCAGACAAACAGACAAACCCATCACCCACAGCTACGATGCTAATGGTCTTCAGGGGGTGGCGATTCTGTCCATGATGTGGTCATAAGGGATTAGTGGGGCTCTCTGCACATGGAGCCATCACTCATGGGTGAGGACAGCTGGGAGTAAAGGAAGATTCAGCTGAAAATGATTTAACGACTTCAGATCTCTCTTTCTCCATTAATGTATGTGCCCCTACTGTACCATGGCTCCCATTGTGTAAAGAAAACAGGCTTAGCTGTATTATCCATGTCTATCTCTGTAATTTATCCAAAGAATTAGAGCGTAGCCCATTGGCATGTGCAAATAATCCATCAGCACACAGTTTGCTATCACCGCAGTAATCTCGTGTCTGTTTAATATCAAATGAAATGCTTCTGAAATCAGCTGAAATAACACTGCCCATGTTTCAAGCAATTAACCTTTTCCACTGTGGAAACACCTCGAGCGGGAGAAAGAGAGGAACTCAAGTGGGAGTGAATGTCTGCCATCCACTCCGGGAGAATACATGGCACGTTTCAGGGAGGCCCCAAGAACCCCTGCACAGTGTGTGTGTGTGTGTGTGTGTGTGTGTGTGTGTGTGTGTGTGTGTGTGTGTGTGTGTGTGTGTGTGTCGAAGAGTGGGAGACAAATGCAAAAGAAATCAGTGTGGTCTCCAAAGCGTTGTTTGGAGGTAATATAATGGGGGAAGGGTGGATGTGGATGGTTGTGGGGGAGAAAGGGAGGTAAGATATTAATAAAAACTAAATCAGTCAGGCTTGACATAAACACCCCTTTGTTCTTTGATGTGACAGGAGCAGCCACACATTCGGTAATGTGATACATCATACACAGGACCGCTCAAACCCCCCCCGATGACGACCACATATACACATGTTCTCCCGGCTCAGTCTGCAACTCTCACACACACATATATACACACACTTTGAGGCTTAATATCCCCTACCTAGGAGCCCTTATATCCAAGGCTTGATAATAGAGCGCTGTGTGTGATTCGTGTCTGCAGGAAGGAGCCATGAAATTACCTTCCTATGCATCAAGGGGCAGTAGCGTAAAGCCGCACCTCAATCACCCAGAGACTAAGGCCTATTGTTACAAGCCAGAGCTTTCGAGAAAGTAAGCGATCCTACTTAGAAAAAAAAAAGAGAAGATGATAAGACTTGATATCCCTGAATAGTACGTCTGTCGCCGGGAGTTAGAGCTTTAGAGAAATCCAGGTCAAGCCCCCTCTGTGTCTTTGAGATCTCAGAAGAAACTCTTGAGTGTGTGATTATATATTAACCCTCAAGTGCAGGAGAAGCTCTGTTCGGAGATGTTTAAAGAGGGGAAGTTTTCATTGGGTTTCAGTGGAGGTTATCTTGCTTTTGTCTTCTTAGAAGCCTAGTTGGAGTTGGGTTTGGGCTATGAAACTTGGCAAAAGCAAACTGCCTTTCTCCCAGTGTCAAATGTGTTCTCCATATTCATACCGGAGTCATTTGATGTCGTGCTCAGAACTTATTTGTCTCTGGCTCAGTAACTGTGATTCGTTGGATTATCAAGTTTTTAATATGTTTGTAACCTTTAATATTAGCACATATTTGTCTATAAATCTTTTCTAATACGACAGCATGTCATGGATGGATGAATGGATTGTAGCATAATGAAATACAGACTTTCTCCAGGGGAAATATTTTCTTTCTTCTCCTTTCACTTTTCTTCCTCTTTGGCAGTTAAGGCAGCACCATTTCTGGAGCACGGGACATACTACAATACAGCATCAGCATAATGCCATGATTGCAGTTAGAACTGATGATATTCACGAAGCGCGGTGTTCTTCATGAAAACATCCGTCAGACTTGCCAGGGGCAATAAAAGATTTGGCTTACGCAGACGCCATATAAATTCATACGCAGGAAAAACCCTGCCAAAGTAGCATTCATCCAAATCCTAGCCAGCATTACTGTTACCATTATGGTTAGCAAACTCACATTACTCTAATCTAGGACAGTGGTTCCCAACCATTTTCCTCGGAGCCAGCTCCTTCTTGCGTGAAAAAAAAGCTAACCCCATAGAGGCCCCACACGTCAAAGTAATACATTGGTGTCAACAATAAACCACGAACGAATTCATTTGAACATTAAGAACAAGTGTGCTGACTAAGTGGCCTGATATCTCTCATTGGGGAAACGTTCTCTTTACAGCAAGGACAAACTCAATAACGGCACATTGATGGCCACTAGAGCTGCCACTGAAGGTCTGGTTACAAACACAGCTCTTGAGACCTGCTGTGGCATCTCTGGTAGATCCCAAACCATTTCTAGTTTGATAGTAAGCCATTCATTTTTGCAGAGCTACGGAAGCTACCATTGCAGCTCCTGGTAGATACTTTAAGTGCTGCATCAAGATACCAGAAATACTACGGTAGTTCTTGTAGGTTCTGGTGGCTACCAGCCGTTCACACTAGTATCTTACAGGATGTGTCACAGCAAGCTACTGCTACCATTATTGAGCTTTCTAGGTCTTCAGTTTTATCCACATACCTTTGAATAAACTATGTGAAAATCTACTTTCAACAACCCCCGAGAGTTCAGCTTCCCAAAGTCACAGGAGAATGGCAAACCTGTCAATGCAGTGAATGGCATTTTTTGTAGTGAAACAGTGGCGTTCAATGACCCCACACGCTACAGGTAAAAAAAAGGCTCACAGTTTTCTTTCTGCTTGAAAGGCCTCTAATGGCCAAGAGGTCAGCGAGTCATGTTTGTGCTGCCTGGGGTGAATAACAATAGAGGAGGGTGGCGATGGACATAGGCAGGCAGGTAGACAGATAATTAGATGGATGAGTCGACAAAGAGCTGAATCTTATCAGCGAGGAACAACAGGGAGGCAGACAATGCTGGATCGCCATGTCCTAGTCTCTTTGTTGGATCCACAGAGGCACAAGCTCTCATTAGAAGTTTTTGTCCTACATTCACAATGTGAAAAGAAAAAAAAAAAACAGGAAAATCTTCACCAGAGAGACAGAAAAACAAATGGGTTTAGTATGTGTGCAATTAGTTTTGGATCGCTTTAGAAGTGTTTCTTTGGAACCAGTATTTGGGTTTACGAGCAAAACATCACGAGAGCTTATCCTACTTTTTACATGTGACTCGAAAAAATGCAGTTTTTTAATCCTGTACTTAAACACCAACGAAACACTGAGTTTTAAATGGATTCTGTGATTACATATGTGGAGCTTTCTCAGGCAAATGAACCAGCTCTGATTCTGTGAGAATATGAAATTCAGAGCAGAGAGGATTGGCATAATTTTTTGATCAGATGAATTTCATTAACAGTGACAGGCCATCACTTATTTAATTTAAAGGAAAGAGGATGAATGAACCGAGAGGTTGATTCAGGTCCTCGGTGCAGAAGCTATTCTTGTCTCTTAAAACTTGTCGGAGATTGGTTTATTCTCCTGAAAACTAACAAGGCATTGGACACAGGGTTTGATTGGATCAAATGTATTATGTTGTCTTTTTCATGTCAGTTTTCCTGAAATGGACATAATGGTTTACAGATTTTGGAGTGGAGAGTCAAAAAGATTACTCAACATGTAATCGTTAATGAAAGTTATTTATACTGTTTTGGCATGAATACAACTTGACTTCATCCAATCAGTATTTTTAGATGTTGGTCAGAAGGCAGTTTTAGTCATTCATATTGGATTAGGTCATACGTAATTATGTGAAACTATAAAAGATGTTGTTCAATCTATTTGCTGACAAAATGTACCACATGGAAAAAGTTGCAGAACAAGATTTATGATGAGAACCAATGCCCAGATCTTCATCCTTTCAAGCCTTAAATTAATGTTAACTTACTTACCAGTGCAGGAACAATAATTCCATTTATAATCAATGGCTTTAGCCGGTCTGATTAGTTCTGTTGCAGGGACAGGATTATGCAAAAGGATCAATAAGGATCTTTCATTAACACTGAGCGACAGGAACCCGAGACGGGTCGATCCTGAACCAGGACTGACATTGACCCAGTTCTCTCCCTGCATGACTCCCTTGTCTGCCCAAGTCCGTCATCACTGTCATTAATAGCCAAAGCCCCTGGGGGTAAAATGTGTGTGAATCGATTATGGAGTACACAAGCAGAGTTTTAATTTTGGAGGCGCTGGACCTCATCCAAAAGCCCACATCCATCACTCTACTGCCTCTGTTATCAATTCTCCATTCTGGTTAAACAAAAAGGTCAGCAGATTCTGAGCTATACATTTGGCCATTACGTATTTGTTTTTTCTTTAATTTGACTGAAAACTTAATGTGACTTTTCTCTCACATAAGTGTAAACATTGACTGGAAGAGGTGTTAGAGAGATTGTTGGTTTGAGAGGAAAAATAAATCAAGCTTGTCCTGCATTCTTTCACTTCTCTAATTCCTTTCTATAATCCGACATACTTTACTAACCCTGTCTTCTACGTACAAGTTATGCTCATATGCAAATAAGTCGGAACAGCAAATACAATTTGATAGAAATGTGAGGTAGTCAGATTGAGCCATCTCAAAATACTCAAGAAAAGCTGCCATAAAAATCACAAAACGCTGACGGGCAACTTCTCAAGTTACAATCTTGCAATGCAGTATCTATTGCTATCATCTAATCATCACCAACTGGAACTTTTAACTTTTGAACTATTAACAGTTATTCAATAATAATACAAAAAGTTGAAATTTCAAAAAGTCAACCCCAATTTCAAACATTTAAAAGAAATCCAGGTACCACTATGCCTTGAGTTCCTGTGATGTTTTTAAACTGTTCCTTGTGTCCGCACTGAGTTCCACCTGGTTAAATAAAAATAAATAAAAAACAGTTTTTCTCTCGTATTTTAGCCTGGGCTGTTTTTCAAAAACACCAGCTTTAATAATTAGTCAGGACAAACAACTTGCCAATTGGAAACAAAATAGTACAAGTGATTTGACACAGTGATGGTGCTGTGGTCAGTACATCTGCTGTAAAAGTCTAGACTTTCTATTTTAAATGGCCATATAGCCAAAACTTGGATTCCTAACTCAATCAAATGAAGAGCTGGAGGTGATGGAACAGCGGTGTAAACCAACTGTTGCTTTTTGGTGGTCAGGTAAATATGGGAAAACAACAAGTATTTTCTTACTAACAGAACTTTTCACATGCAGATTTTAACATGATTAACCATCTGGTACTATTTATACTTCACCAACTGTATATGACAATCTGTGCAGAGAGTTTACCTTCTCTCTCTCTATCTGTCTCTCAGTAATATCCCCCCATTTCCTCCCCGTCCTCTCAGGGGAGTCACTCCAACAGACAGGACCAATTTTCTGCTAATTGGGCCTCCGGAAATTGCTCCTCGCTTTAATTTACTGTTGGGCAGCCATGAAGACATGTGATCCACGGCTGCTTCTTTCCACCCCTCCCTCCTTTCCTTCCCAACAGCCGGTGCAGGTGTGAGGATGAGAGAGGTACACCTAAATGCACATTCTCCCTCCCTCTCCCTCTCCTTCTTTGGGGAATGAAATAGTAAGCAAACACAGAGACAGGAGCCTAGTTGAGGGGTTTATAACCATGGCAACCAGATGCATTAAATATAACTCGGTCCATGTTTGTAGGCCAGAAATGCTCACTCTGGGGGGCTCAGTGGAATTTAAAGTTTTTAAAAGACAAAAGTGAGCATGCAGGGGAAAAATAATCAATCCAGTCCGGGTAGTTTCACAAACACAGACTTTCACAATATTATCCGAAGCACCAGGGCGTGTTGGAACATCCTATCCAAACAGGAACTGTATTCATTGGACAGAGTATTAACCTTTGAAACTCGGGCGACGACAGGCCAGAGTGTGAGATCACCAGGATCAAATGACCCTATCTGACAGAGCGTCGTCTGGAGGATTGTCCAGATAAGATTAATTGCCATATAGTAACAAAACTAACACAATAACCGTAGCATTAGTAACATATATCACTCTGTTAGCAATTACTGAATAAATATCAGAGGAAATCTACACCACACTCCAGATTTTCAGAGCCTGATAGTGATGGAGGGCTGGGACAGGTGTTCGATCCTCCAAGGTCATTAGAGGTTTAAAGAACCACACTCAAAAACCCTTTAAACAAGCGTTTTAAATGCTGTAAAATACATGATTCAAAACTGGCAAAGATATTTTTTTGTATGGGAAGAATGTAGTCAGAATATGGATTCATGTGAATCTGTTGCATCAAAGCAACATGCTTTTAACAGACTACAAAAAAGGAACTTTAGCCATTTAAGCAAATGTATGTGTAAAATGCAACAAGCATTCTGACTCAACATACCACAACTCATCACCTTTCGATCTGACACTATACCAGAAATGTTCCCAGTGACTCAGCTTTTTCAAACAAAGAGCCAAGAGAGGTAAATGATTTTAATTTTGCACAAATAGGTGTACCTCGTTTTTAAAGGAGATTTGCCTTTGAAGTCAGTTCACACCTCATGACCAATGACAACAAAAAAAGAACAATATGTGTCTGTCTAATACGTGTAGCTTCACACCTTTTGATTTGACTGTTCAGTTTTTATGTTGGTGAAATGACTTTTTCAACGACACAAATTACTTCCAAATAGCCAAACACCTTTTTAGATCTTACGACAAGCACCTCTCACTAACATTGAGTTTTTCTCTCCCTACTAAAACCCATTTGCTAGTGTCAAACTGATACAATCTTTTGAGCCTAGTTTGGCATGTTTTCATCATTCCCTGTGTCAACAAAAGTTGAGTTCCCATGGTAAAACATCAGTCTATTTATTTTACAATATGAATATGTCAACCGTCCTCATGACAAGAGTCTTGTTCTTTCTAACTTGTCCCTCTCACAAACCATAAAACAATCCACACATCTGCAGAAGTCAGGGAAAAGTACTTCGACTTTGCAAAGCTCTTAAACGAAACTTCCACTCTAATCATGTTTTTTCCTTTTCTTATTTAGTTTCTCTGTCAGCTTCTATCATATTGACCTCTAGCCATAGCGTTTGTGTTTTTTCGCAAACATAAGCAAAGTGAGAAACATTGGTTTGAAAATTGTGAGGCTTACCACTTTCCTGACAATCTGTAAACTCAGAGAAAAATTGAACTTTAGATTGGTTTTAGTGGTTCAATTTAGATCACGTTTGAAATCCGATGTATGAAACAGCCTGAAAAAAATCTGTCCACAAATCTATCTCGGTATGGCTGTTTGCCGTTGGACTGACAGGAATGCAAGTGCATTCACTGTGCGTGTTTAATGAATGTTCAGTCCTCATGCAGTTTGTGGTAGAAAATGTTTAAAGATATTATTCACAGAAACACTAAAATAAGAAGAGACAAACTCCGATGAGTGTGTACTAAAGTTTAATGAGCAATGCTACAGTCATACTCACAAACATTCCTCAGCCCTTTCCTACACACACATGTTGCAGAATGACTGAATCCAACCTTGGTTGACATTCAAACCAACACATCCACATCCCCCGGGGGCCCGCTCTGACCCTCACACAGGGTTCATCTGCATCCACCAATCGATACGCACGCATGTTTTAGTGCACAATCCCTCCAACGCTGCCTATCAATACTGACATGTTACCCAGGCCAAACATCCATCAGGCGGCCTGACATGTTTTTGAGCACAAGCACAGCCATCCATCAGGGCCGGACTTTTATAAACCTAACGACCCAATATGAATCGATAAGTCATGTTTTCAAACATTTCTCTGGAGTCAATATGCAAAGCTGTGCTCGGGCACCAGCAGTGACCTCCATTCAAGGACCTCAAAAACAATCATAACAAAGACCCACCTCTATAGAACCATGGCCTTTCTGGTATTGATGTGTTGCTATGTGGTAGGCCACTGTCAACATGCAGGAAATTATGTTCAGTATGACTTGTAATTGTGTTCATTGATCCTTTATTTGCAGGGATTAGCGAGCTGAAAGAGCACCTGTAAAGTAGCAAGGATGGATGCATCTGCAGCGTTTGGAGCTATTTTGCTCAGTGACCTTTTTGTGTTTGTGTGTGGGTGAAGGATATAAAAAGGTAGAGAAGATAAGAGAAGGAGAAAAGGAAAAGAAATATCACTTTCCTTCTTTCTCACATGCACACACATGCACACACACACACACACACACAGAGCTCATTACATCCACCCCGCTGCCTGATGTCTGGTTGACAACTTAGCACCTTCAACTTCCTTTCACACTTTCCAAACTTCCTAACTGGCCTCGGCCTCCGCGCACAGTGAAGCTCATTCACCTGAATCCTCTGCGGACGGAGAGGAAACAAATAACCCTGCTAAACCTGTCTCCACCAAATCCTCAAAATCTTATCGGCTTGAACTCTCGACTTTTCAACCGCACTTTCATTTTTCACACAACATCCAAACAACTCTTTTTAAAAGTACTTCTTGCTAAAATCTGAGAAACTTTCTCCCCCCCTAAAGCAAACAGTGGTTTCGGTTGCAACAAAAATCTTCATCCATCATGCAGATAGGTATGTGTCCCTCGAGGGGCTGTCCTAATAAAGTGGACCTATCAGTCAGGGTGGAGCTGGCTCATTACAGTGCGTGTGGCCTCCTAACGCTTTACACACTCAGTAAACCTCCTGCTGCTGCTCACTGTGCAAAAACACCAGTGACTAAAACATGGATTTAGAAACAGTGGGAGGCAAACCCAGGGGTTACAGTCCAGAGCGGGGGTAAAACTAATTTATGGTTGATAGTGATAATAGTCACTGGTGATGTTCTTAAAGGTGCAGGAGTTCATGGAAACACATTGAATAATTAAAGAGTCATTAATAATTTAGGAGACAATGAATTGAAGTATTTTTAGTCTGAATGTTTTGGTCGCAATTATTTCCCTTTTTTCTCATTTTCTTTTTAATGTCGGAGGATTAATTAACTGAAGGGATGATGGTCGAACCCATTCTGCAACCAAAGGACAACAAAGCAATGCTCTGCACTGCGGCCACCACAGAAAGACCGTAGCTGCAAAAACAACACAAGGACACTTATCAAGGATGCGACAGCACTGCAAAGACATTCAGGACTTTTTGTTTCTCCCTCAAAATACCACAAAAGCTGCAAACCATGAGCTGTTACCTTGCAGAGAGAGAAGTCAGCCTGGGTTTCTACTCTACACAGGCGCATCAGTCTTTCAAGTATTATGCAACGTAGCCAAAGGTCTTGGCAAATAACTAAATTATTGGAATGACACAGTTAACACCCAAAAAGCCAGATGAACTTGGGCAGGCCGGAGTAAATCATAAGTTTGGCACAGTGCACCTGAACGTGGCTTGTAAAGGCTTTGTGACTTATGGCGTGGCGGGTCATCTGCACTTTGTTCTAACACCCTTAGGGATAAGAAGAGTGTGAGAGCTCAATCAAAGTATGTACAGCTAAGTATTCCACCTGGGTGGCGAGTAGTAAAAGATACAGTGGGAGATCAGTGGGAAGGAATGTTATGGATTTATGCATGTCAGGTATCACCTGTCAAAAAGTGGGGATGATATACAGGCAGAGATCTATAATGAAGAGGCCAGGGCTTGAAAATGAGGTTTCCATGTTTGTGGGTTATGGCTCTTTTTTTCCTCACTCACTCACTCACACCTGTTTTCTCTCTCACTCTACAACTGACTGTGTTTGTTACGGCCTTCTGTGGCGAGATCTCTTCATGAACTCCAGGACCCTGAGTGTTTCTCAGAAGCATTTCTGGGATTCATTTTTACACATTTGTTGTGAACTTTTTCTGTTTTCACACTTAATTATTCACATAAAATCACTGTCAAGATACTATATATTGCTTTTATTCTGAAATAAACTTTTAACTTTTAGTTCATTTGTAAAAAGGCAGTGATTGGGATATAAAGGTATTTTTCCATGTCCCTTGGGCCTCTCCAGTCAAGGCAGGGAATGTTCTTGAATTCCCAACCCCAGTCAGAAGCAGCTATTTCAGGTCATCTTTTGATGGACTGCCCCTTTCTCTTTGCATCATCAACTACAGCCTCCTTTCTCTCGAAATGCAACAGCTCCATCTTGATACCCATCAGCTGTCACTGTATGACCCAGGTAATGCACTTAAAGCGGCCTGCAGTGCCTTGAGGGTGTTTCTTCTGTTTTAAGTATCCCCAGTCAAAACTCCTTAAAATATCAACGGGTCCCCCTGAGGCTGGGTGCGCCAGCCACCTTTGACCCCAAAGGTCAGGTGACTAATTAGCAAACACCTCTGCGGGGCAGTGGAATGCCCTGCGCAGAGGGCGGAAAAAACAGAAGTGGGATCTGTCAATTCCCTTCACTAGGACTGTTAACACTCACAGGAAGATACTTAGAAGCAGCTGATCATTATTTGTGTACAGTCAAGACAGCAGAGGCACCAAGAGTCAAGTGGAAAATTATAAGACGATAAGCCAGAAATGGTCTGGGAAGAGAGCAAGTTGAGGTAATGTTGACAGGAAAACATTTAGTGCAATATCATCAAACTTACTGTATGTATGTAAATCTCCCATCCTGCCTGTATGAAGTCATATGCTAAATTTAGCCTTAATTGAAGTACAAGCAACCCTCTGTTTCCAAAGAGTCTGCACGAGTTACCAAAGGGTTACATTATAATTTCACGTGTTTGGATGAAGGCTATGATCCAGTTTCCAATGACATATAATGGTCTGTGTCCTACAGCAGTTTATTGGCTTTTCAAGGACGTAATGACAGTCAATGACCGTGCATTACATTTCAGACCGTGGCCCCCATTAGGCCCAATAGGATCTTTCATCTTCTACATTCCTGCTTGTAGCCAATAGAGGATCCTATATCATTGTCAAAACTCTGTCCCCACGGCACAGGAATCAACTCCAGGCCACCTTGACACAGAATTCAGCATGATTGATGGTAATTGCCTTTTCTAAAATGCCACGGCCACTGAAGACTCCCTGCCTTTCATAAAAGGCAGCTAAAATACTTTACCTGATCTATAAGAGGAAATGGTAAGCATCAGATGTAACGCATGACACATTCAGCTCTCTGTCCGAAATGGTTTACTTACGCTGATGACATGCCGCTGTTCATTGATCCATTTGGACGCGGTGGCTATGGTCAAGCAGGGACAGATTAGACGGGATAAAAAGTCTATTGTGTGTCTGAGGATGAACGGGGAAAATATATAAGGAAAGGCATTTGAAACTGAAACCAGATGTGTGCGTGAGTGTGTTTTTTGGGGGAGTGTCAGTTTGTGTGCAAATTGAGTGCTTGTTTCAAGACTGCTGGCCATGCCATTTCTTGGCTGGTGATTTTTAAGAGTTGGTGGTTTTTGGAAGAAGTATGCTTGGTACAATTAAAGGAGAGAATAAAATGAGTAACACAGTAGAAAAAGAAACTTGTAAGACATGGCTTGAGGTTTTGATGTGATTTTGGAAGGGAAAGGGACTAGGATTTTATGAACAGAATGCGTCCAAGAATGCTTTGACTCAGCAAAACTGATTAAATTGAAGGAAGAGATTATGTCAAAACTTGTTACCCTAAACTCCCATTCATGAAATAGATAGAACAAAATTTGACCTGGGAAGGATTGCAAAAAAAAAAACAGTTCTCTTAATGATTATCTAAAAAATTCTGTTCGGGGAAGTGATATAATAGGGACTCTGGCAATGATCAGGACAGTAAAAGCCAAGCGACTCATACAACCATTGCTTCACAAATGTCCTCTCTGCTTCCACCTTGAATATTTCCAGGCACGCCAAATAAAATTGTTCCAGGTGCACCAATGAAAACTACGGGCCAATTTCCTAAAAGTGGGGCCAAGAGCTGTTAAACAGAGAGGCGTGAATTCAGCCCGGCTTTGTAATGGCTTAAAGCACTGACCAGTGGCCCCTGTGCAGGTTGCCTTTCCTCTCTTTGTCCCAATAGCTAGGGGTGTTATATCGACACTTGTCTGTTGAATATCATAACACATGGCAATTTTAAATTGGTCTCGTACAATTTTACGGAAATCAGGATACAAGACATAGAAGATATTGTTAATTTAAGAAGAAGAAATTAGTGGTACATCAATCATGGCTCATTTCTCACAAATATATAGTGACTGCTGCAGTAAGCAACAGTAGAGTTTTGCAGTATCAGTGAACCATATAACAGCAGCTGTGTAAGAGACTACAACAAAGTCAGTGAGTGGAGGACTCATTACAAACCAACAGAACACAACAACTCTCAACAGCTTCTGCTTCTATCTTGGATTTATTTTAAAGCTTTAACAAACTCCAGGTCAGAGCGAGCAGAGCATCAGTGCCAGTGAGCTGAAACCCGAGCAGACGAAAAGGGCACCTCTGCGTATGGAAAGGTTTAGGTGAGCAGTAAACTCCCTCTTTCGGAACTGATGAGAAACACCTGGATGTCTGAGCAACGACGTCAGCCAAGCGAATCAAAGCCAGAGAGGATGATTGAAAGTGAGGCGGCACAAATCAAAACCTCTGATCAAACAGTCCTGAACTACGGAAAAAAAAACGTCCAAGAAAGGCTGAATGGTTAGGGGCAGAAAGGAAACCTGAGACAGACCATCAAAGACACATAAGAAACAAAATATGAATTATATATATTAACAAATTAATCAAATTCTTAACAGTAAACATTGTATAAACAACTGGAAGGATGTATAAATATCCAAGATCCAACTGTAACCCACACAGAACTTTATATTAACAAAAGCGGCTGTATGCAACACATGGGGAGACATTAAAGAGCACAAAACACAAACACAATCAAGTCACTTTGAAATGCAATCTACACACTGCTTGCATCATTTAATCTATGACTGTGGTTCCAAATGACACTCCTTCCCTCTTTCAATCTCTTCTCTGGGCTGTAAATTATTTAAATGGGACACTGGGTTCTTCGTAGCTTTGACAGCACAGTATTTGATTGAGGTCATTGGAGGGACGCCCATGTAAAACAATCAAAAGTGCCAGCAATTGTCTAATCCTCGGCTAGTTTCCAACGCTTCTGCCATGTTAAAGGAAGGAAGTGTTTTGGGTAAAACCAAGATTTCTATGTGCCACGGGCAATTTCACCTACTGCACTAAGTTGCCAGCTATTTAGAAGAGTGTAACAGGATACTTCCTAATTTATTCAGTTTTCATGAAACCCAATTGCACCTCAACCAAGAGTAACCAATCTCGTTTTTGTACATCAATTGCAAATAATTAAATTCTGGATAATCGCAGGGGTTCCGTGTTTCAATTTCCTCTTTGTGGGGATGATGTGGCTGTTGGCAAATAGTGGGTGAACGGAAATGAAACACAAATGTCTCTCACCCTGTGGTTCAAGATTTGTGATGTGTTTAAGGACACATAATATGAAATGTGCTCTTTACTGCCTGTTGGTGTTCTTACTGTATATACCCACTGTGTGTCTGGTGAGTCATGCACAGAAGACAGACTTCAAAGTCGCCTTAAAACATGGCTTCTCTGTACTCGTGTGTTTCTGTCAGCCGTTTCTGAGCATGTGTGTTGGCATCATTGCTAATAGGTCCATCAGTTGAGATGCTGCTGAGAGCTGTTGTCATAGCCCGATGTCCAAACTGGCAGCATTTACTTTCCACTTACTGTCCCTGGAGAGAGTTTGACCTGAGTAGAGTTACCACAATGTGCTTTAACACTGCCCAGTCGGTCATCCAACCCTGCACGCACACACGCACACACACACACACACACACACACACACACACACACACACACACACACACACACACACACACACACACACACACACACACACACACACACACACACACACACACACACACACAAGCACTTTCTCTCACACACAAGACAAATGAAACTAGGCTGACACAGTTTAAGCTCCTCTTACAAAAACCTTCACTGAGAAGTTATTCATTATTAAGTATTTTAGCATTATTTTAGTAAATAATGTCAAAGTTGATCTCAATTATAAGTAAAATGGGTTCAGTTACCTTTACAATATTTAATGAATTGTGTATCAGTAATGTAGTGGTCAAATAACAAATTAGCTTAAAATAGTAAATACATTGATGTTGGAGTTTTTATTGCGATTTAAATAAAAAATGCAGGTGGATAGTTATATTTCACATGCTAATGTAAGGGCTTTAAATTGCTTCATTCTTTTTGCAGTTTAACTTTCAATAAATATTGTTTTCAGAAGTAATTTTTAAGTTTTATTTTTAGACAAAATAATATGTTAACACTCTATAAGAACAACGGTTCCAGATTTAAGGAAGAACTAAATCTTGTGACTTTTCTGAGTCTGTGCTTTTTGCAATATCCTGCTAGGAGGGGTGATGGTAACAGGATTACAAAAAGCATAAAAATAAAAATGTTAAATAAAAACATGCAGAATTTCCTGTGTCAAAGTGTCAAGTGACAGTGTCAGGAAAACGTTATTCAGGTTAAATTTGGTCCATATAATCTGAATCACTATAGGTTATCTCTCTTCAAACTTTTTCTCATAAATTCCAATTTCCGCAGAAAATGTCAAAACAAGAATGGCTCTTCCTGCACGGGGTCAGCCTTTGGTCTACAGTGCAATTCTCACAAATATATAGTTCTCCTTGTGCATGCAAATTTTTAAGGTCATGTACTCGTGCACACGTACTCTCTGCAGTGCACAAACAGCTTATGAAAAACTCCCACTGTGCTCACAGATGAAGCTGAGTATACAACAGAGCCAGAGGACAGAGACCTCAGCCGAGATAGAACAGGAAAACAGCGTGCCAGCCCATAAGCCATTCAGCAGAGCTCTCACAATGAAAACAGCCTTGTGTTATTCCAACCCGAGGAGCCCATGTTGGCCATTTTGCCTGTTTCTGCAGCAAGAACTGTTTTATCTTTGGCTGATTTTACAGTAACTACTACTGTCTACAATAACCACACCACCATGCTTTCATTGGAGATGAATGAAAGAAGTGACCTCACTGCATTCAACAAGACCACCCTTAAGTGAAAACTCCAAAGGAAAATCAAAGTGTCAGAGTTTGAGGCCACATAGGAAACAAATCCTCCCATCAGGGGCCTGTGTTAAGAATTCCCATATTGAGACACCATTTTTGTATCGAGGCAGCTGCAGAACATCCGTGTTTCTGATGTTTATAAGTGACCCTGGAAATTCAGCAGAGCGCTGTCACAACTTTTAACAAGCCTCCGCAGAGCGCTCCGCAATATTCAAACACATAAACATGCACAAAAATGTACGCAAACAGCATGCAAACTAACACGCAACTAAACCCGTATCTGAAAGGACAGAAATGACGACATTGCACAAAAGTCCAAGTGACCTCAACCTGCAGTATATCAAGGTTTTCTCCTTCACCAGCAGTTCTATGAACACGTAATTTATTAAAAAATGTGATCCTTTCCTTCTGCGGGACCCTCAAATAAAACTGCATCGAAATCAAAATGGAGTTCATCCATCTCTGTCTCAGGAGCTCTTATTAATAAAAACAGCCAGGCTATGGTTTGAGAGCATGTTGCATTAAAGTGTATGTGCAGGAAGGGGGATGAACTGTGGGAGAAAATGTCATGCTTGTAGTGCTGCATGTAATGCTCGTAGCTTTTGTTATGTTTGCAGCCCAGAGGACAAGTAAAAGGCGCACAGATCCAAATGACTCCCTGTGTGTGCATGGGTGCTGGCTCAGCAGGCTTTGACTCTGCTTCATTCAGCTCCCTGATTGCATTGGCCTTCTGTCCACCAACCCATTGATTCCCCTGCCCCAGCCAAGCACTTTTCTGTTTGCTTTGCTCTCTTACCAATACCTACAACCGAAGCTATACTAGTACTGCGGTGTTACCGGTTTTAGAGCGTAGGTCAACGGGTTTGAGAGGGGAAGGCTCACGTCTGGAGGAAGATACATGAATGCCGGCTTAGGGAAGCTGACAATATGACTTACACCCTGCTGCTCTGCTAAAACAGAACAATCCCATAGGTCAGAAGGTGCCATTTCATCATTCCGCTTAAGAGGTCTATCACTTTGACTTAAGTTCAATTATTGGTTTTTGAAGGCTTAAGAGGAAACACTTCACAGGGGTTAGAGGTAAAACACATAACAGCTTTTGTTTTTCTGCCAAAAACAAAATCTACGTCAAAGAAATCTACTTGGCTGGAAGCAACTCATAACCTTCATTTCTAGCACTGAATCCGAAGCATGCAAAGTGAACCTGCTGTGAAACTGATATCAGCTTAAAGGTGAATCTTTTCAAGCAGGTGAGAACATAGAGGGAACATTGTATTTGTTAAAGCTCTTCATCTTATGAGTCTTTGATAATCATCTGTCCAACTGTACAATGAATACATTTCAGTGTTGTAATATGTCCCCTCTATGACATGGTGAGATCTGATCTGCCTTCTCCAGCGCAGTTTCAGTATGAGCAACCTCACACCGGCACTGTCCCGCCGTCAGTCATGTTCAGCGACGAGGGAGGTTTCATAATAGAGGAAACATGAAACCGGACAGAGGTGGGAATGTTTGCATGGATGAAATATTCTTCAAAAACACACAGGAATGCAAGGTTAGACTTCAAGATTAGAAACTGAAGTAGATAGATTTACAAAGAGCGCTTCTTAAAATCCAAGTATCCTTTCTTCTTACTCGGGAGCACTGCAAACTATAGGAGCTTCTTTCGAGTTTTCATTTTGATTTAGAGACTTAACTTTACGTAGACACTTTTAAGTGAACACAGTTTTAGACTTGATTGAATATTGGGATCAGAATTTGCCCACGTGAACCCCTAATATGTTTCTGCTTTTATCAACAGATTTTTTTTTTCTGACATATATTATGGAATAAAGTGCTTTATTTCATTTTTATTATTTTAAAAGGACATTTTATTGAAGAAAATGTATCAACACTATAAACATGGAAATCATTTTCTTTAGCATTTAATTGAGGAATAAATCATTTGCCAGTCAGTGAAGTGTTTCTATGTGCGTCTTTGCTAACTTGCTGAACCAAACCACTTGAAAAACAAACAGAGCAGCAGCAAGAGGAACAGACAGTGTGCAGAAGGAAACAGACGACAGACCCAAAGAATTCCTCTTAAAGAATTCTCTCTACCATCTTTTAATGAAAATCAATAGTGTAATTTTCTACTTAGATAACCCAATCGCTCCAAACTGATTCTCTCATTTCCTCCTGGAGCAACTTCGATTATTCAATCAAGGAGGCAACCCCAGCGGTCCCTTGGTGCGGAGATTATAGTTTTAAAGTCAGTCAGCTTCAACCCCTCAGGTCAATCTTCCACAGAGTTCACGGCACATTCACCGGACCTCTTCAAACGCTCAAATCCACGGGCTGTTTGTTGTACAGTCCCTCTCATGAAGACGAACCTCTTATTTATGACTCAATCAATGGAGACCCTCAGAACCTGGAGGCCGATCAATATGATTACAGGGTTGTGAAAAATCTGTTAAGACTTGCCAGGTTCCAATTCAATTGTGCTGATCGGGCAGCCTGAGAAGTCTGTCAGTCACTGAAGTCTCACTCGCTAAACGTTCAGGGATTTTGCAGGAAGCTAATCAGGGGCAACTTGTCGTGTTTGTGCAAGTTCAACCACAGTCACTAGATTTATTGAGCTCCTATTGAGTCGGGAGGCCAGCTTCTAGGGAGACAGAAGCTGGCCTCCCTACCTCAGGCCAGCTTCTGTTTTCCCCTGAGACATTTAAAGACCTTTAGCACTTAGCAACGCTGGAGCTACAGAGCACTTTCTGTGTTCCATTCCTATTGTCACATTGTTAAAGTGTTTAGATTTGGGTGGGCCCAGTTGTTTTGGGCAGTTTTCATTGCGCCACACTGTTGAGTTGGCATTTCAGCTCCTGTATCCTGCCAGGAAAGTGCTAAGGCTAGTTGTAATGGAAGGTACTGCGAACAATTATAAATGTGTCTAGACACATAAACCGTAAAGATAAGCTGTGGAAATAGAGAGTAAAATTAAACCTGATACGATTTAGAGAGCTATAACATTTTGTGTGCCTAATAAGAATAATCTGTGTCATAAAAAGTAAATGTGTTTCCTTCAATTTTAGCCCTGCCCTATTAAAAATAGATGCAGGGAAGAGCAGAATCTTTACATATTTGAAGCCAGCCATGTTCTGCATTTCACATTGTGTACCTGACGAAGTCTATAAATCAGCTTTTATCATGTGCTGGAACTTCATAAATCTCAATATGTACATGAAAGAGGGGCCTCTGCTGATGTTGTGCCAAAAGCGATTTGGATTCTCATGAGATGGAATCAGCATCCAGATGCAGTAAGCACCAGTCCCTGGTTTGTATTTAATCTGTGCTCCGATCTGGGACTGAGGTAAGCGTGAGCTGATCGCCACCAGCAGCTGGTGTGTGCTTATTTCTATTGTCTGGATCGTCTTTCTCTGTTGGATGTGCGGTAAGAGAAGAAAAGCAGGGCTTATAAGGTGGACGTGGAAAGTTTCACAGTGGGAGAAGATGGAGAGCGAGAATTTAAAGTGGAGCGGGTAAGGAGAGAACAGTTAAGAAGGAGAGAGAGGGCAAGTGTGAGACAAAAAGAGACAGACAGAAAAGCCTGGCCAGGCCTCACGGTACCTGATCAAACAACCTGACAGCGTGTCAACACACATCTGGAGCGGATACGCCGCCTTCTCCTCCTCCTCCACCTTCCCCTTCATACACAGTAATCCAATCTAAACAAGAAAACACATTTGATATCAGTGCAGTCAGTCTTCATTACAGAAGATACTGATCAAGAAGACAGAAATAAAGCTAAGCTAAGCTAATTACATAACTTATTTAAAGACTCCTTGCTGTCTGTGAGTACTTGGATGCCCCTCCTTTCCTGCTTTTGTTTGCTCTTGGCAGACTTTTTTTGTTTTTATAAACTGGCCCGTTCATCCTTTCTGACCAAAATTGATGAAAACAACACAGGGCACTGACGTGTACATCAGGATCTTGCACAAACACAAACATTTCCTAACATTTACGGCCCTGATTGAAGTCAAGGCCCGTGACCCTGGAGAGTCAGACTGAGAGCCGTTTCCCAAAGGCGGGCGGAGTGAATGAAAACCCGAGTGACCATGTGTGATTCAAGGCATGTTCGAGGCATTAGTCTTGCCGTGTGGACACATCGCATCTGTTATTCCTTCCAGAGTGTAATAACAAAACTTTTCATCTCTCCGGAAAGGATGGATAGAGCGGTTTATTCCTGAAATTACACACCAGATTCTGAGGGCATCTCGTCTGCCATGTATGTGCAGAAAGGAAAGCCAGGAGTAATGAAAGTACAGATGAAAGGTGTATCACACATGGTGAATCAAATGTTAGGAAATGACATGCAAAAGAGTAGAAACAATAAGGATTTGTTATCAAAAAGAAGAACAACTCACATTTTGAATGAGTAAGTATGGTTAGCACACATGGCGAGAAGATTCACAAAAACACAGAGATAACTGCTTCATTGCGTTCGCATGTATACACAACACACACAAACAAGCCGTGCTGAGAGCCTCGCTGTATGACATAACCATGTGTGTGATCATTAAGTGACTGTGGCAGGTTGTTTTTGCCCAGGCTGCCCTCTCTGCATCTGTTCCCCATACCGTCTCATTAGGTGGGATTCCTCTGGGAGCTGATGTTCAGGTCAGGAAGAGGGTCCCAGACCTCGGCTGTCTGTGGATCTGACAGAGCTGATAATGCTGAGGTCTGGACAGGACAGGAAAGGAGGAGGAGGAGGAGGAGGAGGAGGAGGAGGAAGGGGGATTTGTGATACTAGACCCCTGACCTCGCTGCCCCATGATCTGATGAGACAGTGAGGCTGAGGAGGCGTGTGGTTCCCAGCATGCAACCTCAGCTCTATGCTGCTTTCTGACTAAAGGTTTGTGGTATAGCTGCAAAAGTCAATGTTTAGCTAAAAGATTTGGGAAAAAATCAGCTATTTTATTTAATTTAGAATCTATATAACTTTTGTCTTATTCACTTTTTGCTCTTCAGGAGCCAGAATTAATCTTTTCTGTTGCTAACTTAAAAAGAAGCAAGGCGTAGGTTGAACTGTGACAGTGTGTTGGTGAAGACTTGTGGTATGAGAACCAAACCATGCAGGCAACCTACATTTCACATTTGGCGTCTAAAGAGTGATTTTTGTGGCAAAACGTTACGTTGAAACTCTGAACTCCATGCTTTTACTTTTACTAAACACAGAATAGAATGTGGCCTCCTGTTTCTCCTCATGACAAAAAAAGATACTAACGGTTTTCTCTGCTGGGATTTCTGTCTGCAAACCCGAACAAATTCATCCAAACTGATGTTTGTGGTTCTAATAGCATTTTGAACACTCCTTTGAATTTTAATATCCATGAGTCTTTCCAGAAAAAATACCCATGCTTATTTCTAAGAATCTACAGACCACACTGTCAGCATTATTCATAAGACATTAAAATCCTGAGAACCACAAACAAACCAAGCTTTACCTACATTGTATTTGCGTTGCGGCAGAAAGCTCAGTGGAAAATATCTCAAAATATCAGCAGATAAAACCAAAACTACACGGCTAATTAGGATGACGGGACCGTATAAACTCTATAATCTCTTAGTCACTCTCTTCTGAACTCTCTCTTGCTTCTAAACTTCCTTTTCCCTCACCGTTGATTTCACAATATCTTTTCTGGCTCCCTCGCTGCCTCGTTCTCTGTCAGCAGCTCACGATTCCTTGATAGCTTTCATGTAATCAATGTGAGTCACAGATAAATATCAGTAAACAGTGAGTGACGTCTCCCAGCTGGATTTGGTTTTCCTTCTGTCTTAGCGGGTCAGTCAGCGTCTTACACCGGATCACAAAACCAGAATTTGATACCTTGCAAATCCCAGCAGACCACTGAGGTTTGACCATTGATCTTCCTGAATTATACACGCGCACGAGTGCACAACTACGGGCGCAAAACACACACATATTGACATTAGAGTGCCTGAGGAACAATCGACACCATTTTTAGGAGACGGCATCTGTGAACACACACACATTAAAGTGTTACAGGACATGACAGGTGTCAGCACATATTCTTTTCCATGTTAGAGGGATTTTCACCTTAAGTCGATACCTCTGTTTGAAGTCAATGGGAGTTACATTCTTCAGCTCTGCAGTCCGAGGGTGAAAGGAAGTTCACAGGCCATCAATGCAAAGGAACAGCTTTCAAAAGCAATTTAACTCCAAGTCTGTGTGCGGCAACTGAGCAGCACATAGACTTCTGAAGGACTGGTTAAATATTAGACCTATTGGGAGCTCAAAATAACGAATTAACAAGATAACTCCTCATAAATATTTCTGAGAATCCAGCCTTGTAACATTGGTCAATTAAAATAATATTTGCCAACAAGAGAAACTACAAATGGGGGGAAAAAAGCTTAATTTGGACAAAATGTACAAAACTTAAATATTCAAATTTATTTTCTGATATACCAGCACCCTTCCAATACATTTTAAATATGTGGTAACTTTCTCTACAGCTAACTGGCTTTATAACAGGTAAAAGATGGGGCAATAATTGAACTGGAGAAATGGCATGACTTGTGAATAATGTAAAAAATTGAATATGCTTATGTTCGGAGGGAGTGTCTTTGTCTTGTCAGGAATTTGATGGACTAACTGCAACATTACTTGCGACTTACTCTACATTGTTCTTTTTGCAGTAGTTGAAAATGAAATGTGAGTTTTATTTATACCTCGAGAGTTTCATCAATTATATTTATGCTTTTAAGACAAGCTTGTGTCAAGGAAAATATTTCATTGAGAAACTGTAAGCCAAGCTTCAGGTTACAGCTAACTTTGTGAGAGTATTTAACATTTTAATGGTGAACACATTTCCCTTTTTGAGTCTATTTCTCTACCAACTAAGCAACGGTTAACAGTATAATAGACTGAGGTTGGCTTTGACGAGTGCCAAGCCTTTCTCTGAAGACCTTACACTGCTTCTATTGTAGGTAAGCCATGGTTTAGTCCAACATAGATCCATTCACTGCCATATTTTGCTTGTCACGTGTGCTCTGCTTCCTCCATTGCATCATTCACTAAGAGTGTAGTTAAGTATTGGCAGGTACTTCCAAAATCTGGTTGGATTTAAATGAAATGTGACGGCTCATTTTAAACATGCCCAGCACAAGAAACTGTGCTCCATCCCCATAATTCCACAAGGCTACGAATATCCATATAAATATGCCACATTTGTCTAAATTCATACACATTTGACAACCCGCAGTAAGAGCAATCATTTAAGGCTGACAGACGCCATGGTCTGCTGATAAAATAAATAAATACATAAAATAGCAGCCTCATTTTACAATTCCGCCTTCCGTTCCATTTTGGTTATATTAAAATCTCCTCACTTCCCTCTGCCTGAAGGATTTCAGCTGAGCTTTTCAGCATCAGCTTAAAGGGGAATTGCAACCACATGTGTCCTGAGCCAGGCTTTCGGTCAGTCAGGGCTGGAGGCAGGGGACAGATGAGCGGACTAAAGGAGACAAGGAGGGCCCACGTGGTTTTGGGCACACTCCGAGATTCACTGCATAAACATGACCCCGCTGTGGCCTCTACTAGCCGGCGTCACACTCAAGGGACTCCTGCAGGTCCATTAAACCTGTTCAGATACCTCTGCCCTATTTCAAACTCAATCAGTGTCCCAAAGGAGATCTGGCATAGTGCTGTTGGTCCACGACACACAAAGGCCTCTGTTGCTGGAGAGTGAGCCCATATACCTACAGGAAAGACTCTGGCTCTGCTGAAGCAAAACAATTCAAGCACAAAATTGAGTTTTGATTCTTTTTCCTAACAATATCCAGCTCACACACAATGGGGGCGTGGAGTGGGTCCCAAAGGATAACACGCATGGCTTCTAAAAGGTTGTTTTTCATCAATGCACTGCAGAGCCATGTCTTAAAATCAGCCTCTCCTCTCCTGTAATGGACTCTGCGGTTGCACTTGGCCGTCATGCTCTGGTTGGTGGGTTGCATCATGAAAACACTGAGAGGAATCAGACCAGTGTTTTAAGCTGACATTCTCTTGGCCTGTTATGTGTTAAATGAAACAGATACATGGCGTCGACCACTGATCGCAAAAAAGTTGCATCTACCTCCCATGTTTGGTTACACAAGAGGGAAGATTTGATGACTAAGGCCACATTGCATATGACTTAATCACCCTTGCCTGGGGATGGAGGGTGGTCACAAGAGAATTCACCAATTTTTCACTTAAGAATAAAACAAAGAGAAGAGGCTTCCACACGCCAAACGCAGAGGCCAGGAACATTTTCATTTGAATGTTCTCCCAGTGTTGCTTTGACTCCACAATGTGGTAGATGACAGTTTCCTCACCTCAGCAGACCCTCCTCATATTTTCGGTCCGTAACCTACTTTGGTTTCGCAGCTCGCGGTGACTCTGCAGGCATTACCAGCTCCTCTTAACACCAACCCTCGCAGAACTAGAACCACGTGCTGAAGAGTAATTATGGAGCATAATTATCTATTCATGCGTACCATTCCTTGTAAAAGTGTATCAATTCCAGCTGTGATTTGGGCTCCCCTCTGCTAAGAGTAATGAAACAGCAGAAGAAGACAGCATGCTATTATATTTGATAACCAGAATCATTGTTTCAATTCAATTCAAAATAAAGATTCATGTTGTTTTGAGAGTTTGACTGAGATATTTAGCAATAATTACAGGTTAATGTTTTTTTAACCAGCTTCTTAGTTCTTGTTACTTCCAATTTACGCTTTTAAAAAGAAGTCAGAATATGAGTTCTGTGCATATTTTGCAGTGTAAATATAGCAACAGCCTGAACCTGTAAAAGGTTCACTTTTGAGCTCACATAAATGAATAACAAAGTCTAAATAACTTGTGCTTTGAGTTTGATTAAACACAATCTGACAGGAGGAAACCATCCAAAGGTTTGGCTCATAGAAATAACAATGTTTACTTTTCCCATGGCTCATCACTGACTGTGTTTGTTAAATCACACAAGGGGTATGAAATCAACTGTTGGATGTCTCAGCCTCAGCATACCAGATTTCACAAAGCAGAGAAGTTATTTTGGGGCTGCCACAAGATTATTTGGATGCTTGTCAAGACTTTAAATAAAAAAGCTGAAGCCCAAACCCTTGACTGATCAGACTGGAGACTAAGTAGCGCAAGTGTTTTTTTTTTCTCACAGGTACACCAGAAGCAATGAAACCCCCCACAGTGAGTTTGACTCATTCACAAGTACAAGATCAAGACAAGTTATCAGCCAAGAAGTATTCCAGTCACTAGATTTGAGATGTTTTTCTGACCTTTTTTGTGCTGACAATTAAGCCCTTTTCTTATTGTGGGTGTGTTGCGAGTTAAAACTGACCACTCTGCGATGGCTAAATGTTGAGAGTGTGATTAAAAGAAGTGTCTGGCTCTTCAAGAGCAGCTCTACCCACACATAAAAGCCTCCACAGAAATGTTACGAGGTGACACATTGGGATATCACAATAGTCCAGAAATAAATGTCCAACTATGAATAAGAACATATTATCATCTCTGGTGTTACATCTAAAGATGGTTTAAACAACCAACACCAGAAACTCTTCTGAGAGTAAGCAATGAAAGTGTATTCCTGTTCTGCAAGGTCTCAAAGACTTGTATTGTTGGTATGCTATTTCAGTTGTTTTTTTAAGATAGACGTGTTCAGAATAGAATAGAAAATAATTACTTTATTGATCCCAAACTGGGAAATTGGCGTTACAGCAGCAGGTTGTCCAAACACACAATATTAGCAAAAAACACAATATAATATTAAATACAAAGTAAATAAGCACTAAAAATATCAAAACTAAGAATGGGACTATATACAACCAGGATTTAACTAAGCATTACGAGTCTTAAATATGAAATATTAAATACTTAGGCCAAAAGGAGCGTCAGGCAAAGAAATCATTTGTGTAAATCAAAAGTTAAAATACTTAAGGCAACATATATTAAATCTCTACCATCTAGAAACCCCCCCCGATTCAGCAATTCAGAACTTCTGCATATACTTGTTGACATGTCTGCCCAGTCTCAATAATCAATTTTCTTAATGTAATTTAGATATCACACTGCTGCTTCAAAATTTCAACCAATCGCTATTCTATACTCCCAACAGCCAAAAGGGAATGTTTTTTTGCTTTCAAATGACAGAAACTGGAAATAACAAACCTGATATGTGTTATTCTTTGAGGAGGTGAACATCAGTTAATTTCATGAAGGATTGTTTATCGCATTTCAATTTCAAGCCAACTGCCTGTCCGTGTCAGAGTGGATACGGAGTCCACGTGCATTTTTAAAAGGGTGACAAATCCACAAACAAAACCCAGCATCAAAGACCAGACTATAAAAAAACTAACAGCCATGAACTCGTTGTGAATTTCTGAGAGGGTTCTTTTTGAACGGGAGACCTCCATGGCATCCAGCCACTCTTATCCCTCTGTACAAAATAAGTCTCTTCATAAAGTAGAATAAAAAATAAGCCCAAATTACATCTTTATGTTACACTGGTATATGTTAAAACATAAAGCACATTATTGTGCTCTGTTAACTGACACCGAGCCCCTGCTCTATCAGCCAAAACCACTAATTGGACAACCACAGACACTCTTGCCAACTACCTCAAAACTAGCAATGAGCTGAACCCTCAAGAGTTACTTCTGCCAAGCAAGGACACCAGCCAACAATGTGTAGCTGCTGTCAGAGGTCATTGAAATTATCTGTCTACAAATTACTTTGTGGGCTCATGGTAATGTGAGGCCTTGAGCAGATGGGGGCGGGGAGCGACAAATTCAAGTCTCCTGGATAATGTAGAGTTGGTCTGAGCCCAGGAAAGCATCATCAGAGTTCAGATGATCTCCCTGCGATCCTAACCGCTGACATAGAGGAAAGACGCATCACTGCAGAACACCGGATACGCAGCAGCAGCTCTCATATCAGATTCCTAACATAGTTTGTGTTATTGAAACACAGCCAGATGGAAATGATACAGCTGCTCCTTTGTCATGTTGTGATTTAGGATGGATTTACACAGAAGTTTTGATTTATTTGCAGTCCGTGAATATCCAGCCAGAACTGACGTTAGCGTTTAATAGTCCTCCGACTGACAGTATTTGGTCCTTATGGGTTTATCAAACTGACACAGTTACAACTGTTTAAATCCACTGCTGTAGGCCTAACATGTATTAATATAGAAATCTACACTATGTGACGTGTTCACTGACATGTCAACACCTGTGTCATCAGCAAGTAAACAGGTGTTCCCCACCCCCTTTGCTCCCTACTTAACAAGAGCAGCACATTTCTCCCACCAAAGACACTGACCTACAGTGAAGGTTCAACAGTCCTCCGCCCTTAAGGCAGTAAAGGTCGTTCAAGTAGGGCACAAGTGGCAAAGTAATCACTATAAAGTAAGAACAGAGTGTGTGTGTGTGTGTGTGTGAGTCGGGGGGTTAGGAAGAGCTAGTGATTCCTCAGACAAACAGGGTCATTAGCAATTTCAGAGGGAGTCCCAGTAAGGGGTCAGGACTTTGGGAGTTTGATCTCAGTGAGAGTGTCTGAAGCCATGAAATGTGGGGGCAAACGCAAACCATGGGGAAGAGGCACAAATGGTAGAGCGATCACAGGGCTCTGCTTTAAAAGGGGTCAGATGGCTTTTTCATCTCTGCTAAAGGCGATCAGCGAAAGTGACGTGGTGCACAAAGGACAGGCACTGGGTTGATTGACAGGCACTAGAGGTTGGGGTTAATGCTATTCTGCAAGTCCATAAAGCCTACACAAAAGGACAATAAATGCAGAAGTTGTGAGAGAGAGAAAGTAGAGCAGCCGGACAGGTCTCAGGGATGAGAAATTGGAGATATTAAGTGATGGATGCTTAACTGTCAGTTCTAATAGGAGGCATTGCAGAGGCACTGTACTGCTGCTTCAGGAGTCCAAGAGAGAACAGTCCAATGATCAACACAAGGGAGCCAATTAAAAAGCCAGACTTTGGCAGACAACTGCAATACCCTGACCCTCATGTGACGCTGGAAACACATCAGAATCCATGGAGAGGGCTTTTTATTTTATTTTTATTTTCCAGCAAAAACCAACCTTGCATTTTCAGTCCCAGCGCCACAAGCTATTATCGATCTGTGGTCCCCTGTTAAATCACCGAGAATCCACTTTCATTATTTCCAACAGAGTGGCTGCAGGAGAATCTGGTTTCGCCCCCTTGTTATGGCGAAAAAGGGATGAGTGCTGACATCATCCCCTCCACTGATAAGACAGAGCCAAATGACAAGGTCACTGAGGTGGAGGAGGTGAGGCTTCACTCCATTCTAAAGATAACAGTGAAGCATTCTTTAAACTGGTGCCTGCTGAGATCAAACACTGAGGCTGCTTTTTTTCACTCAGCAATTGAGTTTGTTTCAGTTCTCAGAGTTGGGTTGTTTTTCTCTCACTAATTGGAGAGAAGACTCACAGCCGGATGGAGAAGATAGCTGGAACTGTGGAAGGTCACTGATATGAAGTTCTTTTTCTTGGTTCTTCTGCTTTGAAAGGGCTTCAAAAGCTGTGTGTTTTGTTTAAAAATAAACCCCATGAGACAGCAAGGCATTATCCGACTGGGAGAAATCTGCCAGGTGACCATTCGTAAGCAGCAACTGTGTTGGCAAAAGAGATGGATTCTAAATACAGCTGAGTTATTTCTGTATGGGAACTTCGACACTGAAAGAGTAATTATGCTGGAAGAAGCTAATTATATGGTGAGCAATCAATCTTCAGCAAATCAAAGGGAAGTAACAGCAAACAAACAGCTTTTTAACTCTTCTGACAATGCTCCTTCACAGCGAGAGCAGTTAATGAGATTCTGACAATTCCTGCAATTTTATTAGTTCATGAAAGGATGCCACACATGGAAAAGACATCAAGAGATAATCCATAACACATGGATGAGCCACTCATGAGAAAGTCCTTGTTGAACCCAGACTAAAATGTTGTCTACAAAGCTCCTGTATCTTTGCTCTGAAATAAAGTTGAGCACTCTGTAAACAGAATCTAAAAATGACACTTGAGTGTACCTGGGCCAGATTGTAATGTCTCTGCATCCTCAGAGAAACTTTAGCAGACTTGGTGACAGAGATAGTGAGTGCAGAGTGTCAGAGATGTTTGAGGGTTGTCCATTCGACCCGGCATCCTAACTGCTTGGGAGGGGGAGGTTGTCTGGAAATAGCGTTTCCCAACAAGCCTTTGGAGTCTCCTCCATTTAAGATAAGATAAATAAAGATAAGATAAGATATACTTTATTCATCCCAGCAGGGAAATGTAGGTGTTCCAGCAACCAGCATACATACAAACACACAACACAACACATATATACATACATATCCCACCCATACAAAAAAACATGAGCCCACAATACAGTTTGATATATGATATATGCAACTCAGGCTAAAGTTTAAAAGTTTAAATGTCTTCTGTCCTATTTACACCCATATGAACGATGGTTCCACCTGACTAACATTCACAGAGTGTTATTCACTTGGAGAAAACAAATAAAACCCAAGTAGGCATTGAGCAGGTCATGGGTTGAAGGTTTTGTTGTTTTGGCAACAGTAATTCTTGCCGAGGTGATTCCTTGCATTACTGCAGTTCAGCAGCTGTGGCTTGACATTTCACCCAGAGATGTTTCAATACCAATACCTGTATCATTATCAGTATCGGCATCAGACCAAATCATAGAAAATAATACCTCTGATATTGTCTAAAATACAGTATTGGGTATGGCGAGAGTACCAGTCAAAGCATCAATCAAATGCCATAACCAATCAGCTCCCAAAAATCTAATTGTTTCAGGTAAATAATGATCACCAGTAAAATTGTATATATGTTTTGTTGCACTGGTATCTAAGGATAATTGTTATTGGTCAATACATAAGTATTTGCATATGATATGGTATCCAGATTAAAAAGGAATCTTAATCTAGACTACCAAATCCATGCTGTACCATCTGCAAAACACCATGCAAAATATCTTTGAGAACAGTAGTATGTCACATCTGCAGCACTCACAAAACTGTAACTCCAGTTTTTGAAGATCAGAATATGAAACACATGTCTGTCTTTCAACCCTTGAGGTGAGTTAAAACCTGCTGCTGTGCTGCTGAGGTGTCAGAATCCTGATTTCTGCAACCAACACAAAAATACTGCCAAAATAAGGGAGTCACTGCTACTAAACCTAGTGATATGGGAGAAGGAGGTCAAGGTTTTAGAGGTGAACGGGCCCCTGTCAATTGAGAAGTGTAAGGAAATATTTTCTGACCGTATGTCTTCATCTGGTGCTTGAGTTATGAGAGGTCTCTGGTACAGTGGAAATACAAACACAGCTCACATGCAGCTTGTTGGAATGCGGACAAAGATTTAACCGGTTGTCACACCATCAAAGAGGCTCTCAATCAGCGGTCACACAAAGATCAAATATTTGGAGAGGCTGTTGTTTGGTGAACATAAACAAATGTGTCCAGCAGACTGGACAGAAATGTTGGGTGAATCTGAAATGAGTTCCAGTCCCGCTTATTGAAAAAACTGTTACATAACCTTCTGTTTGGTGACCTTGTGCCTTTCTCCCAAACTATCAGGAAATGGTTTTAAGTCAAATTAATGAATCGGATTCTGGTAAGACTTAAAGAAGTATTGTATGTATGTGGCGGGACGCTTCTAACCACGCACTTTTTTGGGATTGGTGTGAGACAGTGTGCAGACAGAGTCATCTTTCCACTTGAGGGACTGTCAGGTCGCCCGGTTGAATTCCTTTCCCCTAGATTTGGTAATGACCTGTCAACCCTGGCCCAACAAATCTTCAGGTCCATGGGTTCTTCACTGTTGGAAGTCCAAGATGGCGGTTGGTATAGACGCCATGGTCCATTTGAAGAAAGAAAAGGGGGGCCGTGGGTTTCTCAGTCACGTTCATGTGTGATTCTTTTTACAAAGTGACCTGCTGCCCTGCTAGAGAGACACCTGTTGGTCATTGTGTCCTGCTGTTTGGGCCAGGCCAGAAGAATGATTTACACAACTTTATACATTTCTAATTTCACTGCATAGCAAACATGCATTCCTCTTAATGAAACATGCATAACAAAACATAGATTCATACTCAAGACAGTCTCTGCTAACTTAGGTATGGTAAATACTAATTTCTGAGAGGCTAGTACTATCTTTGAATTACTGAAAATGTTGTTAATTTTTCTTTTGTTCTTTAACTTACTGATTAATCTATGAATTTTTCTTGAAAACATTTTCAAATCAGTGCACTCTCTTAACTTATAACTGAGGAACTTTAAAAAGAGGGGTCAACTGATCATACAACTAAAAATATAAAATACCAACAAACACAGCCAGGGCGCAATAGACCATTATTATCCAGAAATAAATCTGCTTTGTTATCTGTTGCCTTCTCTCACTAGTGCAGACAGGAACATTTATCAAACCTGGATGTTTTACTTAACGCCTCTACTTCTCACTCTCCTTCTCAATTTAACTCCTGCGATCCCTCCCACTCACGCCCACTCATTCTATCACCGTGGCCCCTCTCTATCTCTCTGTCCCCTCACATGCTGCAGTCAAGAGGATGAAATCACTCCATCAGCGAGTGGAGCCTCCACTGTCACAGGCATCAGACAGCTCTGGAGAAGGCTGTAATTGAACAACTCAAGCTCCAGTAATTACCCTACAGTGGCCCTAATTACCCCATTCTCAGGGCGATTACAGCCTACAGGGGGGCGGGGCCAGCTTCCGAAGCTCTCCCTGTCCGATTGACAGGGGGTAGGTATGATGTAAGGAGGAAAACTGTGGGCCATTGACATTGTGGAAAGTGAAGAAATAAATCAAAACAAAATGACAATCTTGTTCTTGAAATAAAGGGCAGTAGAATACATCGGTTTTCACCTTCAGCGTGAAGGCTTTTTTGTAAAGATTACAACTCCAACAGGAACCATAACATGATTTAAGTTCTCGCTCATCTGTTTAACACCTTGAAACTTTGCCAAAAGGTTACAGTCCATCGCGTCCATCATACAGTGTTCAGGAGTGTATCTTACACAGATCAGCGCATCTCCTTTCTGTCTCAGCATTTTTGGAACAAGAGGGGCTATGCTGCTCTAAGCATATCGCTATCTCCTTTCTCCCCGAGGACTTGCTGACTGGGGGGAAGGATCGATGCTCCGCTCCGACAGAAACTGGTGTGTCGATTCAGCACCTGAACCACAGGGACGAGGCAATTTAGCGAGAGAATAAAGCGATATCTAGACTAACTCTGAAGAACTTGTGGCATCCTTCGTGAAGGTGAGTCATTTTAGGGCTTACAGGGACCCTTGAGACCACCGCACTCTGACCATGTCCTTTGCTGGAACACTGCAGTAAGGTGAGCCAGTGAAGGATAATGTGCTGCACCACTGAGACACATGCAGCCAACTCTTTGGGGTGGATGATTAAAGCATGCATTTAAATTATTTTTATATGTTATGTCTGTATTTAACAATACAATACAAGAAACAATGTGGTACAATGACACAGTATGCAGAGTGTTTGCATACTAATATAGACCTCCTACGGGCCAACTCACCAGATAACATTATCCACACTCAATTAATGACTGCAGCTGCTTAAGGTGCCCTCTGGGGTTTTTCACAAGCAACAGTATTAATACATTCTCACTCCAAATATGGCAGCTTAGTTTTTGATCCTAAGCTTAAACATTGGACAATCTGGGTATCCCTTAGTTTGGTACATGCAGGGCTCTGCAACTTCCAGTTAAACTTAAGAGAAAGCAGTCAAGTTAATGACAATAAATGTAATAAATGATAATTGATAATAAAGTAGTCAAAGTTTGGTTACGTTAAGGTACAAAAAACTACTTGGATAGGTTAGGAAAAGGATCATAGTTTGGGTTTACTAGAATGGACCTTTATAATCCTGATACTTTACAAACTTATGTAACATACAGTTCAAGGTTTTGATACAGTACGTCCAGTCAATGAGCTGCTGTAGTCGACAAAGTAAGAATGGGGAAGCATAAAGGACAATTTTTTATGAATGGGTCCAAGTTTTGTTTGTATCACTTTTATCTTTTCACTCCATTTCATTGACCTACAGGTGACATTCATGTGCCAAGAAAGCAGCAATGTGGCAAAAAAGTAAGAGAAGATATTTGCAAGCTTACAAACAGGAATGCCAAACAGACTGGTTTTAAACTTGAAGATGGTTAATGACATGCAACAGAGGTCCACGACCAGACATTTATATACTGTAGGAAGTTGCAGTTTCCTGTTGCAGCCTTGACCACAAGATAACCAAATTAATATAAGTCTAACTCAAAGGTTCTGAACTCTATCTATGGCCCGATAATATCATAAATTACAACTTAATTGTAGCAAAGAGTTTTATTTCAAGGGGACAAATATAAAAAAGATTGCAGCAGTAACACAGGATGCATGCCCAATGCCTCGCGGCCATAATGGGATTTTGTTTTGTCAAAGCAACAGAACAACGTCATTAGCATACATTTGGCATTATTTATAAGTGTGCTTGAGGATCAGACTGGGACATCTGCTATGTGTTGAGTGAGTGAGGAGGGCCATTTGAGTGAGCGTGCTGAGGACCCTGATTGATGTCACTCGCAGCGCACAGTCCCTGCGGTCCCATTAGCGGCTACAGTCTGCATTACTGTCACAACCATCAGCTGTGATGGAGGACTGCCCCGCCACCACAGCCATCAGTAACCTGCCCTGTCTATGAAACGACAAACAGGGACAAATGAATCGAAATGCAGGACTTCCCAAATGTACACTGGAGGAAACCAGATACACACTATGCTTTAATGCAGCCCTGAGCTCTTGTGAAATTTCTCCCATTTCCAGGAGCACGCATTTGGCATTCATCAAAACCGATATCACCTTTCATGGTCGTTGTTGCCTCTGTGGCCAGTTCTCAGGCATAACAACTCATGTGAGATTAATAAAAGGGGAATACTGTTGGATTACTTGATTATATTTACATGACAACACAATACGATATTATGTAGGAGCTGCAGGCTTGGTGCTCTGTTTTGCTAGAATGGTCCAGATGCAAGGTTTTATTACTTCCCTTTTCCACGGGGTGAGTAATATTGGCCTTATTCACAGGTGCAACATGGATACGATATGAATCACCTCACAAGTGGTGCTTCAAAGGTCACACTTGCATATATATTCCTGCTTCACAAGAGTCTGCTGACCCTGCCAACAAAATGAAGTTCTACACAGAAAAGATACGTCAATGTTTAACATTCCAAATTGGTAATTCCCATGGCCTCTGGCATGTTTGATTACCCACAAGGCCCGGTGGACCAAGCCATATGTCATACTAGTACTCTTAAACTCCAATCAAATGTCCCTGGCTGTTTAAGTGGCTCTGTCTATGACTACACCAGACAACACAGTAAAACAAAAGGCTCCTTGTACCCTCAAGTAGTTCGTCCCTCGCCCCCAAAACAATTAGCTTCAGACATGACAACAGTACTCTGATGAAGAAAAAAATTATTTACCCTCTCAATCTAATTACTCTGATCCCTTCAGCCCCAAAAGGTTTACAACTCACAATGGAGCTGTTTGCAGAGAGCTGAGCAGGGATTTTAGCTGACAAAATTGTGATGAATATGTAACTCAAGCAAGACAAACAAGCATGGATATTTAAAATTCCACAATATTTGAATTAAGACATGACAAGATGAATCTTGTTTTCTGGCATGTTACAGATGCTGCAGTTATTGTAAACCAGCTGCATGACTGTGAGCATGTATGTTTTATGCATGTTGATATATGAAGGTTAACTATAAATATGAGCACATTCAAACTTATGTGATTGGTTGTTTTTACGTACATACAGAGAGATGTATGTATGTGATTGTGGATTCACGTATACATGATAAGCAGTTACTCTGTATGTGACACAGATGACTTCATGAAATTCATTTCAAACTGAATATAATCAGTTGAGCTCTGCTAACAAGCTTCAAAGAAGAAGCAGGAATGTTTATTATAAAGAGGCTGATGATAATCTTCACTCCACAGGACTTCACTGGGGGAGTACAAAAGGCCACTGAAGTCATGCCATCCATGCTGTTTGCATGTTTGGGATGGAATTACATGTCTCTTCCTTCATGGTTTCTCTAGTTTTTTTATGTACATTAAGTGTTGTAGTTACAAAACAAGCAGACTATCTTATAGAACAGACAATAAATAGAAACAGAAACTGGGGGGGGGGGTCAATGTATTTTGGACAGAATATGTGAGTGTCCTAGTGTGGCAAAACAATGTTTTCAAAAGGTTCCTGCAAACACAACAGCGAAGGTTCATACCTTCATCTTAAGTTCAGCCAAAGGCTGCCAATAAAAACACCAGTTCCTCAGTGAAGAACATCGCAACTTTAAGCCTTCCCTCAACACTATTACAAATCCACACTGACAATGCTTCTGACAGCCTCCCTCTCTCTCTCTCTCTCTCTCTCAGCCTCTGGCGGACAACATGGAGAAAGCTGCAGCAGCATTGGCGGCGGTGTCAGTAATGAGAATGGATAGCAGCTCGGCTACACAGCCTTGGCTTCATTGATCACATGGCTGTGAAGAGTGATGGAGCTCGGCGCATGGAGAGAGTAGTGTGTGTGTTCTAATACTCCTAGGATCCATTCTAATTTGGCCTTATATTGATAACTTCTCCCCTGGAACCCTTTGTAGCATTGTTTTGTGGATGTCAGAGGGCAGTATTCATCATTCTGCACAGGGCTGATACAATTGGAGACATTTATGGATGCAGTTGTGATTGTTTTGTGTCCATGTGTGTATGTTCAACTACAGTGATCGTTTCTAACAGAAGGCTTTGTCAATACATGTATTAATGGTTACCATGGGCACAAAGCTGACAATTGAATTATTCGATTAAGTTACTTTAACACTCGGCCGGCTCCGAGTTTGTCGCCATCAATCTCGATGACCATCACATATCACTGAATAACGCTGAGGTGGCAAACACACGTATGCCTCAGTGTGATGGTGATTTGTTTTGCCTGATATCAAACAGAGCTGTCAACTTTTGGATTCAGTCTCCTTCTTTGTCTCAAAATGGCTGCAGTGCAACAGATTTAAAGATGGATTCCTTTTTCCTCTTCAGATTTATTTTTTGACTCACAAATCATTTAAGTCGAAACGAATCCATTGCCATGTTAACAAAGGGGTGTTTTAATAACAGAGAGGCGTGTAAAATGTGGATGAGCGATGCGTGATATTGAATTATTGTTTATATCTATAGTTGTTAATATTTCTTTATAATGGTATAGAATTTAACAAAGGACTGACGATACCAGATGGTTTATTGTTTGTCAGTTATATGCTAAGTCTTCTTTATTAAAATCAAATGGACCTGGTCATTTACACCAGGTCAGTTTCTCTCCAACACTCTTCATGATGCAAAGGATGTCAAGTGAGGGGGCTGCTCGCCCACCTTCCACAAATGTCCATATCAGATAATCGAGGTTCTTTTGAGATCACTTTATTGCCAAAGGTAAAAACAAACGTCACGTATGTTGAGACAACCATGTCCACTTGCACCCATTGGACATTGTGTACTGGCATTTCTTTGACTGTCGAACTGCTGCTTCACGAAACGATGCCAACCAAGTCAGTCAACTTTGTGAAGTGGACGGATGAAAAGGTCCATGGCCAGGTAACATGACTTCATCTTGGACAAGGGCTTGTTTTTATGCATAGATGTGACCACTTTCTCCATCCCCTAAACACACTGTAGTGCCTAATATGTCTCTGAAGTGGTAGCATGTGTCAGCGGAGGAGGATTATATTCGATCCAAAACAACCACCCCTCACTATTTCCCCTTCTTCTGTCCTTTCCTCCAGTCCATGCCTCATAAATGTCATCCCAGTCTGTCCTAGCATTAATCTCTATGAGGCTGGGGCCCAGTGACTCTCCAAAACAAACCAGTCTTGTTGAACTGCTCCCCTGCTGAACAGCAGAAGCTTGGCAGAGTTCGAGGAAACAGGGAAGTATGGATTGGGAGGGGGAGAAGGGGTGTCTCTGTCTATTTTTTTTTTATGGATGCAGAAGCAGCGGCAACAGCAACAGTGGGGTCTCCAGTGGGAAAAAAAATCAGCAGCATTATGGAGTGGGGTTGAGCCTGCCATCACTATCAATGAGAGGAAGAGGCCTGTCAGAGAACACAAAGGGGAGAAAGACACAATCCAAGACAAAGAATAACGGGAGGGATGGAGGGAAGAGGAGAAGAGAGAGGGGGAGAGGGAGAGGGAAACAACACAAGCGAGAAGAGGACAAAGAGAGAGATTAAAAAGCATTCCAATTAGAAATGGAAGGAAAGAGCTAAAGAGAGCACTGATGAGAGACTTAGATAAACCTCGACAAACACAGTGGAAAATTGAAAGTGATGAAGAGAAGATGGTGAGCCAGAGGGAGAAGAAGACAATGAGAGAAAGACAAAGAATGAGCACGAGTGAGCAAAAAACAAAGAGAAATGAATGAATGACAAAATGAGAAAGAGGAACAATTGGGAAAAATAGACAACATGAGACAAAATTAGATGAAAGAGAGAAAAGCGTCCTGTCACAGTGGCACATCAGAGTCCGCATGTGGCACCACTTTATAAGACGCGTCTTTGCCACCTTCCATGCTGGCAACCGAGTCCTTCTCTCCCCACCCGTCCCCAACCATCTGTGCCACACAAACACACCAAGCTGTCCATCAGCGGCTCTAGCTCACGACCAAGCCGGTTTGGTGACATCAGTCCGGAGTCCGGCTCCCGATGACAGACCCATGACATCAACAAACCCGCAAGTGAAAGGTGCCAAACAGTAAGCTCCCACAGAGGAGGATTTGAGTCATGTGAGCTGAGGACTCAGGCCCAATAGTTATTCCCGAGAAGACACCCGAGAGAAACTGAGTTTGCTGTGGAGCTGATCCACTACACAAAGCTCAAGTTCCACTCTCCCTCCATCTTTCCAACTTAAACAACTGTGAACAGCTGTGGACTTTCAAGTCAGGCTTACACACCACCCAGCGGGGGGCAAGGAGTGACTGACATGTGACAGAGAGGAGAAAGACGTGGAACACAGTGTGGCAAAGTTCAATACCAGGATGAATGACAAGGTGAAATTCCCTAACCAAGAATAGAAATTTGGATCCTCTGTGTTGCCCATTAACGCCCCAAAGGAAATTTAAAAATCAGCACAATAATAAAAATGCTAAATCCTTGTTTTCCCCAGAGTTCATTGAGTCATCACAACAAAGCACTACCTATGTAACTATGGCAGCGGGCCACGGTTCTCGGGAGAAGTAAATATAGCTTTACGGAACTAGTTTGCACGAGAGACGATGGAGGATTGTGAAGTATGAAGCTAAGAAAGAGTAGGCTGCAAGTCTGACGGCTCTTATCATAATGTTTTTTATGACAGTGCAGTTGCACTCAGAGACCTTTGGTGGGCACCTAAGCGCACCAAACTGAAATCCTTCATAATTGTTGATTTAACTCTGTTGGAAGAACAGGCGCCTCATGAACAGAAGCTACAGTGCTCATCACTTGATGGGCTTCCGGTCCGGTTGTATTTGGTGTATGTCACCCCCCAACTCTCTTTCCCCCACATTTCCTGTCTCTTTATAGTCTTGTTAATGAAGGAAAATATTTCCAAAATAATATTTTTAAAAAGGCTTCCTCAGACACACAGCAGTTGACACAGGATGTCAGGAGGTGAGCTGCAGCTAACGTTAGCTCAGCTTGTTTTCTTTTTTGGTGATCAACTTTTCTGCTAAACTATCTATTGCTCTTAGAGGTTTCTAGATTGTCCTAGAGGTCTTGAAAATATTACTTGGAATAACTGTATTACTGGGACAACCATGTGGAGAGGCTGTTATCAGACGTCAAAAGTGCAACAACAGGTTAATGAAGAAGCTAAATCCTGTAACATTCATCCTGTAAGAGTGCGACCATGTGTGGATTTGCATTTAAATGATGGACTTGCGACTCTGAGCTTCCAGGGAAAAACGTAAAGATGGAAGAAAAATATAGGAAGAAGAGATGAGGAGACATGTGACGGAAACAAAAGAATAAATGTCTACAAGTCATCCTTTTGGACACACACATATACGACCGATCATGATCTCTATATCCTGTGAGGTGGAGAAAGTTCCTCCACTGCCTGGAAGTATATAGGAGAAGCTGTAACGGTTCTTCCTCAGCCTGGGCAGGTGTCCAAACAGCCTCTGCAGGCTTTGATGAAGTATCCTGTCATGATGTCAGCCTCCATTGCTCTCCGGCTCACCTGGGACCTCCCTCACTCCTAACAACTCCTGGCTAAGAGAAGAGGTATAGAAAAGGAGGACATAACCGGCCTCTTTATCTGCAGCTTTTGCTTCTGCGTTTTACCTCTCCTCACATCCTTCCCTTAGTTTGCGCTTTAGCCAAAAGATAACAGTTAAAACTCGAAGTATGGATTTGCTCATCTCGCCTCCTGCTGCTCCTGCTCGCCGGCTGTCAGCAGGTTAAAAAATGGCTCAGCACTAGCAAGGGAGAAACAATTACTCATGGCGCAGGCTGTATAGACATTAGAAGCTCTGTAGTCCTCTGCGATCTCAGGGCCATGTGTTTATAATTAAACGGTGCACTGGAGGAATTATCAAAGCTTAGGATTGCATAATGAGCACTGGCAGAACTCTGTGGCAGGCTGTGACACTCTGCCTCAAGAGGCACACTTTGGTTGTGTTGAATTAAAAAGGAAAAGTGTCATTAAGTGTTGTTCGGGGAGGATATCCCCATTTTATCTTATTTTGTAATGACAATGAACTAAAGATGTCGCTAGAAAGATCAAGTCTGATAGTGGTAATATGGCAAGATTAAGGGATTCATTCAAGGCTGTTTCTATTCATAAAGACAACTCTGCTTTCAGATCCTGCTTCTCTACTTGCATGATGATCACTAACACCTCCCCTGTTTTTTTTTTCTCCTCGCGAGTCTTCCTCTATCATCACACAACACCAGTTGGACAGAGACGAGCACGGGCAGTTTAGCTCGCCAAATGGAGGCGTGCTCATCCTTACACAGAGAGACACTTCTGCAATGGACGTCAGGTCAGCTTTTGTGAAACATCACACATGAGCCGACACACGCATGTTCTCAGCACACAAAGGACACTTAAATCCTGGTCTCCATGGTGATTGTTTTAGTGCCCATGTGAACTTGCCCCCCCCATCCACCCTACCCCACCCCACCCCACCCCCTGCATCTGTTTCTGCTTGTTCCGTGTGTTAAAAAAGCATAATTACTTATTCATAACCACATGACTATTTTCATTTTCTACACAGAGCTCTCGGAGCACAATAAAAGAGCGCAATAAATACCACGGCCAGAAAACAACAATCAGAGAGAATTGCGGGGAACAAACAGTTCCACGTTTCTTTCAGAGGAATGCAGTGTTTTGTTAAAGCTGAAGGATTGCTGCAGAAATAATTCACATGTTTGTCTTTGATGCACACCACCATCACAGCTAGCAACACACAGTCCAAGTTGTAGGTTTACACTTCTTTCAAGGATGGATGTCTGCCTGTTCAAAGTCAAAATGGCCATTTAGAGCGCCGAGTCCATCTGGTGGATAGAATGAGAATCACATGTAGGTTTTGTTCAATCTTGCCTGTGTCATTTTACTTTAGTCTAATCCTGTTATGTTCATGGTTAATGCTGGATCTAGCCAGCAATTTAGTGTAAGTACTACTCCAGTAAATTGGATTCTGTAGGGCTACATCCCTCATGTAAACAGATAAGCCTCAGGACACACTCACACAGACACACAAACATATACATCTCACTATGAAAAGCAAGGAAGACGCCAGGAGTAATGTGAGGCATGTGTGTCAGAGACTTAACTCTATGTTATGAGCAGCATGGCTCGTATTCTGGCAGAGGAAAACAAGTGTGTGTCTATGAGGGTCTGTACGGTGGTGTGCTGGTTTGAGAGTCGTCCAGAGTTTCTCTAACACACACACACAGTTGTGGTCAGAGTATTGGTGAGACTTCCCCTGCCACACAGACGAAGTAGCTTACCAACATATGCTGAACTGTGGGAACAGCAAACCACACACAAATTTCAAACTGTCGCCAATAAATCTTACATTTTATCGTAGTTTAGATTTTAAATCACCTGAGGTTGATATGCAAAAAAAAGTTTTAACTTTTTAAAGAGTCATCTGCATTTCGCCATAAAAACTGAGACAATGGGAACACTCACACTAGGCCCAGTTACCCTGTACTGTGCAGGATTGTCCAACAGCAGGATCATGTTGGACAGCGGTGTAAAATCTAAAGTGAAGGCAAGATAGCATTTCTATGCCTCTGTTTTCTATATTATTATTTTTTTTACCTTTATGTGAGAGTGTGTAAATAACAAGAACTAAATGTCTTCTCTATGAACAAACCAAGTTTTTTTTTCAATATATTAACACATAGTGATCACTTATTTTGCAGAATGGAATCCCTTCCAGTACCAAAAATGTTGTTTTAGGATCACTGGTGGAGTTTTTGCAGAGCTGATTTCAATCACATTTGCCAGATTTAATAGTGCATGAAGCTCAAGGTAAGCCCCACATAGTTCTTTGTTCCAAACTGCCAGATGGGAGAACTCACAGCTCATGACTTCAGTGTATAAAAGCTACACAGCGCTGAGTGTCTTAATACAGAAACACAGAGGAGTCTCCCCCTGTGAGAGTGCTTCTTTACATGAGACCCTGAACATGAGGCTCTTTGTTTATCAATGACTTCAACTGGTAATCATTTGATTTGCACTCATGTATCACAGATGGGACGCAGCAGCCAGGACCGACAACTACAACACTGGAAATCATGTTCACTGGATAAATCCTGATTTATTGACACAGGTTTCATCCAGGCCCATGTTGTAAAGGATCTCCAGATGGAGGGAGTGAAAAGCTCCCACAGCTGCACACCTTAAGGCCCGACGTGCACCTTTACTTCCACAGAGAACCAAATTAAGGTTGACACTTCAAAACCCACATTCATAAACAGTATCACACTACAAAGACAGTGTTTATATTTCCAAACCTGCACTACAGCTCATGAAAGTGGAAATTCAACTTCTATCAGATCTAAGATGAAGTTAAATACATCATGCGCAGTGCTGTAAATTAGAAAAAAATTATGAACCCAATTTCCTGGCTATCCACGGCAAAAGGAAATCCATTCGTTTGTTTTCATTGTTCTGACTGTGTAAGAGGTATTTATAAGATGTATTTAAAGCAAAGGGATTCAGGATATTTCAGGCTGTAATGACTCATATGAGTGATGACAGATGCTGGAGAAGCTTGAGGAAAATATTTTGGGAGGAATGCTACAAAATTATGAATTGCTGCAATTCACAATAAGCTACTATTTTACAATGTTACAGTCATAAATCAAAACTAAATCTGACAGAGAAAGCATTCTAATCCCTATAGGTTATTCGTACCACGGTTTTATAAAAATCTGAAATACTTCTTTCATCCCAAAGGAGAAAGTATGATCACACACAGTTGCTCTTATAAGACATAAACAAGAATATGAACGATAGGTCGAGTATATGTGCAGAGTATTTCACAGTGAGGTATAGGAGGATTCAGTATTATTATACAGTATATCTCTATCCCCAGACTAAACTTTCGAGGGTCAAGAGAGATCCAGCAAACTTTTCCTTTACAAAGACGAGTCTAAAAAAAGAGACCAAACCAAAAAAGTGCTTTCTCAGTCGAAAAGTAAAGTTTTAAAGTGCTGTATACAATAAAGTCGATCATCTACGCAGGAATCTTTGGGAAATTGTTTTACAGGCTGCCTGCAGTTTTGCAAAAACACCATTCAACAAATGAGCCTGCTTCCTGAAACAGCCTGTGCATCACAGTTTGATGCCTGTGCTCATTTAGTCTAAATATTCTGATGCATTTTGTGCATTTTCAAACATCCTTCTCCTCCCTTTCAACCAATTTGCCATCTGCCTTCACTGCCTCCTCTGTCAAGGCCGTGAGCAGTAATGGCACAGCGCCGCATGTTTAAGTGTTTACTTCCTAAAGGGCACTCGACAGCCTGATTACAAACCATCCTCTTCACTCTCACGGTCAGGTCAAGGTCACTCCCATGCTCTCTTCCATGCCATCAATCTCAAAGGGGAGAAACAAAACTTCCTCTCATGCTATTCTGTTCCTGTGCCCCCACCCCCTTTTTTTTCTGTTTGCAGGATACATTATCTCCAAATATGACATCCGCTCTATCCTCTTCTATTCATCATGGAGAATAAACAAACACTGGTTGACAGACTCGTTTGTTTTTTCATACAAGTCTTATCCTCTCCAGCTCAAAGCGTCGTGTTAAAGCTGCTTTGTGTTTTGAAAAATCTGTCATGTTCATGTTTGTGACAGGAAAGGTGGATATTATTAATACATACAGAAACACAATCCCACACAAGTGCATCAGTCCTATTCACAAATAACCTTCAAAAACTACAGAAAACTGCTGTTTCTTATTAAAGCGCCTGTGGAGAACTTTCAGTTTGTGTTGGTTTTGGCGCCCCCCTGTGGACAAAATAGTACATCGTAGCTCTGTGCTGATCTTGTCCTTTACATGCAGCCCTTGTCTTAAACCTCATCCAGCTTTCTTTTAACTGTCAATTTTCTCACTTGCTTTGAATCTTTGTTGTAAAAAAAATGACACCTACCCGTTAGCAGCTGTGTACAGGCATTAAAAATAACTATATAGAGGGGCGCTGGTGGCGCTGGTGGTGCAGTGGTTAGTGCGCGCGCCCCATGTATGGAAGCTGTAGTCTTCCAAGCCGGCGGCTCAGGTTCAAATCCGACCTGTGGCTCCTTTCCTGCATGACAATCCCCACTCTCTGTCTCCCCTATTTCCAAATCTATCCACTGTCCTATCTCTCAAATGAAGGCAAAAAAAAGCCCAAACATAAAATAACGATATAGAAATAATCAATCCAGTTGGTGATGGTCTTTTTTGCTTTTTGCAGGTCAGATAGATGCGTCGGTATCAACTCCACTCTGCTTCATAACTCCTCACAGGCGCTTTAAATTGTATTTTTGCAAACATGTGTCGCAGTTCATTCGGTCTTCTTTTTTTTTAGTTTGAGGTTTTTTTTTTTTAAACTCAAAAACACTACAAAGCTGAGTAGTTGTTCTTTGTGGACGCAAACCAACTGCCACAACAATCCACGGGGTGTAGAGACAGACAGCTTGTAAAAGTTTACAGACTCCAACCGTCGCTTTAAACGGAAACACCGTTCAGCCAGTATAAATTACAGTGTAACGACACCCAGAGAAGTCATGTTAAAGTCCAGAGCGCCTGACACATTCGAAGCATGAAACTCCATAGCCTTGTTGGCCCACTTTACCACATATAAGCAACACCACATGAATCACCATGAAACACATTCTTTCGACCCAACAGACACTTCTCTTTGACTCACGCTGGGAAAACGAGGACAAGAGTAATGTAAGCAAGTCTGATCGCGCACCGCAGATCATAATCTATCCAGCACAAAGGACAAACACACTGCTACACAAATGGAGATTAAGTAAGCATGCTAATTTAACTGTCAGAATTTACCAAAGTGGTAGATGCTTGTCAGGCACACAACGGAGGACATCACTCTCACTGAAGCATCATTCTCCCATTTCTATGTTTCCCATTTCATTTCGGTTTCACCAGGTATCACTATGGTATCTACTCTGGAGGTGTAATACATCACGCCCCACCATCTGTTTGGTATCAATCAACAGCCTCATCAACACAGCGCTCATCATCATTATCAGACAGCAGGCTTTTGAAATGCCGTCTTGAAACACTTTCTGAAGTTTGTTTCCATCTAAACTCATTCTCCCATGGACAAAGACCTTCCCACACACACTGTGAAATACACATACACATAGCTCAGAAACCACAAACTCCTCAACTCTGGAGGTACAGAGAGGCAAGAAAAGAAACGTCTTGAGGATGCATTTATAGCCCTCATTTGAAGTCAGTGGGATGTTTTTTATATTATAAAATTATGTTAAGAATTAAGTACAATATGTTCTGAAAGTGAATGTCGGCATGTAAAATGCAGGAAGTGGAAATGCTTACGTTTTGAATTAGAAAGAATATTGTTTACCATGTTTGCTGGCATCATTTAGCATGTTAGCATCTCTATGTAGTTGTTATCCTAATGACAGGGGGGGGGGGATTTTTTGATATCTCATCTGTTTTGATTGTATAAAGGATAAGTGTTATTCACAATAAGTCACCAGCAATGTCTTTTTGTTGTAATTAAGTTTTTTTTCCCTCACTAGTCGTAAGATTTATCTTTCAACATCAGGTTCAGTTTCCCAAGGTTTGGAGACCAATGCTAATAAACCTTCAATCTCCAGAAAACCACATTGAACACATAAAAAAGATCAACTACCACAACCTTAACTAACTCTAAGACATGTTAACTTTGTATTTCCAATGAGACTTAAAGAATGTCCTTTTGATTTATTGCATTATGAGCTTTTGAAACCTTTTCAACATTATGCAACTGCACTCATACTGCACAGAAGAACGGTTAGAGAGGGAAATAAGACTGAGCCAAATCAAACATGAAGGGTCACAAAATACATCAAATACTTTAGAAGAGGTAGACAAATAAGAAATAAAATATGAACAAATGTAAATTCCTGGGAATAGTGTTTATCTATGTTGGAACCTACACTCATTTCTGAATGCCAAATGTAAGTATAAACTTAATAAAGGACAGATATTAGGTTTTTTGTTGGCAGGCTGGTCTGCAGGCTGCTAAGCTTTGACGTCCAGTCCTGAAGTTATCTAGACACGCCATCTCCTTCCCTACGCCTTTGTTCCTTGTAGAAATCTGTCAAACACATTTACATCCACAGCTAATGTGTTGCAGGCCAGGAGTAAAGATGCTGAGGGTGCAAGGTAGCATAGATTTAGACCAGATTTAAACTCAGGGCATTTGAGTTTTACATTTTTTATAAGAAATAGTCACTAATGATGCTGATTAACACAGAGCTACTAGACAGTGTACTCTGTTTCATAGTGTTAGAGTGAAGGCTAGTTTATATTCAGCTAAGATGTCATTCAACTGATTTGTTTTTGATCTAATCTTGCCCACGTTGAGGTCAAGATCATCCCCTTTATTGCTACAAAGTATTTACATTATTTAGTCTGTATATTACATGGATTAGTCACAAAGGCCAAACCGTGATTACACTGACGTAATACTAGTTTCAGTTCAGGAAAGGCCACTTAACGTCTTCCTGATCTCAATGCAGTTTAATACTCACAAGGAAGCACCTTCAGGCTTGTTACATTCAGGCCAAAACATGTTACACAGCCTTTTCCCACACAGCCATTACGCTTTAGGCTATGCACTATTCAATCAGCCTTTTCAGTTCCTGCACATATTAAACACAGGTGCATGCACTGAGACAATAGCTAGAGATGCCAGAAAAAGTCTTTATGAGAATTCAACAAATGCCTTATAGACACACAAAAAAAAAGCCAGATCTCAAGTTTGTGATTGCATGCTGACATGCAAGGGGACAAAACACAGACCTGTGCAGAATTGAATACATTTGTTTAGTATTTAGGTTTCGGCTCGTTTTGTTTTCATTCGGCCCTGGAATGCTTTGTGTAATCCATTTTTCTAAATCTGCAGGTATTAAACTTTATCTCTGCACATGCAAACACGGTGGACTGATATAAAATATTGCGACATGTGTTCGTTGGCAACTTCTGGAGCTGTCCCAGTGAAACGTCGCCCCTACGGCTACAATGTGATGAGGATGGAGGGTGTAGGTAGTGTGTATGTGACGCAAAGAGGCCTCAACACATGGGAGTAGTGAATCTCCAGCTGCTCCTAATTCTCCCATCGAGGGTTTCTTCTGGCAAAGGGTGCAAACCGCATGCTAATGTGCACAACCTCAGAGTTGTGTGTGTGTGTGTGTTTCTATCTTGTCAAAATCAGTGTGCCCCTTTTCGGTGTTGTCATATGTGTGACATCTGTAGGAAATGAGAGCCATCCGCCTATAGCTGATGATGACAAAGGGACTGACAGACTCTATAGGCTCGCTGCAGCCAAAATGTTGGAGAATATCCAGACTCCTTTGAAACTTTGTGCCCTTTTCCCTAAATGGGTGACAATGATAAATTGCTGTGAACCGACAGTAACTTGTAAGAAGTCTGGGAAACAAAGAAGAGGGGAAGAATATTGCTTCAAAGATAAATAGTTTGGTCATATGGCAACAATAAAGCACAAACAATAACGTACGATCTATGTGCACAGCTTGGTATTTGATGTATGGAGACTCTGCCTCAACGAGACTTTTAAACCACAAAAACTGCACAAGTGCTGCATCATGAATAAAGGCCGTTCAAGCTGGGAACTGTACAAGTTTTTTCCGATGTGGAAATTGTGAAAGACCCCACACGTAAGTGGTTTCACAATTCCTCCAACTGAAGTCCCCGTACTTCATTATAAAGAGACCAATTTCACCCACAGATCTCACCCAACATGTATCTGATTTATTGGAGGATGTTAATTCTTAATGCGTACACAACCGCAAAAAAAACAGGAAAAACAAAGAGACTGATTTTTAAAAAGATTTAGATGAAACTTTTGCTGTAACACTGAGAATAGAGAACAACTTTTTGGAGCAAAAATTGAAGTATAAGCTTGGGGCAGCATCAGTAGCTCAGGATTATTCAACACAATGAACTGCAGAGAGTACCTCAGTAAATGTAAAACCTTTGTCTCCCTCTAGTGGTGTCCTACTTCAGCTGATAAAAGCACATGTGAATGTGTTCCATTTTATTACATTACAAATAATCTATAGTTCTGCAGTCAGATAATACAGTACATACAATACTATACAAACATCATCAATGTATGTATTCAATATGTTTCAAATACCATAGTGTTCCCAGTACATGGTCAGCTTCTTCTTTTTTTTTTTAAAGATTAAGGGCACAGAAATAATACAGAAAATTAGTATTAACATGGTAACAATTAAAAAAGGCACATCGTGTTCACAAATTATAAAAACTTCATTCACCAGTCTTCATTAAGTGACAGCAGTTTACACATTACCCTCACTCAGCTTACAGTAGTACAGGTATAAGGTAATTATACGTAAATCATAAGAAACAGGGTTTAAAAATTAGAGTTTAGACTGGTGCTTCTCAAATTGTTGGGCGCCCCCCCATGGAGGATGTGGCAACATCAGGGGGAGGGTGGCCTGGGGCGTGGCAGAATGAACACTTAATATCTGATAGGCCAGCCTAGACACTAAAACTCAATGATTGGCTATTTGCCTTGTCAGAAGCAATCATCTCTTTGGGCTGTGTTGCAACAGGCTGCAAGTAGCTTTTTTTTTTTAGCATTTTATTGCAACACATTCTTTTGTTAGAACTCTATATTATAACTTTGGAGAAACAGCTTTTCTTTTGGTCCTCAAAGAAATAAGAATTAAACCTAGAAGATTTAAATGCTGTAGTTAACATTTAGTTGGCGGGGGGGGTTGAGGCATGAGAGAAAAAGTTTGAGTTTGCTTTTTTTACTGTTCAGTGCAAAAAGTCAGTGTTAACTCTCACTCTCATAAGGTAGTGCTTCTGTAAAAATCCACCGCCCAAAATACAACAATCACAGCTCACCACAGATTCTACTTTTACAAAGCCTCTGCATTTCAGTTATTGCTGAAATAGACGGGACGATGATCATACTTTGATTACATTTATCATTGAAGTCGTAGTGTGTGTTGGTGGTGGTGTACAGGAGTGCATTACATGAAAGGTGATCATATTTCGCTCACCTCATCTAAGGTATCTTCACATGATTACACGGCTGGTCTTTATGTCATGGCTGACTGGTGTACAACACAAATTAACATACATAGCTGATTTTTGACAACGTTTAAAATCCTATAGTATAGGATACCAGAACTGAGTTTATCACAGTGTTGTTTATAAGTCATAGGAAATGATATGACCAGTGCTGACCACTAGGGGGAGTTGTCATTCCAGGGAAAGTTAGAGCAAATTACTTAACATATTAGATGATCATATTAAAGGTTGTAGCCTTACATTTGACTGTAACCATGGAGTTAACTTTAAGATAACTATCATGAGTTTACTATTTACCGCTCTTATATTAAGAAATGTACATAAAACTACAAATATACATTTTGGTGTTATATGTTGCAAATGGCCACAGTACATTGTCACTGTCCTCTGAAGGATTTCAGTCAAAGAATTAATACAGTTATTTTACCAGACAAACAGTGGCAGACCATCATGTTCACTAAAGTTACATCCATAAATTATTTTCTCTAAAGCAGTTACACTAGTGAACACCTCGTCTTACTTTAGTAGTGGTATAGCCCCAAAAAAGTCTAAACAATGAAAACATGTTGAGTCAATCTAGACCTTCATTAAGTGAAAAAAGTAGAATGCATTGTGAGTATGCATTATCCTTTCTTTGTCTGGGTAAAAAAAATAAGGCATGCATCTAGGCCAAAGCAACAGTCAGGTGTCAATACTGTACAAGTGGAGGGTAGAAGATGAGCCTGTTGGTCAATAACGCATCATGTTTCTGTTTAAAATAGACCCTTGTATGTGCACTCCACTCTGATCACCAGATCAGAGCTCGAGATCCAGAAGGTTGAATTGAAGATGTCAGCAGGTCATTGGTCCGTCTGCCTGTCGTAGTTGGTGTGTCGGGGATGTCTGGTGTGCTCAGTAAGGGTCCGTCTTGATCCTTCTGTACAAGCAGCTGGTGAACACCATGCCACAGATCTGAAAACAGGACGTGTTAGGTCAAATAGTTGCTCAGTCACCATGGAAGTCTGCAGGAAGCCATTGAGTGTGGGGGACAGAGAGGGGTTAAAGGTGATGGGGTTAGGGAGGAGTAGTAGTCATTGGTTACTGTGTGCATGTCAGGAGTCAAGCAGCCTTGATTGCAGCAACAGGAGTGTACACTGGCAAAATTAAGCGCTGGGTGTGGGGTCAGAATAAAGACTTATGCACAGATAATCATCTTTCTTAGAGCTGCACTACATATGAAAACTAGAGCTGATACCAAACATATATTTAAAATAATAACTTAGCAGGCTGTTGATTCTGATAGCTTTTTAAAATGTCACTGGAACATGTCTTAAAACCGTGTATCGCTGATCTTTCTCAGAGACAGTTTAATACTCTCACACTGTTTGTCCAACAGGTGACTTCTTCCGCCCAATAAAAAAAACTCTTCTTTGAATAAGCAGTTAGGTATCCAGCATTAAATTGATGAGACACAGCAGATACACAGCTACTGACCTAAAGGTGCATGCCACAAACTGTATTAGTAAAATCAGTTTGTAGCTTTACCTCTATAAAGTAAGTACTCGTCAATGTCTCTTTCAAATACAGTGTTGTTACAATGACAAATGTTATCAATTTAAAGTCAGAAAGGTTTATGTACCATTTAGGTGTTAAAACGTTATATGAATCAAATTAATTACATCTGAGACGTGCTTTCAACTTGTCTTCATCTACACCAGTAGAATTATCTTCTGATGCGGTCTTGTTTTGCAACCAGTGTGAACACGATAATGTATGCCAAACCTAAAAAAAATCCCAATAGCCCAATACTGTACAGTTTTATGGAACAGGTCTAAAATAAATTAAGAGCAGAAGAAACAGTGTGATAAAAGCTGCTGGGCCTGCCTGGTTTGATGGATACACAGGCAAACGCCCAGTCTCTTAAAGCCTTACAGTCCAGGTCAGCACTATTTATAGACTCTTAATAATCTGTCTTCAGGCAAGTTTCTGATTTTTTTTCAGCCCTCCACTCTCCACCACCACTGACAGCTTGTTCTATACTGTGAACACATACTTCACTATGTGCTTTTGTTTCTTTATCCTTGTGCACGCAGGTATTTTATGGTCAATTCTGTAGAAAAGGTATTGTAGTGCTATAGAAGTCAAGTCCTGCCTAATCAAGCTATTCTCATGATGTCTGACCTTTATCACATGCTTATCAGCCAGAACAGCCCATTATCACAACAAGCGGAGCAACAATATAAACCAAAGAAAGGCAGCTGCATGCTTCGTTGAAAAACACATGAAGCGTAGATTTAGCATTTGACACAGAGCAGACGGCCACACAAGGACAAACATGCAGATGTCAAATGTCCACAATGCCCTCAAACCTCGTCTCTCCACTTGATTGAACCAAAAAGGTGCTCTAGAGCTTAATCACAACGTACCGAGGTCCTCCTCCTCTTCTTTATAGAGCAGATAGATAAAGCAGGCGGTCAGTACTGCCCCAGCCAGCTACAGTGACACACAGCACGAGGACATAAAGACAAACAATACAATACTTCACAGACAGGTTAGTGAAGTAAACAAGACATATGTGGGGTTTATTCTGTAATCAAAGATGAAAACTACAGCTAGTGTGATTGGAATTAATTCAAACCATGTCAATTAAGCCAACTTTATAGCTATGACAAACAGAAAGTTGACATTAGGATACACTGAACAGTTGACAAGTACGAGACATACAGACTACATTTGATTAGATTGGAAAAGAGTTAACACACTGAACGGGCTCACAGAGGTTGCAAGCATTAAATCATTGCAGTGCACACCTTCTGGCCTTACTTCAGCAGGGTGTCTGGCCTTATTGTGAAATTAAAGTGTACTTGTTTTCAGCTCCCTGGTGCCTGATGAAAGCTGTTCAACCTGAACAGTATGTCATATGGTGTGTATTAAAAGAGCACATCAGTCTTTTGTATATCACTGGGGATAAACGATGTAGGTTTGGTCTCAGGTTTCCCTCGAGTTCATTTACAAAGATTTGAAGTAAAAGCTGAAAGATGACAGGGAGTACAGAATTGTGGAAAAAAAAAAAAAGAAGCATCCTCCTCGTCTCAGTGAGGCTTAAAAGCTCAAGTCACTCTTAGACTGGGACAAATCTAATAACAGGGTTGACAAAAATTGGATTACAATGATTAAGAGACTAGGGCAAGTTGAATAGACATGCCCATGTAGAGGTTGTTGACCTTTGGCGGAACATTTTGAGTAATTTAAAAACCTATCTGCTTTTGTAAGGTATTACTCAAGGCAGGCAGCATTTCACTCCCAACGGTAAAAAGCATTATCTCATTTTTCTATGTGTTACTGGACTTATGTAGAGCATAGTTTTGAATAATATTCTACTCTGTCAAAACCCCTGTGTGTCAGTGTGTTTTTTACCTACCTGCAGACAAGCCACGCCTATTCCCACAGCACCAATGATCAGCAGGTGGTCGGCCAGAAACTGCTCCAGCTTGGTGATGCATCCTCCCTGCAGAGTAAACAGCTTCACTTTAAGTTGATGAAAGACAACACATTGTACAGATTCCTAATTATTGCAGAAGACAAGACAACATTGTGCAGACAGACGCAGGTTTATTGAGGATCGTATGCTCCCATATGATACCAACAAAAACTAACTTGTCTTTTGTCTTCAATTAAAACAAACATTATGGATGTTATCATCCTTTATGTGGTGTAATACATGTTTTTGGTTCTTTTGAGAGAGTATGTTCACGTTCAAACCTTTGTACATGGTGAGCAGTTAGAGGGAGCTGAAGGCTTAGACACATTGCCACACAAAGTTGAAAAGTTCACCTAAACAGCACGGCTAAAAACATCATGTTTAATTCATGACAAGTGAGCTCATTTAATCAGAAAAAAAAAGTCTCAAACTGCAGGATTTCTCTGCTACGGTCACTTTTTTGAGTCCCTGTGGCAAAATAGCAGGAAAACTTAAATGTAAATGGGGTTTTTATTTAATGTAAATCCATTTTTCCAGAGGTGTGTAGTCCACTGACCTCGACCTTGTAGATGTTGGAGGGGTGGTCTCTCTTGCCACACAGAGGGATGATGGTTTTACAACAGCTGTCAGGCACCACCCTGCTCTCTGCCGGCTTTGATGATATGTAAACACTCATCAACCAATCATGGGAGTTGTTGCTGCCACAGCACTTGAACTGGAGATGAAAAAATGAGTATAGTGAAGGGTTTGGTTTTGATATGTCACAACCAATTAGCAAATGACAACGCCTTCTGCCTTTGCTAACAAAGCAGCCAGTATCTGAAGTTAAATCACATTCATTAGTTTGGCTGCAACGACTTCAACAAATCAATATTCTGTAAACTTTTACTATATTTGAAACTGGAGGGAGTGGCATCACTTTCTCTCTTTAGCTCAGGATATTTCATTATTTATCAAGAACACTTAGAGGAAACCTCAACGGAGAGCACTGAGTTATAAGAGATTCCTCTTACTAAATTTCATCACAATAAAACTTCTTCAGATGGGGTTTTTAAGCCTGAGTCATGGAAAATCACTGTATAGCCAATATGACTAATTCTGGCCACACTGGAGAAAAATGCAGCACTTGATCTAAATCAAACAAAACCTCAAAGCTTTAGTAAATAAAATCCATACGTCTTGTTGTAGTTTGTCCACTGCTAAAGTTATGGCCTCCTTCCCTGGCTGGGCGTAGTTCTCAGTCATCGTCTGGTTGAGATGGTGCTTCAGCTCTTCACTCAGCTGGAAATTCAGAGAGAGAAAGCAGACACACTCTGTTAGAAAGCAATGACTATAAAGGTGAGAGAGTTAAAAAGGATAAGGCTTGGCAGAAGTGAAAAAGTGGGAGGATTAGGGCAAGATAGACAGGTAGCAACTCCCACGCATCAGTAACAGACGGATGAACAGCACATTGCAAAAAATAGACTGAAGATATAGTGTTTGTTGTGTGTATATGTTGGTGCACACACACACACACACACACACACACACACACAAACTAGAGACAGAATAGAGATGGAGGATGAGAGCCCTTATCTTTAAAGTGATTCTATCCTGTGCTGAACCATTTTCCATTTCAGTAAATCTCAGCTTGCTGCAGATAGCTTGGTGCTCTTTGCAGTCCTAGCTGACTGATGTTTGTGTGATAACAGGATCTTAAGAACAGTGTGTTAAGTTAAACTCAAGAAACAGAACATGGCGCGCAGTGAAGGAGGTACAAACTGACAACTCACATTCACATATGAACGGAAAAACAACACAAAAAAGTGGTTCATCATTATCTTTATCAAATTATAAGGAATAGAGACCACCTGAAAAACTTTGAACACAGGAAAAAGGGGAAATTTGGAAGAAAAAACAAAATCTCTAGGTGGTAGCAGATGTCAAAACAACGCAGCAAATAGCTGTGGGTATCCATTTTGATCCATTAGTAGGCACATATCATATCTAACATCTACTTAATGATACCCGCAAGTCAGTGTTCCTGCAGAGCACCTCTGTAGCTTTAGACCTCAGTCATCAAATATCAACACACACCCAGAGGCCCAACACAATATGTAACACTACACTCTAAAAGTAATTAATACATTATATTCACAAAACTCTCATTGCCTTCTCTTTCAGTGCAGTTTGAGGGAGCACAGCAGAGGTCTAACGGACAGTAAATTAACTTAATTATTATTAAGTACACAATAATAAGTTACTTACCTTTTGGTAATAGACGTAAGCCAATACTCCGGCAACCAGTTCAATCAAGAAGATCAGCAACAGACAGAGGAAGTACTGAGGATTACAAAGAAGACAGAGAACTAGTAAGAGAAGTATTTTATCACAAATTTGAGAAAGTAGCTCGCTCTCTTGATGGCTCAATAAAACCTCCATCAGCTGTCACGTCAAATGCAGAAAGCAGACCATCGAAAATGGTTTTGTCTTGCTTTCCATAATTAACTAAATTAAGGTGATTCAAATAATACAACCACCACAAGAGGAGGAACATTCATGTGTACTCCTCAGGAAAACAAAGAATTCAATGAATCAGACATCATCCACTAAAGCTACCATTAAAAAAGAAACACATCATCATATTATGATAAGCACTATTGTATATACTTAAGTGCAGTTGTGTTAATGTATCAATCAATCAAACTTTATTTATATAGCACCTTTCAGACAAATTAAATTGCAGTTCAATGTGCTTAACAAGAGTGCAGAAAAGTTGCTGAGAAAAGTAGTTTATAAAATCATTGAGAGACTAATGCACACCAATAAGATGTAGTAACAGAGTGGAAATTTAATCAAATGTTTCCATTGTTTTGTTGTTTTTACATTAATTGTGTCACAGACAAACACCAGTCAGCTCTGTTTCTCTTAGTTACAAGTTTATTAGTTAAAAACACTCCATACCTTGTTTGTGCCCACACAATTTGCTAACTACACAATCCTTAAAAGAAAAACTCACTCTCACATGCTAGCATCAAGTGTGATCCCTGATAACAGATCTATAAATGTCAGTAATCAACCAAAATGCACCACATAAAATTGTTAACACATCTACCTCGTCACCTCTACAAGGCCATTCTTCTCTACTTTTTCTCATTCCATCAACCACAGAAGGACGGGCTTAAAATAGTTGTGCTGCAGTGAACATTCACCTCCCGCTTGCTTTTCTCCCGCTGGGCCCCGTCTCTGTGAAATAATGAGGACACCGAGGGTCCAGTCACAGTCATTTTTTCAGCATCAGGTGACTGGACTTTAGACCAGGCGGAGAATGCAGGGGTTCCACATTTGTGTGTGACTACAAGTGTGAGAGACAATAAGTGGACAGTAGTGGTGGAAAACTGTAAAAATGCATCTGACACTTACAATTTTACCTCCAGCTCCCTCTGAAGAACACACAACCCATGTTTTCAGCGTCTCCCCAGAAATTCTTTCACTCAAAACTTTTTTTTTTTTTTTTTTCCCTCTCTACACAAAGCGTTATAATCGTAAATTTAACTCAGCTCCATTGTTTTTATGAGGTCACATGAGGTGGTGCATTCCTCCCTCACATAAACTAATCTCAGTGAACTCCTGTAATACGTGATTTGCCAAGATTTTTATATCTTGTAATGTTAGCATGCTTGAGATTATTGTGAAAAATATCTGTATCTGGAATAACCTTAAGGCCGGTAGCTCATTAGAAACTCCCTCCCCTGAGTCCCCTGTCTCACCGTGGACAGACAGCTCCTCTGCTCCCGGATGACAGCACAACAGCCCAGAAAGCCTGTAACCACCACCAGGCTTCCAGCCAGGATGAGGATATACGCTGAGACAGCAAAAGTGCTGGATGCCAGCAGACTCAAGTAGTCACTTTTCTCCACCAGTGTCCAGACTCCAACACCCAAGACAGCAGCTCCACCCATCTGGAAGAGAAGGGGAGAGGGGTTAGGAGAGAAATCAGACTACCTGTACAGAGGTAGAAAAAGAGAAACTGCAAAAAAGCTATTTACTAGGCAGGAAGTGGCAAGCAAGTTCAATGCTTTAAGATAAGACAAAAAAAAGAAACAACATGAGAAATGTGGGAATAAGATTTGGTACAAAGTGAAGATAGAACTAAGATAGAAATGCAGGGAAAAGTGGCCAGGCACTCGGGACATCAGAGGTCAAGTCGGGGCATAATGACCACTTCCTTACAAACAGAACGGGATAACAGACACAGGGTGGTTTCCAGATGTGTTCCTCTCATCAGGCGGACGGACAGGAAATGCCTCGGAGAGCGTCAACCCTTCATCCTCCCATTCCATTTCCGTCAAAAGCAAGATCCACATAATCACAACAACACATGCCAGGCAAGGGGGGCAGCACTTAGACACACACAGGGCCTGGGAGAGAGGACTATTCTAAAACTAGAGCATATTTAGGACTTTTATATATATTGATTGCAGTATGAAAAACTACTTAAGAATACACATTTCTTAAAATCCCTCTGCTGAATCGGTATCAAAGTACCAGTAGGTTGATTTGATATTTAGGTAAAAATGCTTTGTATAGTGTTCCATTATCATGGTGCAGTAGAGGATAAAAATAGAAGACATGAGAAATACTGAGGAGAGTCAGTAGTCTAAGGAGGAGTTAGGTGGTGACAGATTATTAACCCAAGTCTGATTATAAAGCTTGAACCCTTTTGAACCCTTTTGAACCCCAAAAGTGAGCCAAGACAATCTGCTCAGCAGCTTTCACAGCATACACTTTAGGCCATAAACTGCAGTATCATAAAGTGCGCTGCCATCTTCCACTGACAAGCCCCGGATAATTTACGACTCACTTTGGGCCGAGTCCACAGCTGAGCCACGGTTTTCAAAATCAAAACTCTCTCTCTCTCTCTCCCTCTTTTTCTGCTCGTCTCCATCCTGCCGGCAGCGTTAAAGGAACATTAATCATTTACTGTGTCTTACTTGTAACTGAATCATTTATCAAAGAGTTATGATTTCCAATTCACTTTTTATCTCTAGACTAAACAAAAACATATCTTATTTATACCTAAAGTCATTGTGAGATCTACAATTCATATGGTACCACAAAAGGGTAAATGCAAAGCTTTTTTAATACAGTGTGAGTATCACTGACGATTGGTGACAGATGATGAAGTGTATCCTTTGTCCTGGTCCTTTCTGTTCGGTTTTCGTGAGGGTAATTACTAAAAGGAGAACATTAACAGCTCTCACTTACCCAGAAGAGAAAGTTGAATACAAAGAGCAGGTACTTGAGACACACGGCCTGCCAGTCCTCCTTGTCTTCTTTATACCCCGCCGTCATCTTCCTTCCTCCAATTCAGTTCTGAAAGTACAGAGGATTTCTCAAGTAAGAAGAGGATGATGGAAAGTCAAACAAATGACATCATACAATATGGACTGCATGCTTAAGTGTTCACATTAACACAACTTGAATTTTAACAACAGCAAAAATAAATGTATTGTTTCTACAGACATATATATATATCAGGTGACAAACTCTTTGCATTGCATATATATAAAACTGGGATAGTTTCCTCTTGCTTACACTCAAGGTTTGCTCCAGCAACCCAAGTTCAAGTCTTCATATGAGGACAAGCAAACTAAAATTGATCGCTGACAGGTAACTGAACCGGGTCCAAATTAGTCAGGCATCACAAACCCTCTTGTATCAACGCTCAGCTTATTGTCAGTTAACAGCTCTGTCTGAAATGTGTGCCACTGCAGGTGAGGTTTATCAGAGTGTTTGTGTTTGCACAAGACATACAATCTGGCTATCAAATGTCGCAACAGAAGACACATCTAAGCAGCAACATCACCCTTTGAAGCATTTTGCACGCAGGTCGATTATGTTTCAAAATTGAATCACTCCTATATTGTTCTCAACATTGTGTTTCTCCTGACAGCTCATAACTCCCAGCTGATCACACTGTAGTATCAAGTGACTGTCCCTAAAGGCCTGAGAGTAAGAAAAAACCTTGAAACTGACACAGAGGCAGAATCCAACATTACAATATCGTCTCCTCTTATAATACCTACTAACCACAGGCTTCAATTATTCATATGAACTGAACACACCATAACCCTTTGAATCATTAATCACCGTTCCAGTTCTTTAAATAAAAGGCCATGGGCTGAGAAGCACTTAGACTCCTACAATTGATCTGTACAGTATCCTTTTAGTGCAGGGGTTCCCATTCTTTATTTTCCTATTGGAGGCCCATTCTTCTATCCAAGAAGAGCTGAGCCCTTCATAAAAACTATCCAGTAAGTTTGTAGTCGTGATTTTGGTTAATCATTGCAAATCTAATTTTGACAACCTCAGAGCAGACGCAGCCTTGTGCCCTAATGTAGATTAAATTATACTGTTAGAGGCTTTCTGTTGATTATGAAACTATGCTGTTTCTAGGAGACACTTTGCTTTTGATATTTTTCAAGGTCCTTCTGATTCTGTGAACACTTAAACATTTTATTTAAAAAAAAAAAACGTATTGTAATAGTTTTAAAGGAGTATAAATCTGATGCCATCCTCACGCATGCCCCTAGACTAGGGCTGTAAAATATATTGAGTTTAAAGCGATAGATAGGTAAGACATTATTGTTTACTTTCTCCTCTCACCCTCTGTCCCTCTTCACCCTGCCTCGCCCTTCTCCCTCCTTCAACAGACCGGCTGCATAATAATGAACACAGCTATGTGCTTTATGATTTCACAATGGGGGGTAGTACACATGTTGACATTGTGCAGCTGGCTGTTAATAAAATTGACTGTGTGACATTTGTTTGACCCATGTGGATTTGACTTAGAACTGAACTATGTTTTAGTTATTTCTTTACAGAAAAAAAATAGATATATATCATGTATCAACATTCAGCTAAAACAAAATATGGAGATATGATTCTTGGTCCATTTGACCCAGCCCTATCACAGACCATGAAAGCTAAAAACAAGGTACAGTATCCAAACACAGGTAAGTCCGAGAAATAACTAACTTCTTATTAGGCTGAAAAAAAGTATAAAGACAAGCTGACTTAAAAAAACTAGACTAAATTAATAAAGTATGTTGACTGAATATGTCATTATAAATTAAAACAAAAATGTTACAGCATGCAATACCTCCCAGAAATGCACAGACTACTTCGACTGTAAGACTACCGTTATATTTCCCGCCATATCCTGGGAGGGCGGCCGCAGGTGTTGAGTTAATTATGCTAATCAATTATGAATTATGAATAATTAACTCACCTGGCTGCACTTCAACGACATTTAATATCATTGCGCAGGGCAAAAGTCACCACACAACATTTGTTCAAGATACTTTATCAATATACTTTATTGGCTGACATTATGCCCTGTTACCTACCTCATATTATTTAATTGCTATAGTGTCAAAATAGGAATTTTTGTAATATTGTTAAAGCTACCAGTTCTGGGTAGTTGCCCTGAATTGACTGGAAACGTCACCTGTTTTTCCTGGGGATGAAAATGGAAAAAAAAAAAAAAGGTTTTGGACTTTGACCACTGCAGGTGTGCTTCCGCTAACCAGCGAAAAAAGTCGTTCCTCCTTAATGGTTTTAAAACGAACTTCATGGCTTCCTCTTTTTTTAAGACAGTGTAACAACTATGGTAACAACAAGCACTCGAGCATCCTGGAAAAAAAAACACGCCACTCCACCTGCGTCGTTGGTGTGCAGGATAAAAGTTTAATCGAATAATCGACAAGGTAATGTTTTCGTCTCACAACAGATAAACTACTCACCAAACCAACGTTTAGCACGACAAAGTCAACCTCTTGTGTTCTTATTCCCGGAACTGTGCTCTCAATTAATGATTTCTCAGCAATGCAGCAGTGGGCGTCCTGTCCAGTCAAGCTTGTTGCTTTCAGTGTCCGACAGCCGAGGTTTGTGTAAGCGCTGCCTTCAGGTGCGGCTCGTATTTCTGAAGCTGATTAGCTTTACAGAACTAAAACCATAGACTGTAAAAAAGAACTTAACACACAGTAGGCCTATGTTCGAGAGTTGGTAAAACTGAATGTAAAAATCTATTTTTGCTAATATTTGACTTTCATTAGCCTATATTAAATCGGTAAGACACACGACTTAGTAGGATTATACATAGAATTCAGTTTATTTAATTGTATTTAACTTTTCTTCTGACTATCCTTGAAGGCAGCATAACGCGAAGGATGTAGCCACAAATTAGGAATTTATTGTAAAGGAAAGTTTCATAGTTTGATCACAGAGAGTAACTGCTTTAAACTACATATATATTTTTATCCCTGCACGGGTTATGTACATTTCTTGTATGAATCTATTTTTAATTGCACAGTTTAAGTGTGTTTCATCTAGGGGTATTCTTTAAATCTTTTTTCGGGTTAATATATATGTATGGGGGGGGGGGGGGGTCGGTTTTGTTGCTTTTTTTTGCGGCTTAATTTGTAACAAATGTTTCATGTCATGTCTTGTAACCTGCTACTGGATGCTTTGAATTTCCCTCGGGATCAATAAAGTATCTATCTATCAGTAACGTTAACATTACAGCAACAAGGAGATTTCGTACAAGATTGAGAGAAAAACAAATATTGTGTGTATGAGAACATTATTTTTTTGTGTTCATGAGAGCTTTTCAGTAGTGCATATGAAATCGTTTCAGTTGAGTAGGCCTAGGAGAGCTTTTCAGTTTTGTATAGTCCCGTTTCCAACAAGTGGTTCAGTTCAGTTCAGTATGGTATGGTGTGCATTTATTACTGTTTTCACTATCAAAAGTTGGGAATGGTGTCAAAATTACTGATCCCTACCGTCCTACTTTTGTGCAACCCTTCTGTTGGGGTTCCAAGCTTACCAATCCAACTCTAAAATGTGGATCTATGACACGCAGTGGTCCTTAACAATAAAACAATGCACTTAATAGACAAATCAATAAGGTTTGTGTGGTTGTGGACACGATCAAGAAAAAGTAGAAAAAAAGTGTTATTATTGCCAGCAATATAAAACGCAGAGAGAAAAGCTGGACTAGTGAAGATCATTTAATTTAATGTATTATTATTGTTATCATTGTTGTTTTTTCCTTTTCTAATAGTAGCCTACAGTAATAGGTATTCTGGCCCACACTCCAGCATGGTATATTCTTTTCTTAAAGCCACAATTATACTTTGTGGGGAGAGCGTTTTTATTTGTGTGTGTCTCAAATGCTGTGCATATTATCAGAACCAGTGCCTCCCTGTAAAATGTGTGCAACAGGATGAGTGAGTCAGTATGGGTGTGTGCCATTGCGAGGGTGTGTGTGTGTATATTTGTCCCAGGTAATGCACCTTTAAAAGCGCAAGTTGCCACCATAGACTGTAAATACAGTATTGAGATTGACACCATAGACTAAATATGAAAGTTGCCACCATAGACTACATATTAAGGTTGACAATATTTACTGTCTATTGTTGCCACAAGATGGAGAAGAAGACTGCAGACCGTTGATTGGTCCAAAGAACCGTCACTTCCTGTGTGAGAGCGAAAGACACGGACAAACCAAACACAAAACGCGCTGTGATTAAATATCCCATGGATTGTGAAAAGTAATTTCAAGGCTGTTTTTGTTGTTTTTTTTGTGTGCAAATAATGTCCGCTCGTAGCACTGCCCAATGGACGACCTCGGAGGTGCAGCCCCTCCTAGGAATCAACGCTTTTCTTTCGGTCCACCCACCACCTCTGTAAGCAACACCTGCTGCTAATCTGCATCGTTAAATAAAGTTTAGCGCACAGTGCCACCCAGTGGTCAGCCCAGGAAAGACAGCTTTAACAAAGAGTAAATCATGGATATCAGAAAAAAGTCATCACTGGCCTGTTTTACTTCTAGTATTATTAGATTTGCACTTTACAGTGTTTGGATTGATAGTTATATAATGTGATCATTCTGGAAGTTGCGCTTTACTACTGTCGATATTTAAATTAGAGATTACGTTTGCATTTACACACAAATGAAGTGGATTAAAGTGTACAATATTTATTGCCCATTTTTTTTGGACTGCATGAATAGCGTTCGTCTTTAATTTTCCCTCTGTATGACTTTGTCTTTTTCAAATTAAAGTACTTATTTCTATTACCACTTGTGTTTCCTTTCTATACAGAATAATTCAGACACCTTTCATATCCACAAGCAATTGTGCATTTAAAAGATTTTCCCATCACTTAACAATTAGGCTACAATAAATATTTATACATGTACATTCAGAATGATTGCTTGACATCTCTTTGTACCATTTTTTACTAAGGACAAAACTCATATTAAGATATTAATTTAAATTTTACTCTAGACTCAAGTTTTAAAAGAAAGTCAAGACTGTGATGTTGTTACAACCTCGTAAAGAAAAATAGTTAAACCAAGGTGCTGCTGGTCCACAGGCAAGGCAGGCAACTGCTTTGGGCCCCAGGCCAGAAGAGGCCCCTGAGGGCTGACAAACTTTAAATCTAAATCAGTGGCCCAAAATGTGAAAACCTTACAATGACAGTAAGAAACCTCCCTAAGGGGGCCCCAGAGGAATGATCCGTCTATTGGAGAGAAAGAGAAACAGCGTCAGGACACTGGCAGACACGATGGTGATGTAAATAAACCACGAATAAGAAATGGGCTCAGATTCAAAAAACATTTTTTATTAGAACAATACAGCAGATATAAAGGTCTATTGCAATCAAACACTCCCATCAGAACAAAACGTGTGCTTCAACAGACGGTACACACTCCCCAAGAGAAATAAATTAGATAAAATATGAACAGAAAATGAAATACAGAAAAGAAAAAAAAAGACAACCCAAATGCAAAGAAGAGATGCTGAGCACTCCTGTAGCAGATCAACTTCCTGATCAGGTAAAAAGCTGCCAGCAAATGGAAACTTGTACATCTACATTACAAATGATCCGTTCATGAACAGAAGGGTTTCCATTGTGCAGGGTTGAGATTTTGGTATTGCCATGAAACACTTCAAAGGTTTTCATCTCAAAGAAGTCATAGAGTGTTCAATTTCAGCAGATCTTTGTTGTTTTGCTATTTTGATGATCGAAAAAGGAAACCAGAGAATAGCCAGAACGAATAGACAAGAAAAAGTGAAATTAAAGCTTGCTATTATAATATTACTATCGAAAGAAATAGCAGTGGATAAAATACAATACAAGCCAATCAAAAAAGAAAAACATGTTTTTAGACAGAGTATTGTTGTTCTGTGTGGAGTTGAATCTTAAAAAGTGTTAGAGAGGAGGAAGACCACAGTGAACTGCATCGTTTACCGCAGCAATGATGCAGTTTTAGCAACAAGATGACTGTTAAGCTTCTTCTTGATGTGTTCAAACAAGTTATTGGAGGGTATGTCAAAGGAAAGAAACAAACCCGTGTCTTTGAAACAAGGTCTGGACTTTTGGTTTGAAGCACAAATGTTAGCATGTTCTGGTTTGAGATCAGTGCTGATGTATTTAGGTCAACAAAGTGACTCAATGGAAGTCACTAGAGACTAAATACTAGTGAGTCTTAAGGTCGCTGTTTGTTTGATAAGATCCAGATGTTGTGCCTTATTTTTTCCTCCTCACCTCCACCTCTCATGGGTGCATAAAAATGGACGACATGAAGTTGTTTGAAGCACATCCCTCCGACCACAGCCTAACTGTATCACTGCACCTCCTGCGAGATGCCATTGTAGATAATACACCTCGTCATCCTCCTCTTTCGTTGATTTATCTTCTAACATATTTACTTATGCTTGCCATCATTTTATGTTTTTGTTCTTTTTTCAATATATTTCATACAAATCTATAACCCAAAATTTAGAAATCTTATTTACATGGAAAAAAAAAAACATTGTTTTTTTTTACTTTTAAAAGTGACCTCTCCCTCTGCTACCTTCACCGTCAATGAAGAAATCCAAAGATTCTTTTTTCATTATTTATTATTGAATGTTCTCAGACTGGAAAAACAGCAGAAAAACCACCCTCGTTTCTTTTCTTAAAGCCACAATTATACTTTAAAATCAAACCATTCAACTCTTCAATGTCAGAGCCCAACACAGGAGAAATTTAGGGTCACTTCTTGGAAAGAGTAGAGTCTCAGAAACTGTTTTTTTAAACTTTGAAGTGGTTTAAGATTCAAAGTGACAGAGTCAGAGGAGGTGGGAGTGGACAGACAGACAGGGGTGGGTCAGAAATAGAACCAAACCCTCGTCAGTCAGTTTGAACAGCATCCACTGGGAGGCCATCCGGTGTATTACGCACACTGACACACACCAGACAAGCCACTTGGGTTTTCAGTCTGTGGGGAGAGCGTTTTTATTTGTGTGTGTCTCAAATTCTGTGCATATTATCAGAACCAGTGCCTCCCTGTAAAATGTGTGCAACAGGATGAGTGAGTCAGTATGGGTGTGTGCCATTGCGAGGGTGTGTGTGTGTATATTTGTCTCTGCCTTTGCGAGAGTGTGTGTGTGTGTGTACGGGTTAGAGAGCGCCGTCCTCGGCGCAGCCGGCTCCCACCGTGTAGCGAAACTCCTGCAGGTTGGAAACGCCGTGGAAATGAACGAAAGCCCCCGCGACCACCAAGATGTGGAATAGCTGGTGGGAGTGGAACTAAGAAACAGAGAGAGAGACAGAGAGAGTTAAACAGAGAACATCAGAAGGAGAAAGTTCAGCTACTTTGAGGTTACTTTAAATATTCTGTCAGTATGTGTGTGTTTCTACTGCCAGGATTTAACCCAGAAATATCCTGTCTGTGCATGTGTAGGTGTGTACATTGAGAGTTAAACTGTGAAGTATTTTGTCAGCCAAAGTGTTTTTGAACATTGGTAATTAAACACTGAAAGATTTAGTAACTGAAAGAATATTTTTACTTTGAGAATTCAACCAAAAAAAATGTACAGTACATCTGTGTGTTAAATAAAAACCTGTAACTCAATCAGTGTAACTGGACTATGAGAGTAAATTTCATAATATTTGTCAGTGCACATTAAAAAAAGAAGAGTTTGTGTGTTTGTACTGAGAGGATTGAAGCCCTCATATTTGTCAGTGTATATGTGTGTTGAGGTTGGTATTCTGTAGGTGCATGCAGCATTTTATTGTGAACATTAAATTGTCCTGTGTGTTTGTTAGTCACTTACCCAGATGTCACACTTGCCGGGGAAGAACCTCTCAGGGATGCGAGCGGCGTACAAACAGGCCCCTGTGATGTAAAGCGTCGCCATGAGGAGCAGCCAGCCCATCTGACCCATGGTGGATGCTCTGATCGGACCCTCACTGATGACAAAATGCAGGGTGGGAACCACGCCGCTCAGACCGAGACCCACAAACACTCCTAGACACAGAGCAGGAGAGGGGCACTGTGAGCACTTAAACCTGCATTACTGATATCAGTCTACCAACAGATATTAAAGCATTACAGGGGAATGATGGTCCAATATTAACTCATATTTTAGCTCTGCTTCTCATCACCAACAGACTCCTGGGCCTAAAATATGAGCCTCTATCGATGCTAAATGCTTCTCTATGTTCACTGTGTTTATTTGATGTTTGCTGCTGGGCAGGGAGAGTAACGTTGGATTTGAGAGCTTGGTAAATATCAGGGAGTAAGTATAGGCCTGTTAACATGATGTGCTTTAGTGACATGACAACTTTATGAAGGAACAAATAACGCAGAAAACAATGCTCGTTGTGATGAAGAAATGTCATTGTGTCATTTGTTCAGCAGAGTGCTCCCGATGTTATTTGTTTAAGATACAAGGCTTAAGAGTATCTTGTCAAACAAGAGCAAAATAACTTTTCACTGAATGTTTCCATTTCACAATAGCCACAGGTATCTATCACTTTTTTCTACATTTTGAAAATGGCTGCCTTCTGAAAACCACTCAGCTGAATCGATACAGAACAGTTGAGGGAATGAGCAGAAGGTCAATTATTTGTAGGTTAATAAGTATCTCTGTGCACTTTTTTTATGTGATCCATTGCTTACAAAATTATTGACCGCAGCTGCTTCATGCACCTAAAAAAATACACACTTGTGTGATTTCAAAATTGCCCACTTACCGGCTCGGACTCCTCTGTATTGTGGTGTGGCAAAGAAGTCACACTGGGAGACGGTGATGGCAGCCAGTCCCAGTGTACACACCACTATCAAGTAAATGAAGCAGGGCTGAGGCGAGCAGTAGAACGCGTAGTACAACCAGGGGACGAAGGAACCCATGATCAGGAAGGCGATCCCACTGTAGTCCAACCTGAAAACAGCAGAACAGAGTTTTTTTTTGTTAATTTTAAGGATATCTTTCGTCTGCTGAACCTTCAACGGTAAAAAATCTGTACGCGTCGTACTTGGAGAAGACTCTGGAGACGCCCTCAGAGTGGCAGTAGACTGTGTGGAAAAGCCAGGAGAAGGAGAGGCAGAGGATGGCTCCCAGGAAAAACAACCCGATCACCACCTTTTCCTGGACCGGCGCAACGAAGGACATGTTGGGTCTGAACATGTACATCAGGCCCAGAAAGAGGAAAACCAAGCAGCCTGCAGAAACAGAGAATGAGAGGGATGGAGAAGTAAGAACAGAGTATGAAATCATAAATATATATATATATATATATATATATCTATATATATATATATATTTTTTTTTTTTTTAAGTGTTGCACCCCACTGAGGTGAACGGCTGCAGCATCACCTTGGATTAATAGTATCAAATCTTACTGAAATAAACAAACTTGCCTTGAAATTAAGGAATTTAGATGCAATTCCTATATTCAACCACTAGGTGGCAGCAGAAACACGGCTGAACTGGCTTTTAGGAAGTTTCAGAACAAAAATAAGACATTTTGGCTTTAGTAAAGTATAGAAACAACAAGCAGCTTTTATTTGGTGTAAATACAAATCCAGCTAATTCAAATTAAAGCGCTCAGTCCAAATAAAGAACAAACAAATCAAAAAGGAATTTCAGGGATTTGAGAACTTTGACTTCTTACACACTGTTTAGGAGGGTGGATTTTAGGTTTTATGTTGTGAAATTTCACGAGTTTCTGTTACCCATTTCTGTTAATAATGATAACTTATTTATTCTTTCTTTCATGTCATGTGTCATGTATTATCTCAGGCCTAGCTGTGACATTGTATGTACACTCTCATTTATCTATTGATTAAGTTTGTAAACCAGTTCACATCTTTTAGAGAGAACGGTAAAGGGAGTGTGTGTGCTACCTAGCAGATGTGTCCAGATGTTCCCCGTCTCTGTGTGGATTCTGAAGATGCTCTTAAAGCAGGCGCGAAAAGAAGGCATGGGCGGCCTGTGTCCATGAAGCAGGAAGTCGTTGTCCTTCAGCCAATCGGGGAGCACGTCATGAGGTATTACTCGCCACCTGCCCTCCCACACCTGATTGGTTAATGAAAGAACCAAGACAGAAATGTTATTACAGTTTTAGATGCAGTATTATTATTATTATTATCATATATAAATTTAGAAACTAAAAACTGACTCCAAATGTAATCAAAACGTCCTTGAAGGGAAGAAGCTTGTTGTATACAGTAGGTCTGTGACCTTTGACCCTTGTGTCTGTGAGTGTATTAAGGGACCTACAGTATGCCATCTCAAGTGTGTGTAGTGTAATTAGATCAGTATCCGGGCCAAGTGAAGTAAACGAATACCTTGAAGCCTCATATGGTAAACACGCTTGATGGGAAGGACAGAGAGACAGTTTCTCTCCAGTGATTAATTTCCCTAATTTACTACCTGCTGGTTGCAATTTCAGCAGACTCTCAGTGTGTGTGTTTGAGTGTGTATGTGAGTGAATATTAGTCTAAGCTGCTGTGCTCTTGAGGCCAAGTTGCAGCAGTGTTATCTTCCAAAGACTCTAATGTTAGCCTGCTTTTTTATTTTTATTTCAAAAGTGAAATAATAATGACATGTAGTGGATGCAGAAGAGCCTTTAAGGGCATGCATTGGCTTCTTGGAATTGATTCTGAAATCCTTTAAAACCTTGACTTTGTTCTGAGAGCTTCTGGCAAAGTAAGTGGCAGAAGAAGAAAACTATAAACTATTTCTAGTTTCCCCAGATTCATGACACATGTTCCTTCTAGCAGCTAAAGTAGAGCTCAAATAAATCTGAACAATAGAGTAGAGCATACAAGGTCTGCTCAGTACACAACACTCTGTTTTCATTCAGTTTTTATGGTTTTATAGGTTTCTTTCATGATGTGGTTTTACTGTGTGTTTTTGTTACAAAACCACCTCAGTAAAACAAACATGGCTTTAGGGGAAGATTGACTAATGAAGTGGCTGGAGGAATTTAGTATGTGCTTGTAGATTTCTTATAAAAAGGAGAAATAAATATATAACCTGACACAACAGCTAGTGAGAGTTTGTGTTTATTACCTTGTGTACAAACTCCTCCATCCTCTCCATGGCGTGGTGAGCTTGCAGCAGCGGCTTCATCCCCATGAAACCTTCATCGCCGCTCCTCTCATTCTCCTCCTCCTTCTCCTCCTCGCCTTCAGCTCCTCTGTCATCCTCGTCACTTTGTCTTCTGTCCCCTTCACACTCTGGGACTTTCTGCGGAGGGAAACAAAAACGGACCTGTTGTTAGAACTCAGGGGATTTAAAAACTCTGCAAGACCACAGGCCTAAAACAAATACATGTTTAGTTGTGTATGAAGAATGAATTGTGACTGAGAGATTAGGAGGATGACCTTAAGTCTCAACCTGCTTCAACCACATGATGCCTACTGCAGAACTGTGTGTGACCCCATTGATCCCAGATTGCATCACCCTGCTCTCACATGCAAATAAAAATTCAGCTTGACAGGAGAACTTCCTTTCACATCCATCATTGATCCCCTCTGTGTAACCTGCTGATGACCAGTGATGTAGATGTTCCCCACTGACACAGGTTTGACCCTAAGAAAACACAACCGCCTGTATTTCCATGAGTAGCAAACAGCCAGACTTTTCTGCTCTTCTTTTAAGACAGCTGAGAGCAGTGAGGTAGATCAGTTAATCACTGTGTCACATTTTGTATTAGAATCACAGCAAAGACACCGTCACAGCGGCAGCTAGCGTGCTGCGAGGTGTTTCATTATTTTTTGAACTAAGATGCCTAAAAGGTGCTCGGGCTTTCAAAATTACAACCAGTACAGAAAGTAATACTCATAAGCATACTTTTTACAAATAGTGGAAGCAAAATGAACCCAATACAGGAACCAGTTTAACAAGTTGGTACCCATCTTACCAAGTCCATCTTCGACCAATCACAGGACAAAAGTGGAAGAGGTTAGGCCTGGGCAAATTATCACGATACAATTTTTCTTAATATATACTGTAAATATAAAAAGTGTTTGATAAAATTTTGATTGATTTAAATCTGTAATTACGGCAGCCAAACACTGGAAAAGGGGGGCGCTATTGTGCCCTCAGCAAGCAACGGGCCAGTAAGTGTGACTCCCCGGCAGTAAACTGTCATATCAGTGTTTTCCAGCACCGTGCACTGAGCTTATGATTGTGAAATGTTCCTCTATTCAAGTATAGTTTGTCATGTTCTGACAATAAAGAACGTTTTTTCCACAACTAACCATCTGGTTTCTTCAACTTTCACTGAGGAGCAAAGATGAGGTACAACACCTCATCACATTTTATGTTTAAACCTGATCCAACAATACACAAAAAGAATCGGCAGTTCTTGTAAATGAGTCTACTCTGATTGCATTGTTGACTTCCCCTCCTCAAGACAAACCTAATAAGTGGGCCGACGATCGACCCACTGAGTGTTTTCTATAATAAGAATCATCTTGGAACCCCTCTGTTTCAACATTTAAACTTTGAATGATCAGTGCAGGTGTACAAGCTAAGACGTTCATTAACACTGATTGATATAAATCGAGGTTTCTTGTCAAACTGTGTTCAACTTGATGAGATCAGGTCATTGTCATACAAAGCAAAACTTCAAAATCCAGAGTATATTTCAGGAACAGGGCGCAAATATGAAGTTGAACAGATGTCGACACAGACTGTCAAATCTTGAGTTTATAAATGGAAGATCGGACAGACTGTGTGAATTCAATCTACCACAATAGCTGTCACAGCTGGGGAGCCAGGCGCAGAATTAATATGACTAGTGCTCTGTGATAAAAACACAGTCATTTATCATAAGTGACACGCAAACAAACAGACCTACACACAGAGACGAGTGCACAGACACACTTAGAAAGTATTGATCGTTGTGTGTGGAGTCAGAGGGAAGAAAAAATATATTATTCAGGAGGTTAACACAGAAAACAAAGACAAAATCTTAAGGAAGTGATTAACAAAGATGGGAGGAGGAGGATGAGGAACAAAAGAGGGACAAGAGTGAGGAAATTAAAAGAAAGCAGCGAGACGCTGACAGACAAAAGAACAGCAGAAAAACAGAGAGAGGAGTCCTGTTGTATGTATAATGCATGACTAACCCATTTTTAAATACCCAACAGCAACATACACTCCAACTGCAGGCATGGTTTTCGCTTGTGTAATTGTACCGTCTCTTATGTGGACGTATTGACATGTCTCACAGAGTCAAGATCCAGAGACAGTCCACACTTTCAGCCTTTATGAAGTCAGATTTTGTTGGTCTGAAACCCGCCTGTGTGTGTCTTTTTACAAGTTTGTAGAATGCCCTTCTTCATGCATGTAAATCTCAGTCTGCTGCTGGGTAGATAGGGGCACTATTTCAATCACACTTTAATCCACACTTTCAAAGATGTGATAAAGGCGACACCTGGCATCGATTGTTTTGTGTGTGTGTGTGTGTGTGTGTGTGTGTGTGTGTGTGTGTGTGTGTGTGTGTGTGTGTGTGTGGGGTAGTTTGTGTGAGGTTAAGCGTCAGTGATGGAGTGTACTATTTGAGCATAGGGTATGTGGGTGACTGCCAAGTAGTCACGTGTGCTATGCGGGCTTTGTGTGTGTGTGTGTGTGTATGTGTGTGTGTGTCAGTAATAGCCTCTCATGTGTGTCCATGCATGCATGTAATGAGGTGTAAGCTCTGATACAGCTGTGGCCGAACTCGCTGTGGATTGTAAGGTTATTCTTGAAGGTTGTGAATAACCCTTTGTGTGTGTGTGTGTGTGTGTGTGTGTGTGTGTGTGTGTGTGTGTGTGTGTGTGGGGGGGGGGGGGGGGATAAACAGGGTGTCCTCTAAGTGTACATTCACTGAATAGGTGTTACCTTGAAATGCAGCACATTCATACCTGCACGGATGAGACTAAGGTGAACTGCATCCACATCTATTTCACACATGACATACAGGCAGCTAGTGCACTGGTGCAGTAAACACATTAAGGACATTGTGTCATACACACTCCGCTCTAACTCACACATTCAGTGTGAAAAAGAAACAGAAATAGGTCTAAATCGAGAGTCGATGATAAATGGGGGGCACTGAACCACAACAACAGTTACACTTTTTTCATTTTATGCTATTGGGTCAGGTTTGTAAGAAAGAGATCATGCTTGTAAAGAGGTGAACATCCTCTTTAAAGACTGTATTGGATGTGGCTGGCTTCTGAAAGGGCATTATCAAGCCTGACAATGGTGGTCGCCATATTGGAAATGCTGACTCAAACTAACTTTAGGACGTAGCTGAGGAAGGCTGAATGAATCTTCTTTGCTGGCTTCAAAGTGCCCATCTGTCAATCATATCAGACCCAGAATTCTAAACTCGTAGCATTCATAAACTCTAAATGGATGATTTAATTTAGAAAAATGACAACGCATACAGTTTTACATTGGCATTTTAACATAGGACCTAATGGGGTTTTTGAGTGCAGAGTTCTGCATTGGCTTCTTATTTCAAACAGTTGTAAAACATTTTTTTTTTAAAGATCAACAGCTGATGTTTTAGAGAACCTGGTTTTTCACAGGAGCACAAAGACACATTGTTATTAAAAATCTGCTACAACGGAAGGTCATGAAGCCGCTAAATATTATAGGATGCTCATGGAATATGGAGGAGGTAGCATTGTCACAGCCCTTCGAGTTTCCTGGGAAAGAGATTTGGGGGTATCATATGATGACCAGGAGTGGGTCACGATTGTTGGTAACTTTCGAACAATGTCAAGGGATCTGAGGGTGAGGCTTATTCAATTTAAAATTCTGCACCGATTTTATTGGACCCCAAGTAGGCTCTTCAGACTTGGCTTAAAGGATTCGACTACTTGCTGGAAGTGTGGTGTAGGTGAAGGTACACTGGTACATGTACTTTGGTCATGCCCCATGATTCATCAGGAAGATTCATTCTTACATTATCAATGTTGTAAAAAGGCAATTTGTGCTGTGTCCTAAGCTCTACATTTTGGGAGATTGTACGGCGGTATCTGCTTTTTCAAAACCACTGATCCAACGGATACAAACTGCTATCATGACTGGACGACAGATTATCCTCAGGAATTGGAAGACATCAGGAGAACCTCCCTTTCTAAACTGGTTGACTGAACTGCGCACAGTAGCTGCTTACGAAAGAATGTCATATAGGATGCAGGACAGACAGGAAGTTGGCATCTGACTGCCTTTTTACCACATGAAACACAGAGGGTTGAGCTGAGAAGAGGAAGCTGATGGTGTTTGCAGAAAAATACTTCTGAAAACAACCAGCTGGCAGCTCAAGAAACAGAAAAGAAACTGAAAAACATCTGTTTGGCTGCATTTGACTCATTCCAGACTGAAAACTATGATGTTGTTGTTTAGCAGCAGGTGATGCTGAGCAGTTTGGTTGTTGATGGTCGGGCTAAAGTTGCTGACATCAAATCTAAAAAGGAGGGAAGCAGCTTCTCGGAAATACGGGCGATCCCTTACACACTCCAGTGCTTACACACACACACACACACACATGTACAAATGCTTCATGATGAATGCGGCCTGTCTGCAACACGTGACTCATCCCCAGCAATCCAGTCTCCAACAATTTGTCATGGCAGAGGTTGCAGAGTCAAATTTCCCTCAGTGTGAAAGTGTGTGTGTGTGTGTGTGTATGTGTATGAGAGAACGGATATGATCCCATTCCTCTGGAAAGTGTCCCTCCTCGGTTCAGAGAACTCAGAGTTTATCAGCTCATCATGTATGACTAAAACAGTCCGGAGGTCAGCACAGTCCAGTTGGCTGCTCATCTGCTCTCCCAGCAACAGTCACGCGTGTTTGTGAAATCATCATCTCAAATGTTGTCATTCTTCGCCCGAGGTCTGTTTGGAATTTTCTAAGAAAAGAATTCCTGGGGAAACGCCTAAGGGAATTGTTTCGACCCCATTCTATTTATTTAGTCATTAATCAAAGGAAACATTTGGCTCCACAGGGAGTTTGAGGAATCTTATAAGTTTCCGCTTTAGGCTTGAAAACTGTTATGTTTGCTATGAATTAAATACCCCCGCTTTCCACATTTAAATCTAGCACTGACTGCAGCACAATAACTAGATCTGCAACCAATGTTTTTTTTGACTCATGAATATTATACTCAAAAACTCAAACAAAAACAAAAAACACAAAATATGCACAGTGTTTTCTGTATATACGTATGTGTGTGCATGTGTGTCCAGGTTTGTGAACATGCTACAGAGTTTGTGTTTGGCTTATGTTGAGTGTACATATGATAAAAAGGGTAAATAGCCTTATCAGTGTGTTGCAGGCACACCCTAAATGACAGCACGATGAGCCAACATGGTTACTGTATTTCACTGAATCTATTTTTATTATTGCTTACATAGGGAAAAAAAAGTGTGATACCAGTGATTAATGCAGAGATTATTTAAGAGAGAAAACTCAGAAGTCTGAAAAAGAAGACCAGATTGATTATCCTAAATATGTATTCTGATCTCTCCATTATCATGTTATTCTATGTGTAAATTGAATTGCTGACAGGTCAGAAATGTCACATTTATTCTAACCTTTTATAGGTGTTGTTTAAACATATATGAAGCTGGGCATGGTTATAAGGATGACATAAAAGATCATTTAAGAAAATAAAGGTAATGTATATTTAACCTTCGGTCAAGTCAAGATGTGTCGACAGCAACACAACGACGTCAAAAAGTGGATAAAGCTCTAAAGAAACTCTTGCAGGAGAAGTGTGTTTTCAGGACAAAGTCAAGAATAACAAAAACAGCACAAGACTTGGAACGCTTTTTAAACGTGCGCGCTTAGCAACTACTCGCGAATGATAAACAGACACAAGAACAACAGAGGGGCGAGGAAATCCCTGGAGAACTTGGTCTGTTCCGGTTTAAATGAGGCAGTTTTTCATAAAAGCCCCTGAAGACCAATCTCCCCCTCTGTCCCACACACTTACACAAAAACATACATCCCCTCAGACTCATTAACCACTCAGTATGTAGACCTGGGCTAATGGCTTTCACCTGACTAATGAGTGTTTGCATGCACACCTGAAGCACCGTGTGAATGTGGAGGACGGAGACTTGCTGGAAGATTACTTTGAAAGGAGAGGAATTTGAGGAACAAGTCTTATCTTCCAGAAAAACACTGAACTTTCGTCTGAATGTAAACAGACTCACATGCTGGCAGTTTGGAAGGGGGCAGAATCCAGGATACACACATCAGCCAATAGGAGTTTAGTGAAACTCTGCAGACCAATGGGAGCTGAGTCTGGAATTCTTACAGACCAAAGAGGGATGAGCTCAGCTCACCCTTGTACACGGTAACCCCCACCACAGCACAGACGGAGAGATTCGACATGTGACTCACACATGCACAATGCTCTCTTGGGATGATAACAATTTGGAAAAGACGCCAAGGCCTTCAAAAACAGACAGTATGTTCCAAACACGCACATGGCAGACCTTTAAAATAAAGTGGACGCTGTGTTCAGGCTCAACAAACAGACAAACTGTTCAAGACCATGATCATGAGGACACCACAACACATCTGTTAGTAGTGTGGCAACAAAAAAAAAACAGATTTTGGTTTGCGTCAAGTGTAACTTCAAACTCAAAATCTATCTGCTACTCATATTTTCCTCATTGATTGTCTTAATACAAGAAGATACATTTTGGAATATAGCTTTTCTTTTTTTCAAAACGTTGATGAAAAGGTCGATACCAGTTAGAGCCTGTGTAGTTATTAAGGCTATCTTTAGCCAGCAGCCAATATCTTGCATATATACCTGGCATACCTTGTGTATAAGGGAATAAAAAGCTAGTTTACCTCATCCAAAAAGGTAGCAAATCCACCAACCATAACCTATAAAAATATGCAAGTCATTTTTATACATTCTAAAAAATAAAAAGGTATCTGGCTTTCTACTGGCTCGAAAAATGGTGTGGGTTCCAGTAGGGACTCCAGTATAGTATATGGATAGTCTGACATCTGACACGCAATTACCCTTCCTTGTGTCTATCACTTTGACACTGCAGTACCTGTATGCTGAGATAAACCAGAGAAGGACTGGGACCATTCTGTTCATTTTAAAAGCCAGGATGGTCCTTCCCCTGTCTTCCTGTCTTGATTCATGCAATTCTACATATATTCCCACAGTGTCAGAAATATTCCATAAAGATGAAGTAAATGTAACTTACATCCATATCATGATAGAAAGCTTTATATTTAGGCTAATTCCTCAAAGGCGTCCATATTTCCCTTTTTCCCTCTAGCTGTCAAGTTGTGGCAGCATGTGAGCGTTAGAAGTTCAGATGTTCCTCATCTAAAATGTCTGAGGGTTGAATGCATTGATGATAATACCAATGCTAGAGTAAGTATGTGACAGGTACAATGAGAGGAAGTAAAACTGGATGCAAGATGCACCTGAGGGCTGTAGTCAATGCATGAAAGCTATAAAAAAAAGCCCTCAGCACAAAGAGAGGATGTACAGTGGAGTCATAGGAACAAAACCCCATGCATTGTTCAGAGGTTTTTCCTTTGTTGTGTTGTTGGTTAAAGTTGATGTGTGTAATAAAATTCCACAGCTTGCAGTTTTGGCTCAGTGTCTCTCTTTTCATTCATCTGTTTATACAGTATGTGTTGATCTTGTTTCAGAGTTTAAGGTGCATGGTGACAGCAACGTTTCTTTTGTTTTGGCAAATTACGACAGCACAGCAGTCTATTTGTTCTCTATAAGATCAATTTTATAGAACAGGATAACTGAATCAGATGCTGTTGGGTTTTGGGGATATTTTTAGTTCCGAGCAGGCTCTTTTATCCACTCTCCTGAAATCTAATTTTCATTAGTTGCATTAGCACCAACTTCCAATTGAACCCGACTGGCCTAACAGTCGTTTTGCTCAAATTTGTACCGTTTTAATGACTTCATTGAATTAAATTACCTCTAAAACACTCACTGTGAAAATTTGAAGACACAGAGGTCAATGCAGGGGTTGCTGAAAATGTATGTTAGTTTTAGAAGCATCATTACGACAAGTTTTAACTACAAATGTATGTTTCAAAATATCAAATATTTCAAATTGTTGGCTGGTTAAGAGCCAGGGGTTTTTTTTGCTGTTGAAAAGAAACAGTTGGGTGTGATCAGGAAAACTCGACTGCATTGGGAAGACGTTCAAGAAGGGGGAAAAAAACAGGAAAAATAAACCTTCCCTGTAGCTTTGAAAACAAAAGTCATAGAAAAAAAACTGCCAGAATAAGAGACAGTCAATCCAGTCTGACATCAAACAGGATGTGTGATACCCCCCTAAGCTAAACCACACACACTCACAAACACATTTTAAGACTCACGCTAACACATATCCAAAATGCTGAAAAAAATTCAATGGGGGCCCTGTGGGGTGTCAAGACAGCCTGGCCTCTGTGACTAGGGCTAGGGGGGCCCCAAAGCTCCCTCTCAGGTATCAGTGTTGTGTTACAGCGGGAACAACGCACACACACCAATGCTATTGTGTTGCAGCTCAATGACTCTGAGCAGATTGCCTTTTACACCAAACAACATAGTGGCAGCTTTGTCTGTACACACACACACACACGGTCAAATGTAACACAAGTGTTGTTCGATCAGTTAGATAGGTTGTCTTCAGGGGATGATCTTCTCACAGAGTTTTGCCAACGCGTTTGCTCTCCTTCCAAGAAGACGTCTGTATATAGACAGAGCAGGTCTATTTTTGGGAACACATTCAATATCCACGTCTGTATAGACAGGAAAGTGAAGTGTGAAGCCAACCCTGATTATAATGCACCATTAATTACTAACACTGAATGACTCATCATCGAGTTAGAGCAGCCTTGAAGGTGCTGAGGGTGTGGATAATAATAATGAATGGGGGTGTTGGATGGTGAGAAAGCTTGGGAAACGGGCTCATGATCAAACTTATTCTTAAGCCTAAAAAACTGATTGCATAAAGCACTAAAAATTAACAGAAACCACAATTTGTGTTTATTTCTGACTTTTTTCTGCACAGTGTTTGTAGGCTGAGATCTTTACGACCTAAGCTCCTTAACTGTGTGAAAGTTCTGAGTTCACTTGTTTCACGCTCATTCTGGCAGTCATGAGTTCATCTTGTCTTCTTTGAATTTCACTGTTGTTCCCCTTAAAGTGTGTCACCTGCCTCTTTCACTGCGTTTCACTTGCTTGTATGTATTTATGTTTTGTGCTCAAGGCTGTGAGGATAACTAACCGATTAAGAAAATTAAAGTAGAACTGCACTTTAACACTGTGCATTTCTTTTAAAGGCACACACGGGTAATCTCACATTGTTTTTGCTCCAAAACTTTGCTGAACAAACTTTACATTGAAATCTGTTCATCTGAGGTCAGAGTATCTTTTTATGATTAATTAACTCTCTACTTTGTTGATCAGTGGGAACTTAAGTCTTCAAAGAAAAGCTGGTGCTGAAACATGTTGCATACACATACTGTGGTCCAGTAATTAATCTGCAATACTAATTACAGTATTTAATGGACACAACTTGATGTGTGTGCAGTGTGTGACTCATATCTCCAATGCTTTATGTGCAGATGTGAATCACAGGCAGCTTTGAAAATAAGCTGATATAAAAAGGCAAATGCTGAATCTGTTTCTGAACATTTTAAGTGGTGAAAATGTTGAAAAGTAAGTCTTAAAGTAAGATTCTAATTTACAGGAAAACACTAACTGAGCCAGGGTCTTATGTATTCAACACTGTATTCATTATTAATGTGAGGTTGAGTGTTTTGGCGGTACAGTTTTACAGTGTGACCAGTCGACCCATGCCGCGCCACATGGCTCTGAACCAACCAGATGACAGCATGAATGTGTGCGTCTGTGTATTGGAAACTCACCCCATTGTGTGACGGGCACTCTGAAGTGCTGAGGTAACTTGTTGAAGAACCTGAGGTGGGTGTGTCATCCTTCTCCCGAGGACTCATGGGATCTGTAGGCGTGCCATTTGTGGTGTGGTCAATGAGGTTGGAAGTTCTGTGTCGCAGCACGAAGGCCGGGCCCTCGGCCCCGCTCGTCTCCCCTCCGTCCAGCTTGAAACGCTGGACCGGCCTCCACGGACAGAAGACTGAGAGGAAGGAGCTGACTGAAGAGAGATGAGACCAAGCCTGGTCAAACTGTGAGGGATTAAGAAAACCATTTATACATTTGAGTGTGGTTATATATTTTTTTTTTTTCAAAATTTAATATTTGCCTATATCAGTGAAAAATAATCAATGTAAATTCCATTGCAAAGCTTGCTCAGGATTAGTGTGATGATATCAGATGCTACAGGGACTAATAAATAAGAGGGGCATGACATCAGAATGTGGAGAAATGTATCAACATGAAATATTTGACCAACCTGGACTCCACTGAGGGGGCTCTAGTCTTTGGACTGGTCTAAAATCTTCAGGACTTAATGGGACAAACCCTGAGAAAACAGAAAGAGAGGAGGAGAAGGTCGAAAAGAGAGAAAGGCAGGGAATAGGGAGAAAAGGGTAAATTAGTTTCCAATTTCCATGATTTTGTTTATCCTCAAATTTGAAATTAAAGTTACATAATGCAATCAAAACAAAACAAAAGACAAGACTATACTGTGAGGCTTCATCTCAAACAAGAAAAAAAGTGCTGAACTCTGCTTTCAGAACAAGCAATTACAGCAGTATAGTATATACAATATATCACAGCTGAAGCATTAGGAAGCCTGACTATCCTAACTAAATACACAACAGTGGAGGCATTATCTAGTAGTTAAAAGGCCACAAGTTCAATCCCCATACAAGGCAGAATGCCCTGCAGATCTATCACTACTCAGCTAATGTTCATTCAGACAAAGCAGCTCTGCACTGGAGCTACAACACCAAACTTGTCGAAATTTCATCTCCACCAGTTCACAAAATTAACGGTGTTATTAAGGCCTTAACATACTGGATCTACCCACACCAGCAGCCAATAAGGAGCTGCCATTTCTCTGTCATCGTGAGTTGCTTAGCGACGAGAGGGGTCAAGGACAGAAACAGGAGTTTCACACACGGGAAGTAGATTTGTTCTGTGTTGAGATCTTAAAATGCAACCTCTGTTTTTTATCGTCATCTTTGTCACACCACAAAAATTATGTCTCTTTAGCTTTGCAGGGAAATATGACACTATAGTACTTCCCTCCATGAAAACACCAGTTTCACTCCAATTAAAAACAAGTGAAAAGCAAACCATTGCTCATACTGTATGTAAAGCATACACAGTGGGTAACAATAAGACAAAATAAACAAGTAACAAACTCCCATCCTGTTGAGATAGTAATGCATCATGGGTAAAAACATGCACAGAGGACCTTTCCATCTGTTTTTACAGCAGCTTGTTTCCAAACTCACACAGCAACTGAAGCGTTTAATGTTTGGTAATTGATGAGAACTACAGCTGCACATTGGTATCAGCATGTCTTACATTGCTGAGATCAGTTTCCTGTGTGTGTGTGTGTGTGTGTGTGTGTGTGTGTCACCATCTCAAACACACACACACACACACACAGCACTTAAGAGGGGCCCCGAGCACTGGACCACTTCATTTAAACCACCTACCACAAATGTACATCAGGGAATTGAATACTCAAGGGGAAAGAGGTACCTGAGCATGCACTTGTAAACATGTACACAGAGACTGTGAACAACATCATTTGTTATTGCTAGCATGTATGATGTATGGAACAAAAGAGCTGCAATAGATCTAAAGTAAAGGGCAAACTGACACACAGAAGCACTATATCATCGCACATCAATATAATTTAACAGTTAAACTCTTATAATATTTTGTATTAAAACACAGTTATGACCAAAATAAGTCCTCTACTGTATCAGACGTCAGGAGCACTCATTCCTGCAAGCGTGTCATGCATTTTTTCACCAGAAGTTATTATTAATTACAGTGAGAGGTATGTGCTGTAATTAGAGGGAATGTGCAGGCTGTTTTTTTTTTACAAATTATAATTTTTCCAGAGCTGAAACATCTCACCACAGCTGGTGGTGTTGTAAGAAAATTGCAGTGCAAAAGAAAAGTGAGAGGATGAGAAGGGGAGGGAAACAAAGAAGCAAGAAGTAACAGACTACACTAAAGAAAATAACAGAGAACATCATTGAGAGAGCCATAAGAAAAACATAGACTTCCATAGCCCGATGCTATGGACCAGCAGACAGTTGATCTATTCTGTGCTGTGAAGATAAGAAAGGAGATGGTCTGAGCTGAACTGAGACGACTGGCCTGTGGGCATGAGCCTTCGTCGAAATCAAACACTTTTACTCTCAGAGATTGTCGGATCAATCTCCCCGCTTTCCCTCCCTCCTCTTTCGTACCAATTGACCATTTTTGAAAATTATATCGCCACTCTTTTTGAGTAACTGCGCCCTCAATTTTGAACATGATGAAACATGATGATGTCATGCTGGCTCCAAATTAGCTTGGGAATAAAAGGAATAAACTGCTTCTGAGGTTTTTTGGGCGTAATTTTGCAGCTGTGGTCGATTCCCAGGATAACGGTCTGCTGGCCTGATTGCCAAACATGAACAAAAAGCACTCCTGACAACTTTGTTTTCTGTTTGGGTCAGATAAGAGTCTGGTAGCAGGGGAAGAAGAAGAAGAAGAAAAATGCATTGAAGAAACTTGTGTGGAGGAACCCGTGCTGCCATCTTAATCTTTAAATATCTACAGAGAGAGAGAGAGAGAGAGAGGGAGAGAGAGCGAGAGAGAGTATAGTCCTGGCATATGGAAAGTGCTTTATTTAATTTTTTTACATTTTGAAAATTCCAATGAAGAGGTCAAAACTGCGGCTGATAATATAAGTCCTACAAAATGAAAACATGTGACACAAGTCTTGCTTCATTCCAGTGACCTCTCTTCACTTCCCCTCCCTCTAATTAAAGGTAGAGTCAGTAGAAATGTTTGTTGCCGCTTGTAATCACAACATTCAAACGAGGCCCCTCTTCCTGGGCTCAATGCCACCAGAATCGCACACCCACTGTAGAACTCAGCATAGTGTATGTTTACTGCCTGTAGCTACACTGCAAGTTACCAGAGAATAGGCCTGTTACATTTGTTGTAATAGAGAAGCTCATGAGTTTAGCACACTAGCCTAAGCTAAACTGCCGGTGTTAGGGACCTGCCTGTACAACAGAAAGCAGACCAACTCAGTGTCTTCGGATGAAAGACAACCCAGGCTTCACCCTTGTTTTGAAAACAGCTTTATCCGCTTGACGTTTCACCTTAATATGATTATATTTTCCGGTTTGAATCGCGGTCAATCGCTCAATTGTATCCACTCCTTGGACAGGGTCTCTGCAGACACAGTCACCACCACACGCGTGGAGGCCCAAAAGGGATGATTGAGCAGCATTACTTTTGTAAAAGTCTATATTTTCTGTTTTTGCCCTGATGAGAAAAGTGAGAAAAAGTCATGTCCCATTCCATGTATTTTTTTCATTTGCATTTTTCAAGCCATAAATGCGTGACTGTCACTGATTTTTTATGGTCGAATTATCAAGAAACAGAGTAAAAGACCTAAAGCTCCAACACATACACTCATTGGCACTGTCTTCAAGCACTGCCCTGACGACCACAGTAGCAGAGGACACTGCACAGAACAGCCTGACCCCATATTGAGATAAAAGAGTCATTATGATGGATTGAACATAAAATGCTGAGAAAAGAAAAGTAACAAAGAAAGAATCTGATTCAAACACCCAAACCAAATGGGGCTTCCCAGGGTTTGAGCCAACATTCTCACTGTACAAGTTTGAGTTCTGAGAGAACAGCCGACACATTATGTGAATCGACAACAGGATGTAAAATGACTCATAAAAGATGTTTCGTGCAGGGTAACTGTATGAGCACAATTTTCTTGGCACATAAATGCCTTGAGACTGTCATCCACACCCCTATTTTCCCCTCTATTACAGCCCCTGTATGAGGTTAAATTACTCTCCACACTAAAACTCCACGGACCAAACCAATCAGAAATACAACTTAACCATCTGCTCTGTTTTCCTGCAAGCTATAATATCTCAGGAAACGGGAAAAAACAATCAAACTGCCCCAGAATGACACTTCAACTCGGAAAAAGACAGAGGATATAAAACGAGGGGCCTTAAATCTATCAAGTTTCAGTTCTACATGTATATATTATAAAACTAAACAGTTGAGCTTAAATCCAGAAAACATAAAAAAAGCTATGTTTGTATTTGTGGAGTCAAATTCCACACAGTTGTCTGCATGTATCTCATCTGCTGACAGTTAGCGAGGTTGTCATGTCGCGCATTATATGAAATCAGTGAAGCATTGTGACACAGATGCTATATAGTGAATGCTGTTTTTTTAGCAGTATAATAAACTGTAGCTCACACTGTAACAACTGAGGCTATCACATGACCTTTGACACTGCATCTTACTTCTTTCTTTTTAATTCTTTAAAACTGTTTTGTATGTGTTAAAGCTTAAATTAATTTATGATAGATATATCTAAGTTGTAAATCTCAAGAGTAAAAGTAAAAAGGTGGGGATAAAAATAGATTATGGCAAAGCTCCTTCTTGACATTTTCTGCTGCTGTGCCCTTGAGCCATACAGCTGTTCCCTAATTTAACAGATTTCAAGCTTTCCCTGAATCCCTGAATAAATCAAACAAAACAATCAGTGTGTTTGCAATACAAAAATAATCCTTTACACACTTACTGAGTTCCATATTACTTTCTAATATTTCATTGTTTTGACATTATGAACCAGCGGCGTACCATCAATAACCATTATTGCCTTTTAATTATGGATATTATTGAGCTTTTAATATTGATGATATTGATTTGACCCAGAGGTCAATTCCACTAATACAGCCAGTGTGTGTACCAACTGCAGTGCGTGTGTGTTGGTAGTTTTTAAACCCTTTTGTGACTTTGTCCCAACAAAAGGGACATTATCGATCTTAAAATATTGATGTCAACGATGTGACCCTGTATCCCAGCAACACGTCTTCAGGTTGGAGGGATGTAGAGTTCAGCCTCACAAGAACAACAACAAAGAAAGTGGCTATATGTCGTGCCCATTTGAGTTGAAGTCAACGCAGCTAAGCTTAAAAAAATGCTTCAGTTCTGACTTTTTACTCTAACGTTTATTTATACATCATGCACCGACTGACTTCATGTCTCGACACATTCTCTGTAAGAGATAGTGTTGAGGTTGCTTGAGTCACTACATTATAGTCTGTACTTAGGTGTTTCTTACAGTACCTGCAGATTTGTGGCATCTGGATGCTACTGTTATCTAAGGCCAGTAATTGTTTTTTGAGGGATCAAACCAATGACCTTCAATACAAAGAATAACCTTTCTCACCCCTAAGAAGCTGTCAACAACACATTCTCATTGTGTCCAGAGAGGATTGATGATACTCAATCTGGTTCATTTGAAGCTGGAGTCAACTAGATTATTTTAGCATTAAGACTTCCTCTTCAATATGTCAGTTTAATATCTTCTTGTTTTGTTAGAACAACCGGGAAAGAACATGTTCAAAATTAAGCTGTAGTTCCTTAAATGCAGATTTTGTTATTTCAGACAGAGCCAGGCTAGCTGTTTCCTACTGACGAAAGCTAAAATAATTTCTGAATATCTTTATGTTTCCAAGACAGATTAAAGAATGAGCCATAACAGGTCTTTCTTGTGCTAAACTAAGTCTTGACATGTTTTATTTTCGTAACATGTTCTTATTTGATCAAATTAGATACTACTTGTTAATCAATGAGCCTAAAGCACGGGTAGGAAAATGTTGTTTCTTTGGACAGAGACAGCCTAGGCTGTACTATAAAGAGATAAAAACCCACGTTTCACTTGGAGATTAATGTTAGCAGATCATGCTTAGATTTCCAAGCTAAAAATCTACACACACGGTCATTGAACTGTGTCCACCGAGGGATGTCCATGTGCACAACATTACCCTGTGCTTATTGCCACCATCTTTCCCTTTGTCTCGCTTTCACTTCTCACTCTCTCTCTCTCTCAAACACATGCATGCACGCACACAAACACACTAGCAGAAGACAGCTTACATTCTTTCAAAGTAGTAATTGTCACTAAAGAACCACACAAAGCCTGCTTCAATCCTGTCAACTGAAGAAAACCCCAACAGGAACCCAGGTGGGAAAAAAAACAAAGACTGTGAGGAAAGTAAGAAAATAATTTCTGAAAGCTGAAGAGAAATGTCAATGGGAATTGATTTGTTCTTCACGTTTTTCTCCTCAGGGAAATGAGTGAGAGGTGACTGTTGGCAGAGGCTATAAAAAGTGGAAGTGTGAAGAAAAAAAGAAGCAGAAGTACCCACTTCTGGTTCTTAAATAGGGACTGGGGACGCGCACCAGTCTAAGGGGCCGATTTGTCATGGCTGTGACTGTACGATAAAATCCCCATTGTGTATAAATCATGTGTAATAGAGGAGGTGGGATTCAGCAAGAGAACTAAATAATAGAGAGTGCCGCCAGAGTTTGAGGTAAATACATGAAGTATGAGGAGCCAAGGGAGAAAAAGTGTTTTGTGAGGAAAGTTAACGGCACGCGAAGGCAGCAGACCAAAGTGGGTGAAAGTATAACTTCTGTTTAAGAAGGAAGCGAAGAGGAGTTGGGAGAAAAAAAGGACAGCAGATCTGACTCACTAAACCTGCTCTGCAGCATCATGTGGTTGTGTGGCATGCAAATGTTCTGGGATGAATGTTTGAGTACATGAAGCTGTAGGCCACAGAGTGTAAAAGCAGTGCTAACCTCTGCAAATATAGGACAAAGGTCAAACAAAATAAAACTGTGTAACTGCTACATGAAGGAAGGAATTAAATCCATTTTCACACATGTAGATGTGCCAAATGATGCTTTTATAAACAGTAGAAATAAATATGAAGAGCTGGATGATTAATTTTTAAGCATAAAACAAGGCTACAAAGTTAAATCTGTTTCATTTTGTTAGGACTACCACAGTAGCCCTGTTTTTGTTTGACTGACCTAAAAATCATAATTTGTTTTCATTGTTTAGTAAGAATAAACAATTACAGCTGCTGTTTTCCAAGACTCCTTAGGTCAGAACAGTAGAAGTAGTAATAGTATCAGCATGGCTTTTTCATTGTGTAGGGCAACATAGAGTTGGGAATTTTGTGTTTCTGCCGAAAATGTCATCACTGATCTTTCAAACAACATGATTTCATGTTATAATTCAGAATCAAGGGGGCTCTAAACAAGTTGATTAGCCTGAGATTTTGTATCTAACCCCCTAAAATTGGTTCTGACTCTTCTCACAAAAAAAGGAAACACTTGCCAAGCTTCGGAAAGAGGACAATTGGGCCCACATTCTGGTCATCTGTCCTATTCCACAGCCATGCTATTACAGTATTTTGTCAAACCTGTTTGGTATCCGCATCTTGTTCTTGTGCAGTGAATGTTAGTGTCTGACAAGCAGCATGACTTTTCCTCACAATGTGTTCATTGTCTGAGTCACTCAGTTGCCTGTCACCTGCTGTCAATACTCTCTCTTGACACACATGGACACACACACAAATTACAAAAAAAAGACATTGCGTCACATAGGGAAGCAAGCAATGCATTTATCCCTCTCCCTTTTTGGTATTCACATTTAATCACAGTAATTGTAGCAATGGCATGAATTTAAATTATAAACAACAGCATTTCTAAGAAGTCATGTTCCTTGCTTTCTGATAAATGTCAATATTTTATTCTCTTTAGCTCCGTTTTTGGTCCCTACAAAAATCAGAGCAAAATATCTAGCCCTACAATATATTTGCTAAATGCAGCACTACAGTCCCTAGCTGTGGACTCTATCTGTCTGCCTATGGGTGCTGCCCTGAGGGTATAAAGTGGGTCTATGACAGATGTGAGTTCTGATTAAAAAAAAATGTCCTTTTAGCCATTTAACAGTCAGCCAATATACATTTTCATTATCTATGCTGTTTCCTCAGATTCGATATTTGTGTCATATTATAAGTGATGAGTGGAAGTCAACCATCCTCATTACATGTTGTTTACAAAGAGTTACTCAGAGCTAATCTCGTCTAACACAACTAATCTAACTGGGACATGCCCATGACAGTTTTACGTCCTTGTTTTTCAGGTTAGACAGCACAGTGCATGTTTAAACAAGTTACCCAGTCTTGTCAGTTCAGATCAGTCAAACAGGTTTACTCCTCTCCGTAGATCTTTTGTTTCCTCTCTAAGTTTTTTGCTATCTAGAGATCTCACATCCTGAAAGTCTGCCAAAATACTGTGACTCTAAGATCTGATACTTTTTAATTCTTGCAGCAACTCTTCTGTGAATAAATCCCCTCTCTAATCTAAAGACGCCACGTCAACTGGCTTGTCAAACCGAAGCACAGTCCATGTTACATGAGATTAAGATTTCCTTATGCAGCACAATTTGTACATTGAACTTTGAGAACTTTTCCGGTCTCCCGTCTGTCCCTTGTTTCACTATCACAACAAGTCAAATGTAAAAATCTATACCAGGAAAAGTCAGGGTTAGCGTGGGAGGCTAAAACTGTATTGGAGAAGAATCTTTTCTTGTTAAATCGTCAATATCTTAAACCCCTGACCTTGCTTTCTCAGGACTGGTAGAAAGAAAGGAGCACGTCCATAACATCTTTTCTTTCATGTATAAAAGATTTTGCCCTTTAGTTTTTTAATCTTGCAGAAATATAAAAAATATAATTATAACTTGTATTATTGATATTGGTTGGGAAAAGTAGGTTCTTAAAATTCTGTGTCTTACTAGAAACAAGGCTTATTAATTCTATTTTATTAACTAGCACATCTGAACTATTTAGAAGAGTTTGATGTCACATTTTCTTTCCAAAAAATGTGATTAGCCTGGAGTCTTAATTTAGTGCTGTGTGTGTCCATGTGGCATGGGGTTGGTGAATAGGCCTCCCTTTGTATTTGGGAGCGCTTTACAATGATGTAAACCTGCTGCTCGAGACCACATGACTGCTTTTACTCTTCACTGGAACTTTGTGGTCCTGCTTAGACCTGCACTTAAACATAACCACACACATACACACCCGCCCTAACCTGATATTACTGAAAACCTTTGATTGTATATTCCAATGGTGTGCATATAATTGTGTTTTTAGAGTGCTTGCGCTTGCTTTAAGTTTAGACTTTTTTTGGACCAAAACAGAACACCGTTTCCCAATTAACCCATTTTCAGAAGCTTTAAATATACAACATCTCCAAGTAAACAACTGACTTCCCCTAGAATGTTATTATTATAAGGGTTGTATTACTATAAGTCTTCATATCTTGGTTGTATGAGTAAGTGTATGTCCCCTGGTGACCGCTCAGTCCTGGTACAGCAGTGAGCTACTGATGTGTCTGCCAGCAGTCTTATGATGGAGAGACAAATACAAAGAGAGCCAGTGTGAAGGGAAGCACGCACACACACACACACACACACACACACACACACACACACTCACTCACAGACTTGCACCATAACAGGCAGCCACGTAGCAAAGTCAGCACCAAGCATACACATAGGATTAACTGACAGGGTTCAAACATTTTACAGTAACAATATACCATTACTACTCTGCTAGAGGCTCAAACACATCTCCTAGAACACCCAGCTCTAAAGAGATCCCTCATCATCAGTAGACAGGAGAAAAATACCATGACAGATTACTCACACTCAACATATGTTAGGTGACATTCAGGTGTCCTCTGCTGGAGGAGATGGTCACATTTGTCACACGTCAGCTGTTTCCATTGATATGAAAATAAAACCTCCATCACAACACACTGTCACACATTTTATTTAGCACTAAAGACTGTCACTATCTCTAACTTAATGTCTACACAAACAGCTGAACAGTTAATCAGTAACTCAAAACTAATAGCCCTTTGTAGCCTTAAAAAAAACTGTATTATTTAAAGGAGTATTTCTGACAAAGTAAAGGAAATTCATTGAGAAAAGAAGGCGCTTAAGTGTAAATAAACAAATGAAAAGATGACCTGATTTCACTCCCACTATCCAACTTTCCACACAGACACGACGATGCCATCAGATCAATGTGCAAAAGCAGAAAAATCCACATAAAACATTCATTTAACAGGCTGGCACTGCCAACTAGTTCTACCAAGTTTTCAACTCTTCACAGTTTGTGGGCGGCGAAGGCTGAAAAATCAATCTGCTGGGTCTGTTTCTTTCTAAAGTAACTCTTCCTGATCATTTCACATTCTCCCTTGAAATGTTGTTTAAGTAAAAGGACTTAAACTGTGTAATTTGGTCCACATTACTGGCCAGATTTATTTAAAGACATTTTTTTTTGTTTGAACAAAAAGCAGAGCAGACACAAACCACAACAAGGTCAATGCGCTGTTGGCTCCTCTGGTGAATCAACCAGAGGCCGTGGTTTTCAAGCCCTGGGTGGTAATCCAAGGGTGGGTCACATGTAGATAAAAATAGACCCCTAAATGTTCTGATGAAAGGGAAACCTAAAACGTCTTACTATATTAAGACATGTGCACTTCTGTTGCTGCTGAATGAAACAGTGTGACGGTCAAATTCCCAAAATGTATGTTTATTTTAGCCTTTCACACAAGTTTGTTAGTTTGGTGCTTTTAAAAAGATGGATTTCTTTTTGAGTCCTATTGGTCGGGTTTTCTTAGCCAAGCTACGTATTATTGGGATGTACCTAATCTTGACAGAAATAAAACTAATGTACACATATCGTGTTTGAAGGACACTAAATAATTTACTACAAAAACACAAATACAAACAATATGCAAAACCTATAGGAGCTAGCAAAACGTCCAGTAAGGCACAGATCAACAGATTCACCCTGTTTATACTGTTTAAAGCTCAGTGTATGGGATGTTCGAAGCATAGTGTTCCTATAGACAAAGTAATTAACTATTGACTTTTTGGAGCATCTTTGCTGGGCGTATTGCTAGTGTTGTTGTGTGTCTACATGTTCAATAGGACAATCGCATTTAAAAGAAAGAAACACTTTGTTGTCTTTGTTTTGCACACCACAAACAGCCTGTTTTTTTAGGCTAGTGAGGGAAGGTAAGAAATCACAGACACAAGTTGAGGAAAATATTAAAGAGAGAGAGGTAGCTACTCTCTTCTTATGATCAATCCATTTTGCACTGACAAGATCTCTACTATTCTTAGAAGCTATGTTTAGCTGCTCTCCAGCCTGGCACGCTGTCAAAAAATGACTTCATTACACATTAAAATCTCTACAGTTGTACTTCCAGTAAAAAATATATGACGTCTTGCTGAACAGTGATGCCTAACAGGATGAGACTCTGTGCACACATCAGCTTAAGTGATGGATGTTCTGAATTCATTCTTTGTATAATTGAAAATTAATATCTTGCAACAGGAAATGACCACAAATTTCCTGGTAAGATGAATGTCAGATAAATGAACTTCTGCATTGTGGCTACTGTGCTTTGTGCAGAACTGGATTTTCTGTAGAACATGGTGTCTGTATACATGATGCAAATATCTGCTTTGCATCCCTACAGAATGTGGGATTTACAACAACAAAAAACACAGACATGTAAAGGCATCTTGAGTGTAAGAGCAAAGATTGGTGTTTTAATTTGTATTCCAGTGATGTTAAGTTGCATTCAAGCTCAACTTTAGCTGGAAATAATGACACTAAAGGATCAAACTGGACTGATAAAAACACAAACTGGGGTTCAACATAAACACTAGCTGGGACACTGCTCCATGAAATATCCATGGACTAATATCAAGCTAGGGGACAGCTGGGAGTGTTTTTGTACATGAAGTTTGGGTTCAAGACAAATAGGCTATCAGCTACCCGGCCCATAAAATATTTATGAAATGACCTCATGCCTTCTGGCAAACTGAAGAATAAGAATAACACAGAAATGGGATGAGCGTACATGCAATGCTTTATGTGTATTCAGTACGGCTTAAAAGCAATGTGGAGAACCAATTAATTCTAACTGGGCAGTCTTTGCGTTTCTGAAAAGCATCAAATACATTTTGACAAAAGGTTGAATTATAATAACGGCATAAGCTTGTACTTATTGTACCTGTTCAACAAACTCTATATAATAATGAATATGGCTGAATGGATAAGACGCATAATGTCCCCACAGACGTGGATTAACACAACTGTGAAATTAATTTGTTTATGAAATAATAACTGCATGATCCATAGAGTTCTCGGAGCAGTATTGTCTTGATCTGAAAAAGTCATCACAAAGCATTCATGTGTTAAGAAATAATAACCAAGCAGCAGTGTGAAGTGATAAAATAAAGCCTTTGAAAGAAGGTAAAAAAAAAAAAAAGAAACTCCCTCTTCCCTTCACTAATCTGACTTATTATTCACATAAAAATATTTACTGAAAGGAGCAAAATAATAGCTCAAATGGAGACCGACAAAACAAAGCTCCAAACTCAGACCCTCATAGTGAACAGAGGAGTCAAAACAACACTGGCAAGACAAAGAAACCTCAAACTCCAGCCTCACTACCTTTTTGTTGACAGCGACAATTCCTTCACTTTCAACAAAAGACACACAAATGAGCCTCTTTTTGACCTTCAGATGTGTCAATTTATATTCGAGCCAAGCTTTGTTGTCAAAAAAATAATCAGAAGACACACTGCAGCTCCCACCAATAGACTGTGACGATGGGTTTGTTTACACCGCGCTAGCGAGCTGGCTACTCCGCTACTAACAGGAGCTACATCGGGGAAAAAAGCCACATAACTCTTTAACGGAGCGTGTTTATATTTTGACAGCTTTTCACGTCAACATACCTGCCTTTAAACACACCAAACGCTGTCTTCATATTGGTGATAAAACCTCGTAAAGAGAGAGCTACCCTGTCCTTTCTGGCTGGCTAGCAGATTATGCTTCTGTCTGTTGTTTTGACAGCCAGAATTAGCTGGATAGCAAAAGCTGCTAGCAGGCAGAGGAGAAGAAAGTCGTGGCTGAATTCAACAGTCTCAAACAAGATATAACAACAAAAATAACATTTAACAGTGTCCAATGTAGGTTGTATAACTCACCTAGTCTAAGTGTGTGACGAGAAAACGGTCCTCTTGGTGGTGTCACACTGTCCACACAGAGTTGTAGTCGTAGCTCTGCTCCCCTGTTCTGTGAGCGTTTTGTGACTGTCGCTTCACCAGACTGGACTGGACCAGGCGACGCTGGAGGGAGGCAGGCAGTGCGTGACGTAGCTCGCATGAGCGCCTTATAGCCAATCAGAATACACAATGAAGAACACAACGACCAATCACTGATGATCAGGAATTGGGGTACAGTTTCTCGGGATTCAGGGACGTTGATGTAGTTTTTAAGTACTTTTTGTAAATTCTAAAACAAAAATGGTAATAAATGTAGCGATTTAAGCAACATTTCAGATCTGCAACAAGTACATTTCATATGATGTGAATATGATAGAAGCTTTGCCAATCTTAGTTGCATAGCCAGGGTGTTTTTTTCCATACAGAAACGTGTTTAGCAGGTCGCTGCCATGTGGAAGTTGAGCAACTTTTAACTGCTTGTTCATTCAAAGATCAAGTAGTCTAGTCTATGCTCTACAAATTCGGAGAACACTTTACATAATAAACACTACACACATTTTTATGCTGCAACTATTTTCCTTTTTTTTAAGATTGATCAGTTCTTTATCTTATCTTTATTCTGAGGAGCCCAGAATATCGAGATTTTTAAACGCAGTCTTAAAACTCATTTATTCAGTCTGGCTTTTATATAGTGTTTTATATCAATTAAAATCTTAACATTAGTGTATTGTCTTTTTATCCTACTACAATTTTAAATATTTTCCTCTTATGTATTTATTTTAATATCTTGTTGCTTTTATGTGTCGTATTTTATTGTATTTTATTTTTATACATATAAATACACATTATTTTTAATTCTTATTGGTGTGCATTGGTCTCTCAATGATTTTATCAATGATTTTATAAACTACTTTTCGTCAATAACTTTTCTGCACTCTTGTTAAGCACTTTGAACTGCAATTTAATTTGTCTGAAAGGTGCTATATAAATAAAGTTTGATTGATTGATTGATTGATTGATTGATCTTAAAATGGCAGGGGGGAATTACAAAATTAAGACACAATTTTGTCTTTAAACTAATAGTTTACTAGCCTACATGCTAAAAATGTTAATTTTCTGATGATTGATTAGCCTACTTGATGTCTTTGTTTCCTCATGGTTATAGACTTTAACTTAGAAATGCAATGCCTTCCAAAAAAAGAATAAACTCAGTATATATAATATATGTGTGAAAAGGGTTTATAGTGTAATGTTCAGGCAGGTCATTAATCTTAGTCACGTGGAGTAACTCTCCAGTACAATTAAAACAGATGCAGATGGTGTGTGACAGAACAGCACCACTATGAGCTGGAAGCATGCAGATTGGTAACAAAAAATGACAATTCACAATGAGATCCACCACACAATTGGATCACCAGCTCACACAAACATACACACATACATCCTGCTGTGCTGCAATTGTGTCTGACTCTGATTGCATGACTGTTCAAATGGATTTGTTGTGATGCAAGGCTCTGGCAGTGGGTATGTTAGTACACTCAGTACTGCAGTTCATGCAGTTTTATTGGTCTGGCTGATGAGTTTCACAAGCTTCCAAGTTAACAAGTTAAACCACTTTTTCAACAGAAACCTGTTTTTTTGTTGTCAAGAGAGGAACCTGAGAAATACCATGAAAGACTCTAAAAATGTTGAAACCTTGATGCTATTGCTGTGCTAATGTGAATGACATCTCTCTGTACTTTGACCTATTGTGTGTTATCCACGATAAATGGGTCATCTAACCATATCTTCCATGACTGATACCAGTGATACGAGTGATACAAGACACTGATAAATGTTTATTTCTCGCACTAAAAGTCTAGTGTTTGGCTTAACTGTACTCCAGTTGATGAAGAGATATCTTAAAAGTTAAACTAAACTAGATATGTTATTACAAAGATGAGGCTGTAAGTTGGATTAGTCATATTTTCAAAACAAAGCTGTTAACTGTATTTTCAGTTTTCCATGAAACATCTCGCCTAACTTTTGAACTTAAAGGTGTATTTGACATAAGTCTTCTTTTACTGAGATGTTTTAGTTTTTTGTTCTAGGGCAGAGTCCCCTCCCATCTAATCATGAGAACCGGTTTGCTGACAGAGTTCGTCTCCCTCTGCCCGTCTGTCAGATAAAGTCCAACATCTCAGTTCTCAATTTAAATTATATGTTTCTAGACTTTTGTGCGAACTCACGGGGACATAATGTGATCTCTTTTTTTAACTAGAAAAAAAAGCCCACTCTAAATAAAAGTGTAGCCATAGGAAACAGCTTAGCAATGTTTTGTCATTCTTATTTGTCAGATATAAAATGTGCTTTCTCATCTTTATTTTAATTTAGGAAGTGTAGTGACTCTGAGGCTGTGTTTTTGGTCTCATTCCATGTTTAAGCAGATGACCTGATTTGATCAGAGATGTATGGTTAGCAGCCCTCCTGTGAAATCACAGCAGTGGCCTCATGCATTGCAGGTGGCCGTCTGTTTGCATAACCTTGATTTCTGATTGCACCATGCTCTCATTTCTAATCCGGCCTCTTAATATTCCTTTTGTTGCTCTGTCTGAGAGCATGTGGAAACTTTTGTGAGGGCCCCTCCTGAATTACTCCGACATGTCCTTAAAGATAATCTTTTGCTTCTGTACCAACTGGAGCAACATATCTTAAGATCTGTGGAGATTATTTAAGACTTGGCTAAAGATCAAATCAACCCTGTTAACCGTTGATTCTCGTCTTACTAAAGAGATACACCAAATGAGTAAAGTTAAAAAAGTTTTTGAATTGATTACAAAGTCCATAAAATATGAAATAAAAAATATTTTAAAGTCATTTCAAGGCATTATCAATTTACATATCCTTGTCCGAATTAAAAGCATATTTCCATTAGTTTGTATGTGTTGTGTGTTGAAGAGATTGTGTGTTGCTGGGCATCCACATGTCACAACAGGTGAACCGCACCTTACATTAAACTAAGTGAATAGGTGTTGTTCTTTCCACTGCAGCCACTTTTTGGTCACAGTATTAAAATAGCTAATAAAAACACTGTATATTACAAATGTATTTGTTTTCTATAAAAGTATAAATACAACTTGCCTCACATATGGTCGCAAACACCCCAATCGAATACGCAACCACACACACGCACTGCACAACCACACACAGGGTGCGTGACAGAAAGAGGATTACAAGCTGTTTCACACCCAGCACACCTCATTCCCTCAATCACAGGCCATGGAAACCTGGATCACAGGTGTATTTAATGATCAGTAGGGCAGAGCTCCTTGTACATTATGTTCTTCATTGTGTGTAAGTCAATGCACTGCACCCTTTAAAATGTACATTGTTTAAAAATCTTGCTTGTAGAAGCACATGGATCAATGGGATAACACATCAGTGGTTGAATGTTTGTTTTTGACTCAAAAAACCTAAAAAGACTTAAAGAACGTTCGAAAACAGTGTCAAAATATGAATGTACATCTGTATGCTGTATGTGTGTGTTTGTATGAGACAGAAAAAAAAAGGGATGTTTGCTTCCCCTATGCTAATTCAGATCAGAGAGTTCGCCTACGGATGTCTTAACGGCTGCTGGATAATCAAACCATGTGCATTGTCCCATGCTATGGTTTGCTTCTGGCTGTGTGTGCAGCTAAAGCTACAGCTAGCAGAATGATCAAAAGTAGCTTTCTTTGTCTAAGGCAGAGTACACAAATACTGTTTGTTTTATAGTAGGGTTTTTTTTTTTTTTTTTTTTTGCAGATTTTTACACTAAGACCAACCTTTATTTGGTAACAACATTCTCTGAATAACTAAAGATCTTGGCTTCATTTATTTGCAGACATTTCTTTTCTTCTTCAGTGTTGCCTGTTTTTCCATCCAGAATGCCCTCCAGCCTTGGCTCTTTTCCCCAGTGGACACAGAAGGAGCAACAACCAGAGCTTCCAATTCCTCCTGTCCTGCACCAACACATGAAGAGAACAGGCTGTGGAGGAATTATCTTCCTTTCTCCGTGCCAAACACATCACACACATGAAAAAAAAAGAAGATACATTGCATTCTGACAGCAAAATGAGAAGGTATGCCTCTCAGCAGGTTTAACTTCATAATTAGACAGCTGACAGTCAAACACTTGAAGTTCCTGCAGGTAAAAACCAGAGGCTCAGATCAGGTGTCATTATAGCTATATTTTAAAAACAGTGTGCTGATGTTCCAGGGGACTTTACGTGCAGATGCATGTTCACGGATACTTTTTGGCCTTTAAAAAAAGCCTGGAAGCTACATGTGCGGCATCTCCACGGAGGTGCAGAGTCAAAGCTGTAGAGAGGAAGATAAGAGAAAAGCGTATAATGAAGTGTAACTTTCAGGACAGCTCCACGTCGGCAAACACCTGCGGGGACAAGAGTGAAATGAAAAAAAGAAAGAAGAGAAACTCTAAATTTGTCTTTTTAAGTGTCCCCTCAGGGATTCCGTCTCACGCTGGGAAGAAAAAAAGAGAAATAAAAATAATGAAATATTCTTAAATGGTATTGCTTTTGTTCCTGGGAGTGATGAAAAATGTACAAGATTGACTTAAAGGCACAAGAGCTGCAGACAGACTGATGTGCAGGCAGCAAAGAACACTAATATCAGAGCCAATGCTTCTTCTGAAACAGTAAATCTACACTATTTCTACAACATGGACTGGAAAAAAGTGCATTAAACTGACTTGTTAACTTGTTTTATGAGGATAAACAAAGTCAAAACATTTTCATAAAAGCAGGTTTAGCTTACAAAAGACAATTTTTGAGCATCACGGTAGCAGATGGACGTCAGGTGATAAGGATTAAAGAAACCACCAGTTACACTGTGCATTGCTGTCTAATTGTCCGCAATGCACATATACACACACACACACTGCAACACACTCATGAACCTTCAGTGTAGAATAAAAACACAACCTTCAAAGGAATGATTAGCTGTAGCAGTTTTCGTTTTTAATGTGTCATAGACCCGGCTTCAGAAGTTACCAAAATAAAAGAATTATCTATTAAAATATGAGGAAAATAAATGATCAATTATTAGAGTTTTGATGTGTGTTTGATTTGTATCATCGGTCAGTGGTGTGTGTGTTTGTTTGTTTGTGTGTGTGTGTGTGTGAAAGCCTTATGTGGTGTGAGGTTTTAAAGAGTGCACTGACATAAAGAACTAAAGCAACAAATGTGCATGCGACGGTCTGTCTGAGGGAGGGAGAGAGAGAGAGAGAGAGAGAGAGAGGCTTGGGATCCTGGATGGAGCAAGAGGCCCCGGTGCTCCAGATCCAGCAGAATATGACGACACTTCTTGGCACCTTGAAGAAAGCATATGTCCATGAGCATATACAGTACAGAAACACATACATACACACTAGGCAGGGGCCGTCACAGATGAGAAATAAAAGCTTGAGTCGCTGACACACAGATGTGTATCAGCAGGTGAGGAAGATTTACAAACACACATACACAGTACACTTGCTGTATTCTGTTCTTGCTGCTCTGTTCAGTGTTCTAATTGAATTAGCTGTGAGGAGCTAAAAGTAATGGGATTGTTAGTTAGGGCGCTGAAGCGACGGGCTTGGCTGTGACTGTCCGCTTAACATTTAAGTGCTAAAAGTTGTTAAAGGATGTTAAGCTGCTGAATCTTTTTTTAGAACTGACGTTGGACTGCTGGTGCCGTTAGGGGAAACCCACAAGAGAGTCCAGTGTGGGTGATGTAGTTTTACATGCAAACTGGAGGAGACAAAAGCTGCTGGTCCACGGGAGCACACAGGATTTAAGACAACAAGAGGAAATGACAATAATGAATGAATACCAAACTTTACAACATTCATATAGGCTATGTAATTCTAATTTTCTGTGTGAGAAAACAATACTTCAACTGTATAAAATGCTCTGTTAAGCATGAAAAACATTCTTATTATCTGCTCATTTATGATCAAGATGAATCAAACTGGATACTGTTGTAACTATTATAATGCATGAAGTTATAAACTGTACTGCAATGATGGGGATTTATATGTAAATGTCAGGATGAATGCTAAGTGTTTGGTGATTATTGTTATATTAAATGAGTTGTATATACATATATATAGTATATATACTCCTGTGAGGAGTTCTAGCTAGTAATGTAACAGACTGAAAAATAATACTGAGGCCTCTCTGTGACCTCCAAGAGGAAGCCAGACGGCAGACAGTAAGAATACTGATCATTCCTCTTAGTTATTTTATAGATGTCACCACTGCCACGGGGCATGTACAGTAACAGACAAAAGTGTTTACCTGAAAGTTGCCAAAACAGTTTTTTTACATTTTGACTTTTAATTAGAGAAGGGTGAGATCCTCCTCTCACATGGGCAGGACAACATAAACAAGGAGATTAATGTGCCGCTCTGTCCAAAATCAACACAAGCCAAATAGTTTTAACAAACCAGTGCACAAACTATTGTGTCTCAAAATTTGATTTTTTTTTTTTAATTACAAGCATCCGTAAAGGGGTGAAGAACTTTCGGTCGTCTCTCGATCAGAAGGTCGGGGGCTCCTGCAGCAACATGTCCGACGTGTACTTGGGCAAGACACCCAAAGTTGTATAAATGGATTGGTTACCTCTGAAGGTTACCTTTCATAGAAACCACTGGTATCAGTGTGTGAATGGGTGTTAATGGGAAGGTGTGACCTGAAGTTTCTGGGGGTCAGTGTTAGTATCAGGTGATTTGTTAAGTCTGAGGCATGGTCACAATAACAACATGACTATTATCATGTTTTTTTCTTCTGATTTATGACTAAATGTCTTCAGACATGGAACTCATAAAGCATTTATGGGATCGTTTCGGTGATTGTGACTGCTCTCCTTCAGTTTCTTGTATTCGATGAAACTTCTTTTTCATCAAATGCAGCATCGTTTTCCAAAACCTTCTTCATAAGACAAAGACCTGGTCCAGGTTTTCCAAAAGCACTGCAGCAAGAACAGGACAAAGCTCGGTTGTTGTAGACTAGTTTATCAAAGAATACACAATAATAGTCATGTATAAAACATAGAAAAACAGGAGAATGAAAACAATAATAAAATATACCTTCTGTTCTTGATCTACTTTTCCTTTTTTTAAAGTAGCACAAAATTAATTGCAGTCCTTTCTGTTCTTTTTTTCCCCCACACACTCTCATATTGACTTCACCGCAGCATGTTCAGTTCTCTTCATGTTTGTCGCGCTACATTATACACTTTGAGATATTCCTCAACCAAGAGCATACAAGTTGCTAAATTCATGGTAAGACAGTTTAATAAGATGTTGAGATGCTGGCTTTGAGTTGACTTAACAAGTTGCGTAACATGCGAGAAGAGCAGGTCCACTCTCAGTGTCTTGCAGAGCGGCTTCATTAAGGCAGATACGGCACATTAATCTCACTAATGGAGGCTTCGCTCACTTCACTGTCACATGAAGGTCGTGGAGTTGGACCGCTGATGTGATCTGCTTGTTTGAACGGCCGGCACAATGTCAAGATGGCCTGAAAATGGCGAGCTTCATTAAGCGGAACAGACGCACTTGTCATCTCCCAGGTGCTGTAAATCACAGGAGCAATTACACTGAGACAAATGGAGAGAGAGTGTTCTGTAGGTTATTGGCCCATTCCCACACCAACATTAAGTGATTAAGTGTTTTTTCCTGGACTTTTTTTTTTTTTTTTTTTTTTTACATTTCTACACAGCTGTAATTTCCCCATGCTTGAGTTTTCCAATAATTTGTGAAATTGGCATTTTTCAGTCTCATTTTGGTTGTTTTACAGTTACCCCCCCCCCGGCTCGCGCTCATCCGTCTGTTCCAGTCTGCATTTCTGGTGGTCTCTGCGCGATGTTTGAGCAGCATCAGCACAAATGACACATGCGAGGATTCCTCTTGCAGGGTCAAGCGGTCAAAAGTTCAGCGCTTGGAGCTCGAATGGCTTCAATCTCCAAAAAGGACTGTGATGATTTGTGAGGATTCCCCCCCAGCACATGACTTTGAAGGGACCAAACTGAGCCTTTCAGTTTGTTCGAGTCTCTTTAAATTACAATCAGCACTGTGTGTTTATTTATTATTTATTTATATATTTATTTCATCTCTCATATCTTTTTTTCACACTAACTGCATGTGTCCTTTTTTCAGGATCCATTTGTTCCTTTTTTTCCAAGTCCAATCTTTTTGTCCTTTCTTTTTTTCCCATCCCATCCATCGTTCAGGGTTTTGATCAGGCTATAATAAAGGAAGTGATGAGAATCTGGACCCAGAGGTGTCCAAAACACACGGGCGAATAGACACTCTTCATTGTTTTCCATCGACTCGCTCATCAGTAAAAGCCGGGAGATTTGAATAACAATGGAGGAGAAAAGAAAGCCTGCCTGAAAATGAAGCTGATGTGTCTTGAATTATCCTGAACAAACCCCTGAAAATGCTCCTTCCTCCATCATCCATCAAACTGTCTTTCTCATCCTCTTACATCCGTCCATCATCCGTCAGCGTGCTATTTACACACAAACTGGTCCACCAGCGTTGTGCAGCGCTTGCACTTGACGTAGCAGCACCAGTGGAACTTGCAGTGGCAGCGCTCGTGCTTGTAGGTCTTGAACTGGTCGTATCCTCTGCCGCAGCACATCAGCTCGCAGCCGTCCATGCCCTCCGAAGTTTTATTGCAGAGGCGACCCAGCGTGCCCAGCGAGCCGGTGGTCTCGTTGCGGAGGCAGTAGTCCGGGCTGGTGTCGATGTACACCAGGTCCTCCGGGGTCGGGGTGTTGAAGCGCTTGTCCAACTGCTCCAGCTTGCCCTGAAAGTGGAGCGAGTTTGTTTAGTGTGAGATTCAGGATTATTTCAGATAATTGTGCTCACTGTTTATGACACCATGCTATGACTATAATACCTTGCGTCCTATGCGCATGGCCGCCGCACTGTCATACTTCTCCTTCAGGAACTCTCCAACACGTCTGAAGTCAGCCAGCTGAAGCCAACAGGTCTTTAGACTGCAGGAACCTGACACACCATGACACTTACACGCCACATTTGCAAGGTTGTACACCGCCTGGAAGAGAGAGAGAGCAAAGAGGCAAGTTTTTAAAACATGCGGCTGATTTCACTATCTGGTTTTCCTTGCTTTCCTAACATTGGAGGGAGAAATAACAGTTTTTATCAATAAATTCCCCATACTTTTTTACTTTCAGTATAATTTGAAATAAATAAATAAAGAGACATTTTAGTTCTCGCTCAATTTTTAAATAAAAAACATTTTTTTCCATCTTCAAAAATGATCATGTTCAGTAAAAAACTTCAGTAAAAAAATAAGTTCATTTAATAGTTTTGCTTATTGGATCTAAGCTCTAGGCTGTGAATTCAAGACCCCTACAGTACTTTACAGTGAGAAACTTCAAATTCTTGCTGTAACTCTACTATATTAATACTCTGCTGCCATCTCGTGGTAAACATGTGTAACTGCACCTCACATCAACTAAATGTATCAGGAGGTATTGAAGAGTCATTGTGAAAGGCAAACTGCCTTTAGGTAAACAAAGTGTTATTCAGATGATGAAATTCTTACATACAGACATTTTTAATACTTTCACTTCATGCTGCTTCAAAATGTTAAAGCATTCAATAAAACACTCGGTCACAAATGTGTGTAAAACAATCAGACTTATTTTTACATCTGTACTACAACATGAGAACTTTTACACCTTATGGCACATAAAAAGTATTTTCAACAGAAACTGACAAACCAACAGAGAACAAGCAAAGCAGACTGCGAGGCTAGAAGTTAGAAACTGCTATCCCTAGCTTTAGTTAGATGTACTGTTTTCATGAAGTCTCTTTCTAATTGATAAAAACACGTCACATTTGATGAACAAGTGAGTTATTTAGTTACCTACATTTATAAAAAACATAGGGGGAAATTAACTTTTTTTAATTATGAGTTACATAATACAGCTAATGTTGTTTTGCTGAAAGATAACTAGCCTAGCCTAGCCTAGCAGTGTGTTCTTGAACTGGTGGGATTGATTTGATCTGCTTCACTTTAGCTTAATTAAAACACGTCAAATGATTAGCATTGAAACTGTCACACTCAGCATAATTCTTTCAGACTGCGGACACAAAAAAACGAGAACAAATGAAGAACTGCTGAAGGAGACATCACATGTAGGCTAGCAATCCACATGTGCCAGTTCTGTACTTATCTGTCACCGCTGTGTGTGCGGGTGCAAAACCCCCTCCAGTTAAAACATGCGGTAAAATAGACCAACAAAAGGGTAAAATACAAAGCAAAGAAAAACAAAGAAAAGTTTTTTGCTCTTTATGACGACACGGCTGTTAGTACTACTCCACCAAACTAAAACAAACAGACTAGGAATGGAAGGGTTTCTAATAAACAGAGGAAATGGCTATAGATATTGTACATCCAGTTTCCCACAGATCTGCTATATAGAAAGAACTAATGTTGAAGAATATGTTTAAATAAGACGTCATGTTATTTAGGCTGTAAAATCAGTAAGAATAGTAAAAGTGTCCTTTCATAGATTTCACAGTATAGATCCATATTCCAAGCATATCTTGATTTTTTTAATGAAAAAGAGTCACCATTTAAGGCATTGTAGGTGGGAGCATGGGTGTTTTTTTTTTTTTTAAATCATGAATTTAAAAAAATACTTCTCTGAGAAATCCTGCCATTGTTTCAAAACTTAACTTCTTGTTCCAGTCCAAAAACTGATAAAACATTAAAGATAGTATATCCAAATAGCTGATTAAGACAAACTGACCCCGCCTCTTCATGCATTTTCAATGTTTCTTAGCAGTTTGAGTTTGCAGGTTGTCTGGCTTGGTCCAAACTTCAGGTATGCTTGATAAATTAGAACAGTTGATAGAAGATTTATTGTCCTTGCAGAGGTGACCTTTAGGGGGAGCACTTCACCCGTTCAGCTACAAACACATGAAGAACACTATATTTCACGTCACTGATCAGGCATTGTGATATGTTTGTAAAGCCACTGAGACAAACTCCCTCACATTAACACGCTGTACTCGCTGAGTCAGTTATTCCTGATTCCTAAGTTCCCCTCACATAAATGAAAACCCACCGCTCCGTCTCCTCTCGGGCCTGATCTCAATTACCTTCTCACCTCTGTTAACCCCTGCATCCCAAACACAACCCCGACCCCCACCTCCCACCTCCTGCTCCCCAATCCTCTCCTTTACTACCCAGCAGGCATAGCACTCGGCACCCTCCAATCCTGTGTCTCGACCCCCGTGACCCCCTCCGACAGACACGGAGAGCAGGGACAATGACATCTTGTGAAGGTAGAAGCCTTTTTTTTATGAGCGGTTTGTTTCAGAATCATTTCTTGATTTCACAAAAGTTTGAAACTAAAAGGACAAAAAAAGTCAAACTCTTACACTTATTTTTCTGAATTGTTCAGAGTGGACGACAAACTAATGGGAGTTAAAGGATTAGTTTCATTTGACAACACCAGCAGGAAATGCTAAATTTTATGACTCCTTGTGGTTTTTACGAGCCTCTGTGTTTACACAGATCACCCACTGTGGGGTTTATTGGAGGTTAAGAAACATGGTTATCAGAAAATAAGACACGCAACCAGTTTTTAATTATGGGCCCAAACATGCTTAAGTATAAGAGGGAGTCAAAATATGTGGGAACATTTTGAGTGAAAAAGTCTTGTCATTATATTATGTTATGTGTATAATGGTATGTGTGTGTGTGTGTGTGTGTGTGTGTGTGTGTGTGTGTGTGTGTGTGTGTGTATCAAGCATCATACCGAGCTATTTGGTGGGTCTGTGTGTGAAAACCCACACAAATAAACTACACACTCATACACATACACACATGGTTAGTCATCCGTGGTGGAGACACGGTCTCTGTGTCAGGCACAATAGCTGCTGCTCAGTCAGGGTTAGGGGTTAGGAGCCGTGTGTGTGTGTGTGTGTGTGTGTGTGAGTGTGTGTGTGTGTCTGATTGAGGTTTGTCGTAGAATGAGGCAGAAACAGAGAAAATAGCCCACCCTTTGTCCCTTCCAAAGAGAGCCAGGTGAAGGGACACATTTTCCTGCTCGATGTTCTTGCTGGTAAAATTAAAAACTTGGTGCTGACACTTTAACATATCCCTTGTTTAAAGTTCATATGATGTTTGCCTACTTTATACAAGCCTAGTTTAACTTTTGCCCGGTAGAGCAGCTTCAGTTTTTTAGCTGTGGATCCTACAGATGTAGAGAAACTAACTTTGACGATCATTACAAACTGCATCTTTACTGTCAAACTGTTCCCTAAACTATTTCTGTCTTCCCTTGTAAATCTACTGCATATCCCTGCTCTATTTTCTAACCATACGTTTCTTCCTTTTTTTTTTTTAGCTGAAACATTTTTTGTGCAGGTATCTGAGCTGTGGTTTTAAGGCAAATTGCTGATTTTAAATCCTCAGATAATGGAGACGGCTACAGCCTCATGCTTGCAGAATTGGACTCAAGAGTGGAAATAACAACAACACTGTAAAAACAAATAGAACCACCACTATTTACATGTAATATAAGAAGATGGGTGATTCTGGCTTTTACTCCAACAAGCAACAAAGCGGTCGGTGATGAATGTGAAAGTTGCCCCCGGTTCAGAGCAGAGGGGGCCTGTTACTGTCTTTAAAGAGGGAATGTGTTGGTGTCTATGTGATGAGCCCTGCCTCGTTTGATTTGTGTTCGGCAGAGACATTGAACCTGGGTGGCTGTGTACTCTTGTGTAAAAGTTTGTGTGTGTGTGTGTGTGTGTGTGTGTGTGTGTGTGTGTGTGTGTGTGTGTGTGTGTGTGTGTGTGTGTGTGTGTGAGGAGGTCTTTCAGAGTTGCGGGACTGTGACGGAGGTCCATCCCTCACCCTGCGTCTCTGTCTCCAGACGCTTGTACACACAGACGACCACGTTATCCGCCTCACACACACAAGTCAAATGAAGCTGAGCACACACGCACGCACGCACACACACACACACACACACACACACACACACACACACACACACACACACACACACACACACACACACACACACACACACACACACACACACACACACACACACACACACACACACACACAGCGAGCGGCACGCCCCTGTCACCTCCACAAAAGCCCTGCGGTTTGCCTCGTGCAACCAAGCGAGACAAATCCTGCTTAGGACGAAGCGGCGTGTCCGCGAGAGAAAGCGAGGAGAAGGGATAAAGAGGACGAGAGAAACCGTCTTCCTCCAGTTCGCTCTCCTCCTTTTCATCTCCCTCCTCTCCTCTCTTCCGTTCGGATGGACAGGCGACAAAGAAAAGCCGGGATCAAACAGGAGAGAGGTGGAAAAGTCATTGAAAAGAGAGTGTGAGTTACAGAAAGACAGTGTGTGTGTGTGTGTGTGTGTGTGTGTGTGTGTGTGTGTGTGTGTGTGTGTGTGTGTGTGTGTGTGTGTGTGTGTGTTAATAAAAAAGCTGTAGATCTGCCTCTCTCGTACTCTCTCCTAGAGCCCCAGTGGGACCCTCAGCAGAAACACAACCTCTCCAGACCCTGACCTTTGAGCCCTGATACACATGCACAGAACCAGGCTCACTGTCTCTCACACAAATCAAACGGACACACACACACACACACACACACACACACACACACACACACACACACACACACACACACACACACACACACACACACACACACACACACACACACACACAGCGTCTCTGTCTCGCAAACAGCTTGAACAAAGCCCCTCTGAAGATAAACACACTCTTCTAATCAAGTGTGTACCAGCACGGGCAAATGGACCTTTTTTTTTTACGAGCAAGGTGTGTATGCATGTGTGTGTGTGTGTGTGTGTCAGTGTGCATATGAGCGTGTGTAAAATAACATACAGCCCAGTTTAAGGTTTCTTTGAAATGCATTTTGAAAATAGCATTTCCATACAACTTCAGCTCAACTATCAAGCTGGCTGCTCCTTATTGTGGCTGCATGGCATCCGCAGAGGGACAAAAAGCAAACAACACACCCACATATCGATCATTAATCTGGAATGTATCCAACAGTAATTTTTCCCTCTCAATTTTGCAAGTTCTCATTTGGGCATTTCGTCATATAATTATATTATTCATTCAATTATATGCGTGTATGACCTCATGTGTGTAATGTATGTCAGTGTGTACATGTGTCAGGTTACTTCTGTGTGTCATTGTACCTGCAGGTCTATCAAAGCTCTCTTAAGTGCAGTTCTATTAAAAAATATTTCTGCACAATTTTGGCTCAGATTTCATGTTTGTAACCTTAAAAATTGCTTTATGGCAAACAGGAAGGGCCAAAAATCTCAGAAACCCTCGAACACTGGATCCATGCATCTATAATGCATCCATCCATTGTTTTTATTCTGATATCTCATCAATTAGTTAAGCATGTAACTGTCTATTGTGTATGTGTGTTTGACCTTCAATGTGTGTGTGTGTGTGTGTGTGTGTGTGTGTGTGTGGGGGGGGGGGGTTACAACACTGGAATGCGCACTGACCTAGCAACCTAGCCAGACTCCAAGGGCGTTAGCAGTTATGCCATTTGGAACCTCCCAATAAATAACTTAAACACACGCACGCTCGCAAATAGTGCCAGAGCGGGCAATCAGGGGCCACCTCGCCTCAAATAGAAAACGCAGTGCTTGCACAAGTACACACACATTGAGATATTAAGAAGATTGGAGACACACACACCGACTCTTATTACTCTAACTCCATAGGGTTAAGTTTAAGACCACAGTCTCGTGTACTGTACCTGTCTCCCTGCTTCGTTGTTCTGAAGGTTCATCAGAGTGCGAGCGTGCTCAGCAGAGCCTCGCGGGTAATTCTTCTCCCTCTCTCTGGCGTCCACGAACTCTCGGGCGAATCGGTAGCCGTAGTGCACGTTGTCACCGCAGCCTCCCCACAGCCAATCCCGCGGCAGGTCGCGGGGTCGAGCGGACCGGCTGCAGCCGCAGGTGGAGAGCTCGCCTTCGCGGCACGCCCTGCTGATGGCGTTGACCACCCCGGCGGCGCTGATGGAGTACGTGAAGGCGGTTTCCCTGGAGCCTGATGGAGAGAGGGATTTCATTTGATTATTTCAGGTCAAACTTGTAACAGGTAATCATGAATAGAGCACTGCTGCACACGCTTTATGTCATTATTGTAATTTCTTTTTTTATTAATGGCTGCAGTAAATGTGTGTTCACTGACAGGAAACATGGCCAACTACTCAGGTTAACACGCACCCCCAGCACACACACACACACACACACACACACACACACACACACACACACACACACAGCAAACAGCCCCACACCCACTTGACCCAACAATGGACAATAGATGTGATTTTAGGCTTTGACTCAGTACCTGGTTAAACTCAACAACTTTAAATACCAGCTCAGTCATCCATAATATGCATGCAGCATTTAATGAGGTAAACATATCAGCTTCCCCCTTCAGGGTGAACCTGTCCTGACGCTGGCCAGTCAACCAGTACGTTGAAGAGGGATTTCAGGATCTCCAGATAATAAAACAAAAATGTGGAGGTCATTCCAGCTCATTTTGTGAGACATGTATTCCTACTTACTTAAAAGTCTGTCCGCTTCATGTTGATTTAATAAAACTTTGTTGGACATATAAATCAAAATCTTCAAATCACGAAAGGTAAGAAACAGATCTCATGTAGGAGGGGATGAGGAAACACTTTAACTTTAACTGTGTGGCACCAGCCTACATTGTAGAATACACACCACAAGCTGCGTGACTATTCTCTGCATTAATACACAAACCATTCAGAGGGGGGGAAAAAAAAGAGGACAAAGACAAAAGACGGCCTGACAGGTAGGATGTTAAGTGCTCTGAAACTGAACATTTACATGAGAACAGCAAAGGGCCTTGAGGTATTTCCAGCTAAGACTACATCAATAAAGATACGGCCTCACTCTGATAGGCTTTGTATTACGTGAAAATCCACCTTTTTAGATATTTCTTGTTCTTTATGGATGCCCCTAATCCGTGATGCCTTTAATGACCTTCTAGATAATAGTCTTTTTCAATAATACTTTTTTTTTAAACTTAAATATTTCTGTTATCGCACATACCAGCTTTGGTGGACAGCCAACAAAAAAAACTATAGTTTGACCATATCTACAGGTATATTGTTTTGTTTTTAAGCTGTTTTAATCTAGTTTTCCTATGCCTCTTTAAAACATGCACCAGGCACAACAAATGAAAATGGCTAACTGTGAGGCTTTGTATTATTTTTTATCTACTCATAAATGTAAAAAAACCCTAAAATGATATAGTATTTGTTGAAGTATACACATCTGTTCAATTACATGATGTCAAGACAACATGTGTAGCCTATCTCTAGTCAATAACTCTTTCCAGTGTAGATACTGTGTAATTTTCCATTATTGTATTTTTTTTATTTAACTGATGTAAATATGTTTGATTTTTAACTTATTTTTTTTATTTACTTTTTGTAATTATATTCCCGTCTCCTGTTTTCTTGAGCTGCTGTAATGCAAACATTTCCCCCATGGGGGATCAATAAAGTTTATCTTTATCTTTAGCCACATTACTAAAGCTGTAACTTGTGTAGTTTGTAGCCTGTAGTAGGGAATAAACACCGCCAGGCAGCCAGACAGGCAGGTATGCATACAGACTTGAGGCGTGTGATCTCCTCTTTCAGGTTTTTTAGGAGCACAGTCTCCGTCAGTCAGGATGCTCGTTCACATTATGCAGCAGGATAAAGAGACAGAGAAGAGCCCGAGTGCTTTATGAGACTGCGGAGCCCAGACTTCAAATAGCGGGTCCGGATCTGCCGGCTCCGTGTCAGCTCATCGTCGCATTTCAAAAGAGGAGCCGCAAGACAATGGAGCCACTAACACCTCGGTATAAACCTGGAGATAGACCGACTGTCAATAGAGAGACAGTCAGCCAGAGAGGAGCTGCAAACACCTCGTCTGACTGCCCGCAGCGGATTTGACACTTACATGTTGATGAGAGCTTTCCCACATCGCCTGCTGGGAATTAGACGCACATGAAACTGATCCCGGATCTGAGCTACTTGTAGTTATTTGCTAAAATACCGCCTAAAGATGAGCTTTGTTCATGATTGTCTAGTTTTTGAGCGCCTTGTTTACTGCGTTTGTTCCATGTGTTAGTCAGTCTAAAGTTACCCCTCTCACTGCGCCTGCGCAAAGTAGGAATGACGCGTGAGCTTGCTTTACCTTTCGAGCAAAATTAACATTTACAATCACAAGCTCTTGGCAAAGGAAATCGTCTTTTAGAGGTTAAACTTAGACTATAACTGATGCCTAGATTTTTTTAAATATTACAAATAATAAGTCTAAAAATATTTTGAGCAATTTTTGGTTTTTATATGTTTTACAACATAAAATAAGCTAAATTTACAGTAAACCTTTAGATCTTAGAAATCCACTAGTAGCCTACCTATCAATAAATATGTTGTTGACATTAAAACTTGAATGTTGGACTTTAAAACCACTTAGACCATAACTATTGCAGTTGTGGAAAAATACCATTCATTTGTAAGTAGCCTGAAAGACGTCTTAATTCTTGCACGGGCTATTAAATGAATATTATGTTGGCCTGATAAACTAACACCATAAAATTGCTTTTATGCTGCTTTAATACAGCATTATTGTAGAATAGAGTAGAATACATCTTTAATGGAAATTTGCCTTAGGCTCTCCTGATACATAATACAGGTATTTAAACAGACAAACAAATGGAGCGCACAGTGTCATCAGCAGGAAGCGCCCCCAGAAACAGAAAATGTAATGATTCGTTTAATTTGGATTGGTGTGCTTTTAAAACAGTGTTTACCATCTGGCTCTTTCACAACTTTGTCCAAAACACAGTGTGTGTTTGCCCTGACCCTCAGGCTGTATGACCTGTCTACTCTTTGGCCTGCTAGTGTCTCTACCAACCTACCGTTCAACTCATATTCCTGTCTTAACAATGATATGTGGCACACCGTATTGTTATTCCAGCCTATGACTGTCTGACCTTAAATGAACCCTTCTGCTGGTCAAACATTCAACACTCAGGTATACCTGCTAAATTACTGTGTTTAAAAAATCATTATAACAGCGCTAATATGATCATTAATCAGTAGGTCTATAACCTATTAAATCCAACATTTTGTAAAGACTGGAGATTCGATTTTTTTTTTTGGTCACAAATATTTTCTGTCATCTTTGTTTTAAATTTCAAAATAGCTGATAGCAAAATGCAGCTGTCATCACTTTGCATCTAATTTGACCCGGCTGTCAAAAAATGTTAAGAGTCCCTTTTGAGCTTTTGCATGTCTGATAAAATCAGTGCTTTGTGGCTTGTGTGTAATAGTCCTACAACTGAAAAGCATTTACTTTATTGACGTAAAAAAAAACGGCATAAACATATATGGCGGCAGAAAAAACACCACATGTAATAATTACAAACAGTAGAGTGGAGATTTCAATCACTCTCAAATGAATTGACCCGCCTTTCAGAATAACACCAACAGATCTCTCTTCCTGCTCTTCACTTCTTAAAGTCAACTCACCAATCTGCATGACCCGTCCAAACACAGACGTGTTGTCCACCGTGCTGCAGTTCCACCTCCTCTGTCTGAACTGGTACTGGCACTCCTTGATGCCAGTCTTGGCTCCGTCTCCGATGTAGACCATGTGGTCCTGGTACAGCTGGCACAGCTTCCTCTGGCCCTGCAGAGTGAACAGCAGCACAGGGGGAGATTAGCAAAGATTAGCATGTTTATGTTTTGATACTTAAACATCCCCTTTGGGGAAATTCCCCTTCTTTGACTACTTCCTCAGTATCAGGGGTGAAACAATGGCACTTGTAGGAATAAAATGCATGACCTATTTTACTATTACTGATGTTGTTAATGTAAATAATGTTGTGAAATTGGGAAGAGAAGTGTTTTAATATTAGAATAAGACAAAGAAAGTTACCTGAGAGAGACCAGACAGCTGGCTGCAGAGAGGCTGAGCTCCTATGATGTACATCTCCGGCCGCTGGATTGGGGTCAGAGCTAGTGACCTGAGAGACAGAGAGCATAATGAGCCCACATTTAACACCAATAAACTCAATCTATCTGTACTGCTTTAAGAGAAACGGCCCAGACAGGGTTTTCTGAGATCTACAACTCTCTCTCTGAGAGGAGGCTGCCAAGCAGAGGACAAAGTTCAGACACAAGTTTATTAGTACAACTGGCCTATAAAGTGCAGATACATGGACTCCTCTGGTGTTCATCACTGCAGCATACTCCTTGTGTTGTCTTTCCTGTCTTTCCCCTTGTAACTGCCCTAAAAGGAACTTTAATTTAAACCCTTTGAGTCAAATTTGCTTTAAAAACATGACATGGCAATCTGTAACCAAGCAGAAAAATATAAGGTCTGGTTCCTTTCATGCCTGACAAAGGAGTCCAACAAGAAAGAAAGATCAGACAGTTATAATCTGAAAAGCTTTAGGAGTATCTGTTCTGTGTTATTAGCATTAACACATGCCTCAATGCATTTCTACAATCTTAGCACGGTTTACACAGCAGGTCTGTTGTCTTCAAGTTGCATTTGATTTGTTGAGTGCACGGCTAAAGAGAAATCGTAAATGTTAATAATCCAAGTACACCAAATAACTTGCACTCTTGCTCTCACTTAAATGGCATTGCATCTTGTAAGTCAGAGAACAAGTTTTGCTAATTGAAGGGTCCTATCAGCACATCAGCAGGCAGCCATGCAGTGCCATTTGGGGCTCAGCCAGGGTAAATATTGTGACAGGGCCCTCACATTTGTTCCACTCACTGTTTGGGCTCCAGCACACTGGCTGGAACATCACCCCCAAAAAACACACATGTGGAAGACAACTAGAATTCTTGGGTTTTCTTCATTTTATCAACAGCGAAACAAAAACGCTTGATGCAGCAATTAAAGAGATATACCATGAAACACTCAATTTGAACTGAACTGAACACTTAAAAGTTGTTATCTCTGTGCTGCCATTCAATTGAGATAATTCCCTTTTTATCAGCCATCACATCTTGCAGAAAATCAGTGCCCCACCAGATACCGTTCATTGACTCACCACCATGAGTTGGCATCCACTAGCAGCAGTTGGGAGCTGCAGGCAAGGAAGGCGGCTGCCAGCAGCAGATGTCGAACCACACCGGTTCTCCTTCTCCGGAAAGGCCTGATGTCCATGCTCGCCGCCGCACAGCCGACGGTGTAAGTGCTCTGCTGTGGAAACATGGGGCAGACAATCAGGCGGCGTCCAGCTCGGTCCTGCTGCTGGGTCTTTGGGACTGGACGCAAAAAAAAAAAAAAAAAAAAAAAAGTAGGCTAGTTGCAGGTTCAAGCCCAACACACGGGCTTACGTGTGTTTTGCACCACTTCTGCTACACTGTTTACTTTCGGACCACTTGTCTTTCACACTCTCCTCTCCAGTTTATTGTTTTAAAAAACACAAAAACAAAACAGCCATAAAACCGAGTTGGAAAAAAGCCACCAAAAAGGTCAGAGTTTCAAATCCTCAGTTGGTTTCGCCGTGCATGTAGGGACACAAATTACAGCCGCATTTTCTCTATGACGCTCTCAAGCCTGCTGATACAACAGTGAATCCAGTTTACTGGTAAAACTTCGTGCGTAAAATGGTTTGGTTTGGTTTTACGCAATGCGCGAGGCGATGTCTCTCTTCTCTTGCATCAAAAAGGAAATGAATACAACAAAGCAACTATCTGGAAAGGATAGGTTATCCTGCTGTTGTCCTGGGGAAAGATTAACAAGGAGATTAAAACGCTAATTGAGCAGCAAAGCGAGTCTTCCTTTCCTTTCCTATCCCCTTACGACCACTCCACATCTCCCTCTTTCTCTTAGTCTATACTCCTCCTCTTCTCACCCCCACTTCGCCTCAGAAAGCCCCCCAACCCTTAACCCACCCCTCTCTACCCATACATACATACATAGCGCGCGCATGTGCGTGGCAGAGGGTCCACCAAACGCGCTCATTGCTGGCCCACGACCGTAAGCACCTGTGATGTTGCGTTCAACATTTTGGGATAAAAACTATGAAAATGAATTTTTGCATAAAAGATTATAGTTAAAGATTAAGAAACTACAGGATAACTAATCGTTTCTAGCTAACCACTAATCTTTGAAATGTTAATTTACACACAAAACATATTTACATTTGGGCATTGTTTTGTTTGTCTTTCTTTATTTTCTTATTCATTCCGTTCAGTTCTTACATTTTTGAAAGAGTGAATGTATTAAAGAAGAAAGTTCAAATACAAATGATCAGAAGGTGCAAGGAAGAGAAACCAGGGGTCCATGAGCTTTACGCGCGTCAAATTCCCTTTATTAGCTCAAGTGAATGATTTGTTTGACCAAAAGGTGAATGCCTCAAAATCGTCTAATCCCTACTTCTTTGGTCTGCGAAAAAAAAAAAAAGGCAAAACACCACCTCCTCCCACCCAAACGCACCAAACACACAGACAGGCACGCAGACAGACAGACGGTCAGGAGTCCCGGGGTAAAGAAAAGGCGTGTAGCAGCGAGCTTTCTTCAATTTATTACCCAGCAAAGGACGACGGTGAACCTGCAGAGAGTAACAGGCTCGTTTTTCATGCATCTTCTAAAAACAAAACCAAAGAGGGGCCCTCCAAATACCTGGAGAAACAGGCTCCCTGTTTTTTTAAGACACAAAATAAAATATAGTTAATTGATAAATTTAGCTTGTATTAGGTACAATACGAGTGCAAAAGACAACACATAACCACAAAAAGGCGAACACAATTACAATAAAGAAAAGTTTAGAGTTCTCAAATGCCCTATTATTTAACCAATACGGCTTTCAACGATCCGTAGGCAAAACATAGGCTATAAATTGCCTATAGGTGTCTGAACATTTTAATGAGCAATAGAGAATGGATCTGTTTTATTCCAATTAGAAAACAGATGAGTCATGCATATTACCACTGATGACAGTTTCCGCTTTTTTAAGGTTTATTTCACGTGGTACTTTTAATCTTCTCATCAGTATTCCCCTCAAACTCGTCTTTATCGGATTTCCGTGGGTGTTTCTCGTCTTGTAAAGTCGGATGTCACTCGTCTGCATGATAATAGACCCGCAATAATGTTAAGCAGAAGGGGGCCCGCACACCTTTCATCTCCTGAGAGCCCTAAAAGTCCCCCCTGCGCGCGCGCACACACACACACACACACACACACACACACACACACACACACACACGTGCACGCACTCACACGGAGCTCTGTGAAGTGATCTAACCGGCTGCCTTCAATATACATGTGATTGATATTCTGCAGAGGGCGGGTGTTGGGTCAAAGTCAGGTTGAGCGAGTGAATCAACAGTACAACAATGAGCTACATATCAGGCAACAGAGAGGTCATTAGAATATAAAACAGAGCTACAACTGGTTCAACCGATCACTCAGCGACTGGAGGAATATTACATTTCTGATTCTTTTTCTTGCTTTTTCACTAGCTTTCTGATGCACTTTGTCTGACTGGAGCCACTTTAGATGCTGAGAATACAACGGCAACAGCGCCCTCTTCTGATGGAACACAGACAATGATTTATTTTAACACCAAGTAGCCTTTCTAATTCTGAGTACTATCATTTTAGGGCTCTGGTATGGTAATGTTTAAATAGTTCTAATCGTGGTACTATACAAGTTTATTCTTATTCTGCTTCTTCACGACTTCAAATTTCCACCCATCAATGCATCCTATAGTCAGTTTCTACAGGGGAATATTCTACCTACTTGTGTTTAAAGCAGTGAAACAGTAACATACATTTGATCGGCAGCAATAGTAAAATGCTGCTAAAGAATTGTTTTAATTCAAGAATGCCATAAATAACAGCAACAGGGGGTATTTTCTGAAGTAGCGCGTGCTGTGCCTGTTTGAACACTAGGAGGAGCAGTTCAGCCACACAACACTCTGCAGGGAACGAGAGGGGGGTAAACTGAAGCAGGGGAGGGAGTGAGGGACGGGTGAGGGCACAGAGACAAAACTTTGAGCAAGTGAGATGAAGAAAAGAAAGGAGGTGGGAGTGGAAGCAAAGGGAGAGTAAAAGAGAGAGGGAGTGTCCAAGTAATGGATACACAGAGAGAGTGAAGGAGCGAGTGAGGGAGCGAGAGAGGACTTGTCCCCAGAGGATATGAGCAATAGCCGTGCAACAGGGAGCAACGCCTGAGAAAGTCAGCAGCTCCTCTCTGGATTAACAGCAGCCTCTCTCACTTTTTTTTTTTTTTTTTTTTTTATGGCCCACAGTGGCAGAGTTACAGAGAGCGAATGCAGCCTTCCTTCTCCTGCAGGGAACGCAGCTGCAGCCTGCTGATCAGGTCTGAGCTGATCCCCTGGAAGCTGCTCAGGCCAAAAATGCTAAATAACTATTATAAATGACTGTCACTTGAAAATGTATCAGCCTCTAGTTAAAAACAGAAGAAATAAGGGCAGAATATGAAAACAGACGATGAATGGCACTTGAGATACCTGGCAGGGAAGTCCGTATCTAATGTCTGTCCAGATAGTCAGTCATTTAGCTAGATTTAGGCGTTATCAGCTTCTGCACATTTACTCTTTTTCAGCCACCTTTTTAGGGCAGATTCATTACAGGATGCAGGCAAATTATCGTCTATTTCAAGGGTTTGTTTTTCTGAAGATGTCAGCAGAGAAAGGGGTATTTTATCCACATGAGATGCTCTCTCCTAATAGTGCATTTTCAGTCAATTGCAACTTCAATACACACTTTACCAGCCCTGAAGTTCTGCATCAAAAATGTCACCTTAGTGAAAGAATGTCATTTGGAGAATGTGTTTGGAGATGCACCAGTAAAAGTACTCAATATATTTAAATTTTGGCCTATGTGACTGTTGTATTATTTTAATGCACCGCTGTGTTGAACACTTGATCCATGTTGGTTATTGACAGCTCAAGGTCTGCTATTTGTCTACAGCAAATATAGTCTGTTTGTCTTTTTGTTATTTCATACTTTTTCATGTGACAGCAATTAACACATTTTGCCATCGGCTCTCTCTTATCTTACAAACCGCTCGCGCTTCTGAAACCGTAAGTAAGTCAGAGCTGAGCAGACGAGGGAACACGTGCCAAAAATCTGCAGACTCATGGACACATTTGTAAGAACTAAAGAACTCGAAAACCGCAAATGCAGGGACAGAGAGCCCGAGGGATGATCAAACTACCTGCTCCAGTTCCTCGAGATATGCGTCTGTTTGCTCTTAACTACACACATATGTAAGAGTAACACACAAACACACACACACACACACACACACACACACACACACACACACACACACACACACCCTGGGGAAAATGCAGTGGGACTTGGATGCAGCTGAGAGGGGCTATAGAAAGACCTTGGGTTTTATTTCTGTTTTTTTTCTGTCCTCCTTCTGTTCCTTTTTCCTTTCCTTCATTCCTTCTCTCCCCATTTCTCTTCTTGTGCCCCCCCCCCCCCCACTCTGTCCATCTCCTCCCCTCTTCCCTCCATCCATCCTTCTGTCAGCTGGCAAAAGATGAGTCATGCCTCTCGCTTCAAGGCTCAAACTCCCCCCCCCCTCTAAATATATCTTCTCTATACTCTTCCTCCCCACTCTTTCTATGTCTCCATCTCCCACCACCTCCTCCTCCTCCTCCTCCTCCACTCACACTTCCCTCCGCTCCGCACCGCCATCTGTTTCTCTACATCTCTCTGCTTTGTTCTGTCACTCTTTCCTCCTTCTTCTTCTTCTCTTTATCGGTTTCTCTCTTAAAAAAGTGGGATTCATCAGCCATTTATGTTTCTTTCTTTCTCCCCAGTTCTCTCTCTCTCTCTCTCTCTCCCCCATAGTGCACACAGCTGTTCTCACGCTCCCTCGTCTCTTAACTGTGATGATGTGAACACACAACCCTATCTTATTCTCATCATGTATTGTGTATACAATCAATTAAATAGAATCTATATGTTCATATTTGTCTCTGTAAGTCTTGCATCACTATATTATATATTTCAGATTGATAAAAATGCATTGCAAAGATATATACAGTATATATAATGTTGTCTTGTATGCGCTTATTGTAAGTATTTTGCAGCTCTCCTTGCAACCTTTTCCGCAATCTACAAACATTTCTTGAGAGCTACATACACGCTTTAATTCTAAAGTTATCTTCCATGTGAAATAAGGGTATATTACTGTTTTGTAAATGAGACAGTATGTGTCTACGCCACGTTATTTCCATGATATATTTTGAAATTAAGTACGCTTTTTGCTATAAATATAGCTACTTATTACAATTCAGAACATTTATATAATGCAGATGCAAAACTACATTCAATTAAACTTGTTTTCTAGATGCAAACAAACATAAGCTTGCATAAGTCATGATTATAAAGTAGCAGTCATAACAACTCTAAGCCAACCAATGTATTAAATGCACCTTTTTGATGAGATAGTTCTTTGATTTGATGTTTCCAAGGACAAGAAGCTAATTTAAGACCCCCAAAAAATCATTCAAGTGCTCAAAGAAAAACTGTTCAAATGAAGCTGCATATATAAAAAAAAAAATATGAGCAACATCTGCCTGAGTTCCTGAGTCGCTGGAATGCTTATATGTTATTTTATGATCATCTTCCTGATGAGCTAAGGGGCATTTTAGTGGGAGGAAGCATCGTGAGACAATTTCTTGGATTTGTCTCATCTGGTTGAAGAAGATAGTAGAAGTTTTATTTAATAAATTGGTCCTGACAAGCCTGGTCTGACAATAATCCAGCTCTGGCAGGCCGAGTTTGGCACTGGAGACGCCAAATCCCTGATCCAGACCCAGGGAGAAGCCACCGGGGCATGGAAAGTTCCCTGTGACTCCCCCAGCCCCCCCGGTGCCCCTTTCGAGCCCCTCTGGTCAAACCGCACTGCTCCTGATCCTGTCCCTGGAGAAATTAACGCACACACTCTGTGCCTCACACTATTAGACACGTGCTAACATGCACACATGCTTCCAGTAAGCAAATAGACGTCACAATCAATTTCTCTGCTCTCTAGGGAGATAAAACATTTTAATAATATGCAAACACAATGCAGGACTGAACTAGACAAGCAAAGAGAGACAAGTAAGTAATCTGCACAAACACACTTTTACTATTGCATCTCTATTTACTTATTACAAAAGCATCCTGCAGTCTGCCTGAAGCTGGTTTGACAGCCCAAACTTTACCTCAAACTGTAATTTGCCGTGTTTAATTCAGACACAAGAAATGTATTTGTTTATTAGGATATGTTCTTCACTGATTTATTTCTTATCCCACCACCTAACCCACACACACACACACACACACTAATGAGTTTGAATACTGTCTGTAACCTCAGACATTTTTGAAAAAACCTTTAGCACTGTCTGAAATGAATGTTTGATTTGTTTGAAATGATTTACTGAAAGATAATGATAATTCTGCTAAGTGAATTGTAACATTGTAATAATGTGCACCAAAACGTCTCCTTGAATTTCAATGTCACAGTGTGAAGCTAAAGGATTAAATTCCTGACAAATACGTCATTGTTAAAAAAAAAAATGCACAGGAACTTCATTTTGCTTTAACGGTCTTTGATTTTTTAAAATATTCTGATGTGCTTTTCCCTGCCATGGGTTCATACTGCTTCATCTTGTGTGTTATCTGTACAGAGTGTTATCTGTTCAAAGAGCTGCTTGGGCTTTGGTTGAGACTGGAAAAGGCTGTTGATACTTCTGATGCGCATCCCAAGATACCGCTAATTACCACAAGTACCACATGAGTGCAGTGCACAGCAGGAGGAAATGAACCCTTTAAAATGTTATTCCTCCTTAAAGATGGACACGTCACCTTTTTCCATTCTGTCCTACAATGACACGTTTGAGAAATCTTCATTTGAGCTTTAATGTTGTTTAATACTTTAAAGTCGACTCATTTTACACATTTTTCTTCACCATTACATCAAACTGTAATATTCCAGAAGTCTTCTTGATTATTTTCTAAAACTAATTTCAACATATCAACCACAGACATACTTGATATCTCCTTAAACTTTGCTTTGAACAAGTATTTGGAAGGAAAAACAATGACCTTTTCTTGAGGTTGAGTTGTAATAAGTTTCTTATTTCCTTTCCAGTACCGGGGTCAGTAAAGTCAGCTCCCTGATTTAGAGTTTCTTTAGAGTTTGAATTTTCTTTTTATTCCTAGGACATCATAAGAGACTAGGTTTATGGCACACTTCTGTAGATTTTAACTTGATTTAAGCGATCCCGACGTCTTTGTCCGTGACAGAAACCTCCTATAACGCATTTTTTAAAACCTGAAATGAGCTGTTTTCCACCTTCATGCCTTCCTGCACAAACACAGACCAAGTGAGAGTTAAAAACAGCCAGATATTGTACACATACACACACACACACACACACACACACCTTTCAACACACATACACACACATACACAACAATACGCAGCCTATTCATGCCAACAGATGACAGAGCGCATTGAGAAAATGCCAAAATGCTGACTACTGAGGGAGAGAGGAGAGAGGAGAGCACACGGCTGAAAAATCTCCCATGTCAGACTGCAGAGCTGGCAGAAAAGAGAAGCATTGTTGAGGACACTCACACACAGATGCACACACACACACACACACACACACACACACACACACATGCACCAGGCAGCTTGTGTGGAGCAAAAACTGGAGCAAGGCAGCAGGGCATAACACACACATGTATGCGCACACACACACACACTCTCACACACACACAGGCTTTGAGGCGTTTTAGCGATACGGGAGAAGCTGGAAAAGGAAGAAGAAAAAGACTGAAAAACGGAGGTAGAGATAGACAGAGAGGGGTAAAAGAGAGATAGTGATGTAGAGAAATTGAGGCACATTTCTCTTGGCAGTGACCTCCTGTTATCTCCCTCTAAACACATGTGCTCCAATCCTTCTTTTTTCCTTTTTATCATCAACCATCATCTTTCCTTTTTTCCCTTGTCCTTCATACCGTCTCTCGTCTTTCTCAATGCTGACTAATACCTCAGCATTTACCATCAATGTCTTGCTATTTACCGTTGTCTTGACTCAGGTTGATAAGAGATGTTTGGATGCACAAAAAAAAAAAGGGACAAATCAGGATGCTAGAGGGGGAGAATGTTGAGAATTTAGACATGCGTTACATGAACTGTAAACTCTGAAGAGAGCTGAATGACATGATGATGGAGGCAGAACTTAATTTTAGCACTTCAAATATTTTTAATAATAAGCCTGTTTCATGATTTGACCAAGTGTTGGTTATCGTTTTATAAGATCCATGTTTATCAGGCAGCAGGAAGATTTGATCAATCTGCTGCTGAGCAAAGTAACATTATGTGTGCAGGCACACGCCCCTTGCTAATTTTGCAAGCCTGGGTAGTGAAAGATGGCCTGATTCGACTGGTCAAGACTTCACACATGATAGCAGCACTATTATGATGTCTTTCCTTTTCATTATTGGACACTGCATTTAAGTTGTTAAATTGCATTGAAATATCAAGTGTGAATAAATAGAAGTTTGAAAAGTAGATTTTCTCTCAATCATTTAGGGAGAGCCAAGTGCACAAGTGGGTGGGCCCAGGCACATAACATGCCGATTTCACTGATGTGAACTGACTTAGCAACAAATACTGCTATGTCGATCGTAGCGCACCCACAGCCCTAAGGAGCCCAAATACTCCTTCAGGGACTGATTTACATTGTGGTCATTCAACACAGTTTATTTACTATTACTACTATAACGCATTACCTCACCCTCAGACAGAAGACGAGAGGAACAGAAGGGTAAAAACACAATGAAAAAGCAGAGAGAGGAGTCAAGGGAGCTTTGAACGCAGTCACACACAAACATTTAGCGAACACAGACACACACACACACACACACACACACACACACAGATAGACCATGTTTCAGTACTATAGGTGAAGCCCCGGTGAAGCAAAGAAACACCTGAAGGAACATAAAAGATTAATCACTTGCAGTGTACAATGAGAGGTCCTGTGCGCACACACACACACACACACACACACACAAAGGGCGTCATGACTGTCTACTTTCTTTACATATGTTGGTTTGTATGGAGACTTTATGTGTGTTTGCATGTGTGTGTGTGTGTGTGTGTGTGTGTGTGTGTGTGTGTGTTTGCATGTGTGTGTGTGTGTGTGTGTATGAGAGAGTGAGAGAATCTACATCGTCATGCTAATACCCATCCAGTAAGGTGTCGTCTTTCAAGGGGGGCATGTGTTGACACAGGCCCACGTAACCTTGGCAACCGGCAATTGCTGTGGGTGCAGATGAAGCATGTTGTGGAGGCGAGCAATTATCCAGTAAGAGCCCTCCCCTGAATCATCACATAAAGACACAGAAACACGTGCACAGGAGGAGACACACACACACACACACACACACACACACACACACACACACACAGGAACATGGGGGGGTTCACATGACGGGAAATGTTTGAAACATTCAACAACATTTGTTTTCTCTCGCGGCTATTTACTGATCCACTCTCTAAAAAGACCCTGCCTCCTTTTTCTCCGACCCATTCCTTCTATTTCCAATCTTGCTTTTCCTTTCCTCTTCTTCATCCTTCCCTCTCATTCTCCACTCTCTCGCAGCGTGAGTGCTAGCTAGGGCTCAGCGGGTCTTCAAGAGGTATGACAAACCACATACACACACGCACACACACACACTGTACAAAGCTGTGATGGAAGGGATGCAAGGGAGACAGAAAAACAGAAAAAAACATGCTGAGCCCAAACACACCCACTCAGCTACTGCTCCTCCTATCTCTTCTCTAATAATCTCTCTCACTTTCATTCTCCTTGTGTTTTTCTTGTCTGTAGTTGATTCAGACAGTGCAGTCACTTAACAAGGACAAGAGAAGCACACTTTAGTTATTAAAACGTTTGCTAATAACCTCCCACACAACACAGTCTGGCAGGCTGTTTTAAAGCCAGTTTTGCAGGGTTTTTATTTTCTGTTTCGGACCCAACAAACATAAAAATGTGTTACTGTCAGGAAACTGCTGACAGGGCTGAAACTTAGCGCACAGTTTGGGCTTAAAAAAGAAAACTTAAGTGAGACAAAGGTCCTTAAAGTTTGGGAACAAGTGAGTTTGTGTTGTCTATCCCATGAGGTTTGTCCAGCTAAAAGCCACATAAAGAAACATGGGTATAACATTTGCAGGGCAATTAGAACAACCCATCATCTGCAAAGAAAAGGCTATAAAATAACTTCTTGCAGAAAAGAAAGAAAGTTATATAATTATGAAATATTGTTCCTACTTGGATCTTTTTTTATTTTAATTCTGGGCTTTTTTATGCCTTCATTCCAGAGACCGGACAGTGGATTCAGAAACTGGGGAGAGATAAAGAGAGAGAGAGAGAGAGCGGGGATCGACATGCAGGAAAGATTAAAAAATGTAAAGAGAAAATGCCAGATTTGATTTGCCTTACTGTTTAAGCCTTTTAAACTTGCATAAATAAAATCCTTGTTCAAACACTTTCCTCTTCTATTGCCAACTTTATTTATTCTTTGTATGTAGGGGATGTGGATTACTATATGCAACTGTAGCCTACATTTATCATTTGTAGTGTTTTTTTTGTTTTTGTTCATTATAATGACACTTAAGCTAAATGTATGCAGCAATCAAGCCAAAAACTAATTTACTACTAAGAACAGTTCAGTGGGGCGGCACGATGGTGACGTGGTTAGCGCTGTCACTTCCGATTCAAATCCCCATCGGACGAGACCTTTCCGTGTTCAGTTTGCATGTTCTCCCTGGGCAGTCATGGCTTCCCTTTGGGTACTCCGGCTTCCTCCCACAGTCCAAAAGACAATAATTGGTGACTCTGATTTGCCCGTAGGTGCGAGTATGACTGGTTGTTTGTCTCTGTATGTCAGCCCTGTGATTAACTGGGGACCAGTCCAGGGTGTACCCGCCTCTGGCCCAATGACAGCTGGAACGGGCTCCAGCCACCCACGACCCCAAAGGGATAAGCGGTATAGACAACGATAGTATCGTATCGAGTTGCATTGTGTTGTGTCCTCTCATTTTGTATGGTTTTGTATGGTATCACATCATAGTATGACATCATATCTTATGTATATGTTCACAGTGTTTAAATACATGATGGGGTTTAATCGTAGCTTTAGAGATATGGATCTTTTTTTCTATTATTAATCGTATTAATTATCTTTTTTTTAATGTATTCCAATTGTATGATTAACCCTGCTTTGGAAGTTGATCACCCTGAACAGTTTGGATGGTGAGAGCTTGTCAGCCTGTCTGTGTGCAAAACTGACACAGCCACTGTCACCATTAAGCCACATTTAGCCAGGAGCTGCTGTTAATCACCCACTCTGTTTATAACTCAAGGTGTTTGCACGATCATTATGAAGCTTGGTATTCATGTCAGGATCTCTATTTTGAAAATGCATGACACACTCCGCAGCCCGGGTACCAAGGACGCAGGTTCTGGCAGCCACAGGGGACAAAGCAGTTAACTGCTTTGTTTCTGCCCTTGATGAATTTACAGGATATAAGTCAAGAAGCAGTGGGACATTCAAAACAGCCACAAGACAGTTTTGGATGCTTTGGCTTTATAAACCAGAGTTTTGGTGAGTTTGAAAATATTAAAATCACTACCTATATATAAGATTAGTATGCTACTTTTAGTATGTGACCCATACTGGGAGCTGCTTTTATGATGACCTGAAATTGAAAACAATCTTTATTACATATTAACAGCTTCATACCGGATAATTGCATGCTGTTAAAATAGCTTGAATCAGTTAAAGGTTCAAACAGATTCTCAAATCATGAATGTACACTTGGAGTAGAGATGCTCACAGGTGCTGAGAAGAGCAAACAAAAAGACCCAATAGCAGCATGCTAGCACTCAGTCGACCTTAAAATCGGTGCTTATTACTGCTGGTATGTGCATTTTAATGGCAAGTCGATCACCGGTTTAAGTTTTAAAAACAGAGAATGTGGTGACACATTGTGTATCAAAAATATATACTGTGATGTAGAATATAAGTTGTAATGAAGACTGACGATTGAGTTTAAAGATGGGGAGAAACTGACAGAGATCTACAGGGTTTTAAGAAGCAGAGGCAAAAACAAAAATAGGGAATTTTGTGACAAGAACTTGAGACTGCTGACGCCACATATATGGTCAGAAAACTTTGGGCACATTTTCCCAATCATTTCCATTGGAAACATTAAGTAAAAGGATTCTACTGGCCAATGTGGACCGCAAGTGCAGCAAGCTTAAAATGTTCAAATGTAGAAATGGCATTGTTTTAAGACAGACTTGAAAAACCTAAGAGGAGAGTATAGAGTAGAGGGAGGAGTGGAAGGAAGTTGAGCTGCTGTCAGTTATGCTCAGCTGCCTCCTTCCATGTAAAACTGTTTCTGTATAGCTCCTGTTCCTCTGGTATCCTCACCTGATCACTGATTCCTCTCTTCTCCTATCGTTCTCTCTCTATCCTTCTTGCTGTATGTTTCTCATTAACTCTTCCTCTTCCTCTCTCTCTCTCTCTCTCAAACACTCTGCCACACTCCACTGGCTCCAGCAAACGGCTCCCCTGTCATATTATCTCTCTCTCTCTCTCACACACACACACACACACACACACACACACACACACACACACACACACACACACACACACACACACACACAAACACACCAGCAACACATACTCTCACCAGTTAAACACACACACACGACACACAGATGCCTACAAACTCTGCAAAGGAGAAATACAAGCATATAAAGAATATGCTGTTTACTCACAAAATACCCCATATATGCTGTTCTGACAGGGCACATGTACACACAGTTGTAGACACCAAACACGCACACACACGCACGCGCGCACACACACACACACACACACACACACACACACACACACACACACACACACACACACACACACACACACACACACACACACACTTACACCAAGGCTACTCCAGGGTTGAAAGAGGCCCACTGCAGGGGATGAAAACTACAACTTGCTAAAGAGTAAAAAAAGAAAAGAAAAGAAAAGTCATATTCTTTGTTGGCTGCAATATTTCATCAATTTCAGGCCTTGAAACTTCGAATGAGCAATTTTGAAACGATCTACTAGCCTATATATCGATGGAATATATTGTTACACACAGAAAGGCTGAGACTTAACTGACTTCAAATATCAAAACATAAGAGGTGCCAGATGTGAAACAACTGCTTCAAAGTGATTATTTTGGTGCTTTATGAGAGACACATGAGAAAAAAAAGTCTGTAGCAGATTTTGCAGATTATTTGAGTTTATCTCCACAGTCATTTGAGGACATAACAAATATATTCATTGTCTTTGTGTACACAATATATCAACTGGCAGATGCAGTGTAGCAGATGTAACACAGGCTGTTTATTTTCTCAAACAGATCCAAGATATTGTCTGTATGGAGCTTCATACAGTCATGGCAAACACACACTCAAACAAATGCACATAGACTATATAGCACAAAGCAGTTAGGATAAATAAAATATTTTTTTGTCAAATCTTTGTATTAAAAGTTATGCCATTTGTTTTGTTTTTGGCTATTGCAGGTTTTTTGACGAGCCAGTGAATCCTCTATATTTCACAAATCATGTGTGATGCTATCTTCAAATGTAAACTCTTTAGATGCTGAAATAAAGTTAATGAAAGAGGGGAAAGGTGGAGTTTGGGCAACAAAGCAACAAAAAGAAAGCTCTAATTCTGCTCTGTGGCCCTTCTGGAGAAGCTCCACCACAATTTCTACAACTACAACAACAACAACAACAACAACAACAACATCGCAATAAAAAACTTCTAAATGTTGCAGCCAAGTAAGCAGACTCTAAAGGGCTTCTCCAGTTTGGCTTCCCTGTGTATCCTGTGTGGTCCGCTTAAAGGGTTAAAGCCCAAAGTGAACTGAATTGTAAGAAGTTGGTTTCCAAGGGAAACTGTTCGCACCGTTCCAGCTGAGGCGGAACAAACCAACTGCCTGACATGGCGGGGATGGGGGGGGACTCGATCATGTTTTTCAAATATATTCAACAGTACATCGCTTGTTAAATAATAGCACAGAGATTTCAGCGCGTCTGGATATTTCTAAACAGTCTATAGAATATTTATCGTTGTTAATTAATTTTTTCGTCACATTAGCGGAATATTAATACGTGTCGCACCCCTCCCGTACAGCTAGAGTGCTGGAGTCCCTGCCAAGTCGGTTTGAAAAGAGCAGACAAAGGCTTTGAGCTCAGGACGCCCCTCTCTCTTACACACTCTGCCTTCAAAGCAAATCTAGCGCTGTCTTCGCCGCTTTTCTACCATGGAAATGTTTCCTATTAGGTGGCGGTAAGAGTGCGGGCTTTATTTTTACTTTCTTACACTGAAATGTACGACCGTCTGGATCCCCGCTCGGCCGAGAGAGGGCGGCTTTTTGTGGGTATAATACAAGGAAGCGTCGTCTGAGAGAGGGAGAGAGAGGGGGAAGGATTGACGCTTTTTCCTCCTCTCCTCCTCCTTCTTCCTTTCACCACCCTCTCCTCCTCTTTTTGGCGGAGAGAGGGGTTCAGGCAGGAGTAAATGCTTTTTTTGTTTTTCTTTCTTAATTTCCTTTTTTTTTTTTTTTTTTAAATGCATTTGAATCCTACTGCGCAACCAGACCGGATCACGTGGGGTTGGAGAGAGTTGGATCGATTTCGTACAGTTCAATGTGAGAAAGAGAAAAAGGAACAACCAACTCCTATATCTTCTTATTTTACTTCTGTGGATAACTGGAACTGTTGATACTTTTGCGTAAATACAGGAGAAGGGGGGTAGTTTGACTTGCTTCTTTTTTCAGCCTTGGAGGTGAGGAGTATTGAGTCTTATATGCCTGGGGTTTGAAAAACAATGGAGACGCACATTTCGTGCCTCTTCCCGGAAATTTTGGCCATGATTTTCAGCTATCTGGACGTGAGGGACAAAGGCAGGGTAGCCCAAGTGTGCATAGCTTGGAGGGATGCGTCCTACCACAAGTCAGTGTGGAGGGGGGTGGAAGCCAAGCTGCACCTCCGCCGGGCCAATCCCTCTCTGTTCCCCAGCCTCCAGGCCAGGGGCATCCGGAGGGTCCAGATCCTGTCCCTGCGCCGCAGCTTAAGCTACGTGATCCAGGGGATGCCTAACATTGAGTCCCTCAATCTGTCTGGCTGCTACAACCTCACTGACAACGGGCTGGGTCATGCGTTTGTGCAGGAGATCCCATCGCTGAAGGTTTTGAACCTGAGTCTGTGCAAGCAGATCACAGACTCCAGTCTGGGCAGGATAGCTCAGTACCTGAAGAACCTGGAGGTGCTGGAGCTCGGCGGATGCAGCAACATCACCAACACTGGGCTCCTCTTGATAGCTTGGGGCCTCCACAGACTCAAGAGCCTCAACCTGAGGTCCTGCAGGCATGTCTCCGACGTGGGGATTGGACATTTGGCGGGCATGACTCGCAGTGCGGCTGAGGGCTGCTTGAACTTGGAGTATCTGACCCTCCAGGACTGTCAGAAACTCACAGACTTGTCACTCAAACACATTTCCAAGGGGCTGACCAAGCTGAGGGTGCTGAACCTTAGCTTCTGCGGAGGGATCTCGGATGCGGGTATGATCCATCTCTCGCACATGGCGTCCCTGTGGAGCCTCAACCTACGCTCCTGTGACAATATCAGTGACACAGGGACCATGCACCTTGCCATGGGCACCCTGAGACTTTCTGGGCTAGATGTTTCGTTTTGCGACAAGATTGGGGACCAGACATTGGCGTACATCGCCCAGGGGCTCTACCAGCTCAAGTCCCTGTCCCTGTGCTCGTGTCACATCTCAGACGACGGGATAAACCGGATGGTGAGGCAGATGCACGAGCTGAGGACCCTAAACATTGGACAGTGTGTTCGCATCACGGACAAAGGGCTGGAGCTCATAGCCGACCACCTGACCCAGCTGGCAGGCATCGACCTGTATGGATGTACCAAGATCACCAAGAGGGGACTGGAGAGGATCACACAGCTCCCCTGCCTTAAAGTGTTGAACCTGGGACTCTGGCAGATGACAGAGAGTGAGAAAGTGAGGTGATTGGAAATGTGTTGTTGTGTTCTTTTTGGTTCTTTTTGTTTCTGTATGGGTAGGGGCATAAGTAGACGGGCATGGGACATTTCTTTTCTTATTTCAAAAAGAGAGAAAACCTCCCTTTCCCCTCCTGTGTGCTTGTGTTCTGAGTGACCAGAATTTTCTGTTTCAAGTGTTTCTCTGTTTCTTTCACTTGGCCTTGCAGGATTGAAAATTAGTGTTTGAGATGACTAAATATTCTGCCTGGTAGCAAACAATGAAACCTTACTTTTTATGAGCTCATGAACATCCATGTTAACATTTGGTTTGGTCTCATACTGAGTTTAATATCTCTTGCATTCTGAAATTTGGACTGGAATAACTGTTCACAAATCAGCTTATTTCACGTATTTGGCAAAAAAAACAAAACGTGTCGTTCTCGCTGTAAAAGTTGCGTCTCGTTTTGAAGCGAAATGAGGTTCAGAACTCTTAGTGTGAGACTTTTCTTTTCAGTTTTACAGTGCGTCTGGATTTGATACATTTATGACTAATCTCCTGCTACAGCCATCACGCCTACAAAAACATTTGGCTACCTCGTATGTGGTTGTTTTCAAAGGGTGTATACTGTTAAAAAAAACAGAAGGAAAGCGAGAATGAGAGACTCGGAGAAAATGTGCCTAAAGGGACTGTGTCTGCCCCCTCCCCCCATCCCCCCTCTCCTACTCTCCCCCCCCCCCTCCCCCGGCCCATTCCTCCCTCCCTACTCCATGAGCAGAGCTGGAGAAAGGAGACCAGGACACAATCTAACTACCTTTGTTAATTTAGCTCCATAAACAGCAACAAATCCCAAGAGAGAAGAAGAGAGAGAGAGAGAGAGAGATTGATACATTTGAAGAAGGCAACGCTTTATGCAAAATGTAACAAGGCAAAATCATAAAACCGCTCATATGCAAGAGCCTTTATTATTGTTTATTTTTTGGGGATAAAGCCCAACTTTAACACCCTTTAGGAGATGTTGTGTTCATGGTTGGAGGGAGATAAAAATACAAAATCATGAGATTACCCTTAGAAGAAATACTTACAGTCGTCCTATAATGATAACAGTACAGTGCATAATGTAAAAATGTATGATCAAGGCCATTATTCAATTGGAGACAAGCTGAGAGCACATAGGGAAATGAGGTGTTTTTTTGTCAGGGACCTGGTGGGAATAAAAGCCAGTGGATATTGTTCAGAGTGTCATACTTCAAATTGAAGTGATTTCTAAGTCTTAGACCCTTTTTATTGATAGAAACGTATCAGGGTTTGTCTCATGGCTTTATTTTCCCACGTTAATGCCAACACAGGTCGCATTCATATTCATGCTGCTCCGGTCGGCAAGACAGGAAGAGAGTGGGAGAAAAGGGGGAGAGAGGGAAGGGGAGGGAGATCTGGTTTTCCTCCTCTTTTTCTCCATCTCTCTCTGAATAAAAATACCCTCAATCCATTTCGAGACATGCTTAGAATAAGGAGCCATCGATTATTTTCTTTTTTTTCTTTCTCTTTTTCTCTCTTCCGTCTCGGGTTACAAGCAGGAATGTGTCTCCTCTCTCTCTCTCTCTCTCTCTCCCACACACACACACACACACATCAACACACATGCACACAGAGCACGCACACACAGAAGCCTGCGTGCGCACGTGTCTTAATGTAATGCAATGACCTGCTAGAAAAATTAATATACGGATGTGCGTCCTGCTGACAAAGCTGTGTGTGTTTTTGAGAATAAAAAAGATGTACTGTATATTATGTGTTTGTAAAGAAAGAAAAAAATGCAGAATCCCCAAATTAAATTGTTTTATATTCTTACGGTTAAAACAATTAAAGATATTTATATAATGAACGAAAAAGAGCGGTGTGGACTACTTTTGTGTAGCTGTAGCACTTCATTGTTGTCGTCATTATGTCTGTTTTTATATAACAAGAATGTGAAAATGATCCAGGTAATTTGACATTGTTTGAATGATATTGTGTGCATGCAGGGCCTTTTATTATGAAGCATTAGTCCTAATAACCACCCACACATTTCTGTCCGTCATCAGCCCAGTATTGTTGCACAGAAAGGACTGAAAAACATGTTTTATTATTAACGAGGAGAATCAAAATGGATACTTGCCGTCTTGATTTGGCTGCAGCGCCTGTGTAATTAATTATCACCAGGGCGTTTATTATAGGAAGCTGTTCTACCCTGCTGATTTTTTTAATCATCAACGTCTGTTTTTGCATCTTCAAATGCATCCAAAAAGAAGGTGGAAAGCTCGTCTGGTAGCTCGATTTGGCTCTCAAAAATTAAAAATACAAAAAGTGTGGGGGGAAGGGGGGGGGGGTTTCTTTTTGGTGAATTTCATGGTGAAAGTTGAAGGTCTTTTGTAATGAGTTTAGATTATTATTATTTTTTTTAAAGTGTTTTAAGCCACATGAAGCAGAGCTGCGTCTGTGTGGCTGCATGTGCAGAGTAATGAGATCTAAAGTTGCTCAGAGTAGATTTCCCTCTCTCTGCTTTCCATCAGGACGTGTCCTGTGTGTGAAGTGACACCACACACACACACACACACACACACACACACACACACACACACACACAGAGGGTTGCCAGACCAGTCAGTAGCCATTGTCTGTCTTTAGAAGTTAGGAAGGCAGGTTTTGGTGGGGGATTTTTTTTTTCTTTTCTCCTCCTCTTGTTCAGTCACGCATACCAGATCCTAGACCTGGCAGGAGACCCCACGGACACCCCCCCCCCCCCCCCCACCCCACACACACACACACACACACACACACACACACACTCCTTCTTGTTCCCCCTTCCAACCACACACACACACACACTTTTTAGCATTCCACACCATCATTCAAAGCATTTAGGCATTCTCCCTCTCCTGACTCCCGGTCCATGGGGATTTCAGGGATAAAGGCCAGCAGAGGGATTGTTGACCACAGGGACAGAAAGAAAGAAACAGGACACAGAAAGAGAGAGAGAGAGAGAGAGCATTTCAGTGTTTGCTGTTTCTTAAGTTTGCTCTAGCTGGTCTTTTAGTCTTATGCAATACAACAAAAACGAAAGCGCGCAGAGATGTGACATTTAGGACCGCTTTCCCTCCGAAAAAAGAACCAAAAATCTCAAAAACAACTACTTCAAGCTCCAAACTTCTTTTACTGGTGTATTTCGTCTGTACTGTCCTAGCTTTGAGAGGAAAAACGACTTACCAAATTGTGTGCCTTATCTGCATGTGTTTGTCATAGGTTGAATCCTGAATACTGTTTAGGTCAACAAAGGAAACAGAAGCAAACTCAAAGCTAAGTGGTGTGACATTGTAATAAATTGTATCTTGAATGCAGATAAATGAATAGAGGAACGGGAGGTGAACAACATAGCCAATTGATTCTTTATCATTTGACATTTGGGTCTGCAGACCTTTCACAAAAGATACAGGAGACGTACCGTGACAAGGTCACATCACGCATTTCTAACTGAAAGGTCTGCAGGCTCACAAGGATACAATCGGCTGCATTTAAATGATAATGTGATACTTTATTAATCCCCATTGGGAAAACCTCTTATTGTCTGCCACCCTCCACAGGGAGGTCAGAGATCAGGCTCGGCTCCAGAAACGCACTGCTGCAGCTACCGGGGATTACGGTGTCTTGCTCAAGGACACTCCAGCAGGGTGGTGGGTTGTCATGTTTTAACATCAGGTCACATTGCCTCCCTGTTCTCCTTTTTCTGTTTATTTGTGAGTCCTTGCAGGCCACATGTGAAGCAGCAGTTCTAACTTTTTTTTAATACTATTTTTGGAGTATTCAGCATTCTATAGTAACAGAGCATAATACAGCCCTCTGTTGTATACAATGCAACATTAACATTGCATCCTATGAGAAGAACTATGGACTTAAGAAGGTGCTACCAAGGTTTATCTTGCACAAATAAGATCATTTTAGTGTAACTGCAGATCACAGAAAGTTTATTCCAGTTTTAGAAAAGCCACACTCCTGAGCACAAAGTACGTCCTTTGAGCATGCTAGTACAGAACAAATTGTAATTTTACACTTCCATATTTCCCTTTTCCTCTTTTTGCACAGTTCTGCTTCTCTTTTGTGACAGCTACTAAATAAGCCCTTTACCCGAAGGTGTTGTTCCGTGTTCAGGATTCTCCACCTAAAATTGATATTTAGTTTTCAGTTTCAAACATTTCAACAGATTTAAATCCTACATTCACTGGCGAGGGCTTGTTTGCTGTCTTGACATGAGTTCATTTAGAGGATCAATACCGTTTTCATGGAACATAAGTGGATTGACTCTAGTGTGGGTTAGCTTAGCCTAATTTAGCGTCAAGGTGGAAAGCGGGGGTAACAGCTACCCTAGAGTCTAAAACTACACCTCAGCAGCTCACTTAACACAGTATATAATTTGTTTAATCTGTGTTAACACTCGGGTATCCCCTGGTTGTTTAGTAATATCTGGTTATGTCAAGATACATTTGAGAACAAAACTCCCTGGGAAACCCCCAACTGATTTTTGCACTTTGTACAGCATACACAAAACACTTATAACATACTTATTAGTGAGCTTCAGAGCAAGTTGTTTCCCCATGTTTCCAGTCTTTATGCTAAAATAAGCTATCTAGCAGCCTTGTGTTAACTATACTGATGTGAGAAAGTCAGAGATCTTGTTGTCTAACTCTGGAAAGACAGCAAATAAGCACAATTCACAAAACTTTTGAAACATCTTTGGCCTGCAGAGTGCTGAGGATCAACTACAGGAAATGAAGTTTGTCGCTTGAAGACATGATCAAAAATGTTTTAGTATTATAATGGTTGTTGTTCTCCAGCTCGGCCCACTTCCCTGCGTTGATAAACACCCCCCACCAGATTGAGCAAGGCACCAACGCCGCCAGTTTTAGGGGTTCATTTTCCCCTGGCTTAACTCAAAGGGGTTTTTCTTTGTGGCAGCCATGCAAAAATAAAATGGGTGCACTCTCTGCTCTGGAAGGCTGCGAGGATCAAACCCCTCACCAAACGGCTTTATGATAAGAATATATCTCGCTCTCTGTGTGATTCACTCTTCAAGCCTACACATCCCGCCTGTCTGAATGATTGACAGCTTCTACACAAGCTAATTCAAAAAGCTTACAGGCACCTAAATTAGACAAAGAGCCACATTTCTGCGCCATATAGGTCACTGACAAACCTTTTGATTCTATAAACACTGCTGTTTTTTTCAAATGAAGTTTGGCGTGCAAGTAAGTGTGTGCTTTTTGGCCCCGCAAATTGTAAAAGTTGAACTGCGACTCGTCACTTTGTGCTCTGAACCGCATTTCCTGTCAGGCTGAGAGAACAAGTCGTGTGTGTGTGTGTGTGTGTGTGTAAGAGAGAGTGTGTTTTACTGCTATCATTAAAGGGATAGTTCACCATTAAAAGGGGAACTGGGGTTCTTCACAACAAAGCAGCAGGGTATTAGCAGCAGAGTGTTACTGCCCTCCCCCACATGTCTCTGTCTTTGGCTGCGACTCCTTGTCTCCTGTGCTATCTGTCTGTCTGTCTGTCTGTCTGTCTGTCTGTCTGTCTGTCATTCTGGCCTGTTTTAGGTCTCTGCCTGTCTGTTGGTCGGCTTTCATCTTTGTTTTTTTTTAGCTCTCTCCTTTTTCTTCCCCTATTTTTTTACAAACATTTTCTTCTACTCGCCTACTTCCCACTCTTGTCTACTTCTTCTCTGATTTTCTACTTGACTCAGTCTTCTTCACCCCTTTCTTCCACCTCCATCTTTTTCTCTGTCTCCCTTTCATGCCCTCTGTCTCCCGCTCCCTCCCCTCCCCTGTCTCCTTCTCTCTCCCCCCCCCCTCTTAACCCTCAGCATTTCCATTTCTACCCTTCAAGCCGCCCCTCCTTCCTCCTCTCTGCGGCACCTGGTGTTGAGGTGTCGCTGAGGTACAGTAGACGGCTCTTTGAAGTCCCTGGGGCCCTCGGGGGGCTCTATGTATGTGTGGGTGAGTGTTGTGTCAGGAAACTTTTTTTTTTTATCAGCAGCTCCAGTCAAGAACATTTGGCGTTGCTTTTGATTTGGGCGTCTCTGATGCTGAAACGACCTTCTCTGTGCAGGTGTTAGTACATGTGTGTGCACTGTGTTTCCTGGTTATAAAGCAGTGGAATTTAAATTGCTATTACCATTCCTGTTGGACTTTTATTGACCAATCAAAAAAGGGCTGTTAAAGGGGCAGCTCAGGGTGTTTTAAAAGAACATTAGGCCTCTGTACTTTTTTTTTTCAGTGATAACTTTAAGGAAATGAAACCACAAAAAACATTAGACGCTGTAAACTTTCATTTCAAATAAGACAATTACACACCAGAATAATCATGTGAAGGGTGACGTAATGTTTTAAAGCACTTTGGAGAAGAAAATGGCATGTATGGTTGGTGACTTACTGGATTTAAGGCTGGCACGGTTGGGGAAAAGAGGGGAGGAAGAGCAGAGGAAAAAGCTTGTTCCCAAAGCACGTCCTAAAGTCTGCAATAGTCAGCACCCGACCTGGAGAGAGAAACGGAGAGGAGGCGTTAAGGTGGAGAAAGAAAATGCAAAAAAAAAAGGGCAAAAAGAAAAAAAGGAGAGAAAGGAAAAATAATTGAGGGTGAAACAGATGAGAGAAAAAGGGAGGCTGGTGAGAAAGTAAGTGGGAGAGAGAGAAAGAGGAATCTGTGAGTCACTGTTTAACTGTGGGCTGCTAGAAGTCGGCTAGCCATGTTAAAATACCGTCTGGACAAGCACACACACAAACACACACACACACACACATTAAAAGTTTATGCAAAACTCCAGCCCGAGCCTCTCTCAGACTTCTCTGCCCAACAGACCAGCTAATTATTTTCAGTCGGACGTCAGGCACGCACACACACCTCTGCTGCACATTCCTCACAGAGTAATGAGCTGCTCTTCTACAGAGGTAAGAATTTAGACCAAGGTCAGAAATAAGTCTTTCCATCTCTTTGCAAGTCTTTCACTTTGCGGGAAATGGTGGGAGTGACATCATCAGACCGCTACAGGATTAATTATCGATGATTTCTCTGTTGATTAATTATAATCCATTCTTTTTTCCACAGGAGTCTTCCTGGCCAGAGACGGTGGTGTAGCTTTAACTCTTCTTGAAACATGTAGTAAATGCAAAAGAATTCTCCTTTTTAAACTGTCTTTTCTAGTGTCACTTTCTACTCTACACACAATTCTAACACTGTTGATTTAACTTTAGGATTATGTTTTCAATTACTTGATTAATTGCACTGACAATTAAATATTAAGACTTGTGTAAATCAGTGTGATGAAAGATACAACAGAAAACTCAAAGTACTTGGTCTTTTTTCGATTCTCAGATTTTTTTTTAAATTTTCAAAATCCAAAACAAAAAACGCCAACCAGAATTTACATTTTCAGACACTTCAAAATCCATTATTACTCCTTAGCATCATATCAAGACACATTGGTGTCTTTAAGCTAAATGCTAACATCACGTTTACAAGCACAGAGCTAATAGTTAAATAATGATTAGCCAATTATATTCACAAGGAAGACCTGCTAAAGCTTCACATGTTAGCAAGTCCAATTAAGAAAGATAGTATGAAAAGTCACACTAAGGGGAATGTGCTCATCGTGGAAGTTGAACAGGGAGCTTTTTAGGAGTATCATGAAAAGCTAATTTGATGTCATCTAACCTAAAACATTCAGCAATCAAGATATTTTAAACAGCGAGCCAGACATTGCCATCTCAAAAGATCACATTACTAGCTTGGCTAAAAACACCATCGTGTGTATCACAAGCATAAAAAGTACATCCACTTTTTTTTCATTTTTGTGACCAGTCAATTTTATCTTAAAAGCAGAAAACTGCCCCATTTGAGAAAAGATAATACCAGATCATCTTTAATAATCAAATGAGTGAAAAGTTGAACTATACTGTAATTGTTTTAGCACATCTTTGGAATATTTTGCACGATCTACACAGGGAAGACCAACACATCACAAGCTCCTCTGGGTGTTCATCTGCTTATTAATTTATCACATACTGTTATCAGGTCATTCACTGCTCTAGGCCTTTTGCTCATTAGGCAACAAATGAATAAATTAAATCATTCTCTGCGTCTCATTCTATTATCACAGCTGTAACAGTAATCAAAGGTTTTAGTCTGTAAATGCATTCCCGTGACAGAAGGCCTTAGACTTTTTCTTCAGTATTTGTGCTGTTTAAGCTAAGTCTGTTACTCAAATGTTCACTCATTTTAAACAGTTAGCAATAGCCATTCGAGGCGGTTTTGAAGGATCCATGGTTCTAGAAGATTTTAAGAGAAAACAACATCCTAAATCTTTCATTTGGAACCACAGGACCTCACTTCATTCACAATCAAACCATGGACGATGTTGCTGAATCTTTTATAAAAGCCTCGGCAATTATAATGGGAGACCGAGAATTATGCAGCATGTGATGTTGACTCTTGCTCCGTATTCCTGCTTAGTTCGACAGAACCCAGCGTAGAGGACGGACAGAGAGAGAGACAAGGAGAGCGAGACAGAGAGAGAGAGAGAGGGATGACATGTGGATTCATTTTGGATTTCTTTGTCTCGATGTGAAACCACGTGAAGCCCTGACAGAAAAGTGACAGATTCCTGCAATGTCAAACTCTGGCAGGCTTGCACACATTTCTAAATTGTCAGGTGAGATAGTGTTTTGGTAGCGTGGGAGGTGTGCTGCGCTGGTGTGCGCTTCCTGTCTGTGCACATGTGAGGGAAAGTCTGTGTGCATAATGCATGTACATAGACAGTTGTGTCTTAAAATCTCTGCCGGCTCCCCCGTACCTGCCTGTCAGTTTGGCTTGTCATTCAAGCGTCTACGCAGAGAAACTTTTTCTTGCTCTTTGCACATTTTAAATTTTGTCATGCTCAAACAGAGGAAATGGGCAGAATGGTAGACAGAAAGCTGCAGCAACAGTGGAGTGGGGAAGGATCACATGTTTGACAGGAAGTGCTGTGCAATGGAACACAGTTTTCACCACGTTACCAAGGAGGATGTGTGTGTGTGTGTGTGTGTGTGTGTGTGTGTGTGTTGGGGGGGGTGGTGCTAGGAGCATTTGGAGGGCAACTGTAGGAAGGTAAGAAAGAGTGTTAGGTGTACCTTTGTTTGTTTTATTGACGAGAGCTATGAGAAGACGAGCATCTCACATAGACAACTCTGAACATGAAGCCGAATGACTGTTAGCTCAGCATAAAGACAGAAAGTATTGGAATTACAGCTAGCCTGGCTTACGTTTCTTCCTCTGTCTTATGATTCGAATCAAATAACTGAATTGCCGTCACCACAACTGGACCCAGCAGAGAGTGAGGCTACTAGTTAGCAAAGCTGGTTAACTTCCGATTTCCAAGTGCAACTGAGAGTCCGCATCCCGTGAAGCAAATTTTAACACAACCCTGATCACAATAAAATTCAAAAGATCCAACAACAAAGCTGGAAATTACACTTATTTAAAGATAGGTTTTAGGATGGGAAAATATATATCTTGCAACATTAAGAGCATCTGTATTTAAAAAGATCTGGAAAGCTGTTCTGCAATAAGAAGTGTTTTGGTTTACATGATTAAATTTGTGGAAAAATATTTTTATTTACCACTGATTAATAAAAAAGGAACGCTGACGTTCTTAGAAACCTGGTCCCCAACAGGTCTGAAGTCATCACCTGCAGTGAACCTGATAAAGCCAAGCGTCAGATCACTTCCTGCTCAATCCAATTAAGCAGGAAGTGGACATTCAAGCCATAAGAAAATCCCCATCAGAACAGTTATTTAATATTCACTATATAAAAGCATTATTGAGACAGAGTGGTGCTCTTATCTCCCAGTAAATGAATTACAGTTTCAATTTGCATGCTGAGTGAACTGAACTGAAAGTGCCTCAGACCCAGAGCGCCAAGAGAGCTGTAGTGCGCCTGATAACCACGCTGCAAATTCAGGGTTTCGCCAAAATGGATTTTCACTTGTGTTAAAAATCATTGTTAGAAATATTTTTGTGATTGGCTTATAGATGTGTGACTGTAAGAAGTGAATGGCACACATATATTGACAGCTTCATTTCTGTTTTATTATCTGACTTTTAGATTTTGTTAAAGAGAGGAATGTATGGAATCAACATTAAGTACTCAGTCAGTTAAATGATCCAAGGAAGATTTTGGATCAGGAGTGAAATCTCTAAAACGAAGAACTTTTTAAAACTTATAGAAGACGTTTGGAACCATGCAACTAACAAAATGTAATTTAAATCGTAAGTGACATTCTTTTCATTAAGTGACTGTTTGTAGCGTGTGCTGGGAGCTGCTCCTCGATCTGTGCAGGTTGAACTTTCCTGACCGAGGAGTGGCACAGACCTCACCTCTTCTCAGCTGCCTCCACAGATGTGAGGGGACTGGAGAAAACCTGCAGGGCCTGGTTTTGTTTGCTACTTGAGCACAGCGTGTCACTAACATGGAGCTGCAGCTGGATAGCCAGACAGGATTTTATTTTTGCTCTGATATAAGAAAAGAAACAAATATGACCAATGAAAGAGACTTGGTTTTAGAAATAGAGAAGAGAAAAAATAATGGAAGAGCAAGAAGATTAGGTTGACATAAAATGTGATTTGAAGCTTTAACAGAGTAAAGAGTGAAATGAATGCAGAGAAATAGACGTTTAAAACAGAACAAATAGAGAACTAGTGAGGGGATTGAGAAAGAGACATGAGAGGTGGAGAGAGAGAGAGAAACTAAGGATGGAATACAAAGAGGGCCTGTGTGTGTGTGTGCG